>NW_019174258.1:8404634-8579286 GCF_002260705.1 Seriola dumerili | reverse complement strand
GATCTCAGAAAAGGAAAGTTTGATGTGGCCCCCACTGAAAAAAGTTTGGGGACGCGCTGGGTCTAGACCTTCACTGCTCCTTCTCTGAGGTGATTAGATAATACAAAAAGCCTTTCTCAGGCATCAAAAGATACCAATACTGGTTTGATTTTGAATGTAGTGAACTAGTTTTACAGATCAGAATATATTTGTTTCAAGAAAGCTTTTGCCATTTTCAATCAACTAATGGAAAAGCTGAATTTCTTCAATGCATTATTTTTATAACCCAACCTTAGTTAATGTTGCAAAATAGTCGCTACATTCAGCAGACTCAAATAGTATTTTTTGGAGCAAACTAGTAGCTGCATTATGCTGATACTTTATCCACCAGCAGTGACTGAGCATGTCCACCATGGTCATGCAGATCAGGTCAAAGTTCACTTTCCAAATGTTTTGAGGAAACATATCTAAGACAATTTTCATGTCATTCCAGACTAGAGAGTTTGATGTAATATATACATTTTTAGTGTGAGGGAATCATTGGATTTAATTTAATAACTGAACAAGTAGAACATTTGAACAGCACCTTGACAAGTTTTGTCTTTTAGTTTGCTGTGAATACACTTCTCCCAGTTCAAACATCATGTTGGTGCGATTTTTTCCTCATTATGCATTCATGTAAGAGAAGACCAAAAATTTTTGCTAGTGCCAACCAAAGTTTTAGAGCTGGGAACTCAAGTGCTCCAATGTCAAAGAGTTAGTCTGGGGGTTGCAAACTGTGGTTAGAGAACATACACAGGATAATATATTACCATGCAAAACAATGAGCCCCACATCAAATGCTTCCCTGTACCACAATAACACCTGATTTCTCTTAACCTTTGAAAACAAATAAGCACTTTTCAATTGTGCTTTTTTTGTGTTATATATTAAAAGATAATTCCACCATTGATCTTGGTGACTGGCCTTTCTACTGTCATGTGATTACAGACCATTACAGATCCGGTTCAGATTTCAGAGTGGACAATGTGCCACTTTGCTCAGCATCCCACTGCTAGTGTCAGCCTAGGCTTCTCGGAACAGTTTTAAGTTTATCCTCGAACGTGTTAGACTCGTTGCTCTTAAACATGCTATAAACGAACTACACGCTCCGTCACCCGAATTCCCTTACTAAAAATTCGCTATTCTGAAAGAATTGAGCAGACTGCGAATAACTGGAGCTTAAATGAGAGACACCGTTGGCCTAGTACTCAGAGAGGTGACTACTGCAGATGTGTGCAATCCCAACACGGTACACAACTCTAAGTATCCATAATCCTATCTTAAGTGGTCAGTCCACGTGAGCTCTCGACACATACACCTCCACAATGCACTCTAGGTACATCAACACTATCAGGGTATATCGGACCACTGAAGAAGGCTGAGGACTGAATCACTGACTGAGCTGATTCCATGTGAGTACGTCTAGCAGAGGGATGAAATTTTAATTCCAGCGCTCTGATCGGCTTACAACCTCTAGAATATGAATTCAACTTAGTGCTTCAATCTACCAACTCAGCATTAGTATGAGTTATGAGATAGTGGGTCCATCAATGAAGGTGGTAGACCTGACTAGAAATGATCTTAACGCTTCACGCATATAAAATGTTAGATCCCAGGCATAAAGCTTCATCACGTGTATCAAACACGTAATAAGGGGTAGCTACTCTAAGGACAACTATGACGTTTCCAAGTACACTGTTCTTTAGTCAGGAGGTACCTGATCAAGTGAAGAGTCCCAAACTAACTTGCCTAATCAGAGGTAGATGAGCGAATACACTATAACACATCTCACTTATTCATACAACAACTACTGTTGAAAAAACCTAATGAAAAGGGTTACAATAACTAAAGAGATGCAACAGAATAAATGCTCTCACCTAATGAAAAGGTTGATTGGAAAAAACGCCAATATGACAGTTTAGCGTTTTTTGATAACGCTTACCCAGATGTGGCTAAAAATAGACAGTTGAGGCTCTAGAAGAAAGGACTGAGGTTATTGAAATCAAAAGGAGTTTTATCTCCTTGGGAGCATGAGTGTACTTTGTATATTCCATAGTAGCTGTTGTATCAAATTAAATTATATATTGTGTGCAAAAATAAAATTTTGAGCTGGAGGTGGGACTGAAATAAAGCTCATGGAATGACAGATGGAGATGAATCCTCCTATGTGGACATGTTCATCTAGCTAACCGGTTTTCCAATGTCATGGAGCTAAGTGTTATACTCAAATAGTAGCATTATTTGTCATTAACACAAAGCTGCAGGATCAAAATTATTTCTAATATTTCTGAGTTACGCTCGACATCTTTTTCAATGCTACTGTCAACCACTCCAGATCCTACCTTAACAAGGCTGGTAGTTAAATGTCTCAGGCAGGAAAGTATGAAAGTAACGTTAATACTATTTATACTCTGATCTAATCTGAATGGAAAAACAAATGCTAATGCAGGCCACGGGTGCAGTTTGTGAGAGATGGAGGTTGAGACACAGAGGTGAATGTAATTGAGTCTTTCACCACAAGATGGGGTCTGTCTAAGAGGTTTAATCCTCCCTACAGCGTGCTCCTGTGGCTCTGGGACACAGTGCCCTGGGACTGTCACACAACCAGAATTACATAGCAACACAGTGTGTGCCTCTGATGTTCACATCATACTCCTTAAATAAACCCACCCCTACACAGAGCTAAACTGGTCTAGTTACACATCCACCACATTTTGGGACAATGGTTGTCAACTTTACAGGCTTACAGCTGTTAAAAATAGATTAGTCCACGTTTCTGCTCGTAACCTGCTCTCCAGTTCAGTGGATGTGAATTCAGCATGGTGAGCATGCATACATGCAACTGCATCATTGTAAAACAGTTGTTTTCCTCATTAGGAGAATATAAATTTAATTTGATGATTTACAAGAGGAAGTTTTCAAAAACAATTCATTTCATGAGAAAAATGGTATTAAAAACCATGTGTAACATCACATATTTCTGATATTTTTCTTTTTATATATATATTTCAAATTCAAAAGCATTGGATCCTGGGCTTTTATATGAAGGACATGGTATCAAGTCTTGCCTAGTAATGCTACAAAAACCAGTTGCAATGGGAAAACATCTGGAAACCGTTGCCTAACAAAGGCCTGTTCAAATGTACTGAAGCTCACAGCAGAAAAGATATTTCATGGTCCTAGGTCACAGTAGAATCTAAGCTGTAACATCTTAACACATCACACCTGATCAGATGGCTTTAAAGCCTTAACCCCAGCATGATTCCCCATAAAAAACGTACCAGACTGAACCTTTGGGAATGAACCAGCTAAACCACAACCATGTGTGAAGCAGCATCCAGCCAGCAGCAATTGAGCTCAGTCAGCATATGGTCTTAGCTAATGCCAGAAGTTATGTCAAATATCAAACTGCTAACATTGCAACTAACCAACAGTGAGTATTCAAGAGTTCAGAGCAGTATATAAACTCTTTCTGATGATGTCAAACACAGTAAACTGTACATACCCACCTGTGGATCACCACAGCGCCTTTTATCTCTTCTCCCGGCTTTACCATCAGTTTGTGTTGTTATTTTCTATAGAATAAATGGAGTATCTGTGGTACTTCAAATAAACACATGTGAAGACTTTTTATTACTTTTTTTTGCAAATCAAAAGGTGGTGCCAAAGCCAAACGAAGGGCAGCTACAACAAATTATCATTGTAATCTCAACAATAATACTGGTTGTCACCCTGGCCCATATCATTTCCTGTTATAGACTAACCTCAGCCCCCCATCTCAGAAAGGAAAGTTGATGTGGCCCCCACTGAAAAAAGTTTGGGGACCGCTGGTCTAGACCTTCACTGCTCCTTCTCTGAGGTGATTAGATAATACAAATAGCCTTTCTCAGGCATCAAAAGATACCAATACTGGTTTGATTTTGAATGTAGTGAACTAGTTTTACAGATCAGAATTTATTTGTTTCTAAAAAGCTTTTGCCATTTTCAATCAACTAATGGAAAAGCTGAATTTTCTTCAATTGCATTATTTTATAACCCACCTTAGTTAATGTTGCAAATAGTCGCTACATTTCAGAGACTCAAATAGTATTTTTGGAGCAAACCTAGTAGCTGCATGTGTATGCTGATACTTTATCCACCCAGCAGTGACTGGCAGTGTCCACCATGGTCAGTGCAGATCAGGTCAAAGTTCACTTTCCAAATGTTTGAGGAAACATATCTAGACAATTTTCATTGTCATTCCAGACTAGAGAGTTGTGATGTAATATATACATTTTTAGTGTGAGGAATCATTGGATTTAATTTAATAACTGAACAAGTAGACATTTGAACAGCACCTTGACAAGTTTTGTCTTTTAGTTTGCTGTGAATACACTTCTCCCAGTTCAAACATCATGTATGGTGCGATTTTTCCCTCATTATGCATTCATGTAAGAGAAGACCAAAAGTTTTTGCTAGTGCCACCAAAGTTTTGAGGCTGGGAACTCAAGTGCTCCAATGTCAAAGAGTTAGTCTGGAGGGTTGCAACTGTTTAGAGTTAGCCAGAAAATACACAGGATAGGTATATGTACCATGCAAAACAATGGAGCCCTACATCAAATGCTTCCCTGTACCACAATAACACCTGATTTCTTCTAACCTTTGAAAACAAAATAGGCACTTTTCAATTGTGCTTTTTTTTGTTTATATATTAAAAGATAATTCCACCATTGATCTTGGCTGACTGGCCTTTCTACTGTCATGTGATTACAGACCATTTACAGATCCGGTCAGATTTCAGAGTGGACATGTGCCACTTTGTGCCACCATGCTGCTTCGGAGCTAGTGTCTTGGAACAGTTCTAAGTTGATCTCAGACTGGGGTGCTTAGACTCTTGTTGCTCTTTAAAGAAGCATGCTGACTAAAAGAAAACTGACACTCCTGTCCACCCACAGAAACTTCCCTCTTACTCTAAAAATTTTGACAGCTCTACTCCAAAGAGCATTGAGCAGACTGAGCGAATAAGCCACAGCTAGAACGTGGAGGCTTAAATGATGCAAGACGGTGGGCAGCTACTCAGGAGGATGAATCAGAATTTCTCAGTGCATGGGTACACACTCTAAATATGAATTATTAAGTGGCTATCATACCCCCATAGTATGAAAATAAATCCAGGGTTGGATGGAATGAGAAGGGGCTGAGGTAGTGGACCTGAATACTGATGTGGAAAGAGATCCCAGAAGAGGTACAGGTATTAAAAGGCCGCCAGGAAGATTGTTTAGATCTCCTGCAGCAAGCTTCTGATCGTGCCTTTTAACCTCTGACATGGCAGAACAGACTGTGACCATCTGACCAATGCTCAGACATTTTTGAGTTTTCCTATATGATCTGGTGAAGCAAAGTTATTTATAAAAACAGCAAAAGATAGCATCATTTTGGCATGTTTGAAAGAGAAGAGTCAAATTAGAATCACACTTCACTATTTCAACCAACTACTGTTGAAAAAACCTAATGAAAAGGGTTACAATAACTAAAGAGATGCAACAGAATAAATGCTCTCACCTAATGAAAAGGTTGATTGGAAAAAACGCCAATATGACAGTTTAGCAGTTTTTGGATAACGCTTATCCCAGATGTGGCTAAAAATAGACAGTTGAGGCTCTAGAAGAAAGGACTTGAGGTTATTGAAATCAAAAGGGTTTATCTCCTTGGGAGCATGAGTGTACTTTGTATATTCCATAGTAGTCTGTGTATCAAATTAAATTATATATTGTGTGCAAAAATAAAATTTTGAGCTGAGGGTGGGACTGAAATAAAGCTCATGGAATGACAGATGGGAGATGAATCCTCCTATGTGGACCATGTTCATCTAGCTAACCGGTTTTCCAATGTCATGGAGCTAAGTGTTATACTGCAAATAGTAGCATTATTTGTCATTAACACAAAGCTGCAGGATCAAAATTATTTCTGATATTTCTGAGTTACGCTCGACATCTTTTTCAATGTAACTGTCAACCACTCCAGAGTCCTACCTTAACAAGGCTGGTAGTTAAAGGTCTCAGGCAGGAAAGTATGAAAGTAACGTTAATACTATTTATACTCTGATCTAATCTGATGGAAAAACAGAATGCTAATGCAGGCCACGGGTGCAGTTTGTGAGAGATGGGAGGTTGAGAGCACAGAGGTGAATGTAATTGAGTCTTTCACCACAAGATGGGGTCTGTCTAAGAGGTCTTAATCCTCCCTACACGTGCTCCTGTGGCTCTGGGACACAGTGCCCTGGGACTGTCACAAACCAGAATTACATAGCAACACAGTGTGTGCCTCTGATGTTCACATCATACTCCTTAAATAAACCCACCCCTACACAGAGCTAAACTGGTCTAGTTACACATCCACCACATTTTGGGACAATGGTTGTCAACTTTACAGGCTTACAGCTGTTAAAAATAGATTAGTCCACGTTTCTGCTCGTAACCTGCTCTCCAGTTCAGTGGATGTGAATTCAGCATGGTGAGCATGCATACATGCAACTGCATCATTGTAAAACAGTTGTTTTCCTCATTAGGAGAATAATAAATTTAATTTGATTGATTACAAGAGGAAGTTTTCAAAACAATTCATTTCATGAGAAAAATGGTATTAAAAACCATGTGTACATCACATATTTCTGATATTTTCTTTTTATATATATATTTCAATTCAAAAGCATTGGATCCTGGGCTTTTATATGAAGGACATGGTGATCAAGTCTTGCCTAGTAATGCTACAAAAACCAGTTGCAATGGGAAAACATCTGGAAAACCGTTGCCTAACAAAGGCCTGTTCAAATGTACTGAAGCTCACAGCAGAAAAAGATATTTCATGGTCCTAGGTCACAGTAGATCTAAGCTGTAACATCTTAACACATCACACCTGATCAGATGGCTTTAAAGCCTTAACCCCAGCATGATTCCCCATAGAAAGACGTACCAGACTGAACCTTTGGGAATGAAGCCAGCTAAACCACAACCATGTGTGAAGCAGCATCCAGCCAGGCAGCATTGAGCTCAGTCCAGCATATGGTCTTAGCTAATGCAGAAGTATGTGAAAATATCAAAACTGCTAACATTGCAACTAACCAACAGTGAGTACTTCAAGAGTCAGAGCAGTATATAACTCTTTCTGATGATGTCAAACCACAGTAAACTGTACATACCCACCTGTGGATCACCAGCGCCTGTTCCAGGCAAAAAGCAAGACAGAATCTACAAATCCAGGCTTTCTATGAAGAGCATATTGCTACCTTACTTTTGTAAATTATGAGTTTATGTAAAAAAGAAAAACATCATCTACACTGAGATCATTAGTTTCAGCACCAGAGCAGTTGGCATTGAAGTAATCCAGTTAATTTACAATGCACTGTAAATAATTTCCAGAAATTGACAAAGTAAAAAGGAGATTAGGTAGTTCTCATAGGTAGAAGATAAAGACCACATATGGCAGGGCCTTACCTCTTAGAGTAACTGATGATGTCACTGATCAACAAATTACTTTTACTATTACTATTTTTGCCCTGTTAGATATTATGTCTGGTTAGTTGAATTAAAGAAAAAAACTATGCTTGGAGAGTTGACTACATATATAAAAGATACTGTCAATAAAGAGAAGAGAAAAAAAGAGCAGGGCTGAGAGACAGCAGTTGTTTGTCTGACCGTTCATCGTCCCTATAATTCACTCTTTACGTTGTGATGTCTTAAAATGGGATTTTACAGTCACTGCTTTTATTTCCACATAAAACTGAGTCTTGTATAAGCCTGTTAAAAAAGAGTATGCAACGGTATCTTGCAAGCTTGGTCCCAAAGCGCCCAAACTACACAACAAAGCATAAAGCCTGTACTGGTGCCAGAGTCTGACCGTCTGCTTTCACTATCACAGCCTGCTGTTTGTTCTTCTCTTCTCTCTCTCTATCTCTCTTCCTCACCACCTCTTCCACACTCCAAGCACCAAGAGGAGTATAAAGAAGGGAGCAGTCCAAGAGAGAGAGAGGGTTTTTTTTAGAATTCATCTTTTATCTCACATACAGTATGTGGCAAGCAGAGTGTAGGAAGGGAAAGGAGCAATAAAGTGGTAGGAAGAGCTGCGGGAGAGATAGAGAGAAAGAAAGGGAGCAACTGAGGAGAAGAAAAAGAGTGGGGTCATATTTCTTTTCTTCAGCATATATTTCATGTTCTCTGATCTGAGGAGGAAATGTTAAAAAGTCGTTCCATAGATATACAGAGAGCATGGATACAGCTTTCAATTTCTACTCTACTGATTTCGATCCTTAAAAGTACTACCAAAAGCATGAACTTCCCACTAATAAAGCATTTGTAAATTAATGGAATTCAAATTTGAAAGAATGTCATTGCACTATATACCTAAAATATGTAAGCTAATTTTGCATATCAAGATGATATCAGTTTACCTTTTCCTGACAAATTCTGCTTTCAGCAGAAAATTAAACTTTTGCTGTTTCTGAGCAAAGATTTCCAGTTGCACATCCCCCCTGTTCATGCACTACAGCAGGCCTTAGGTTAATTCAAGAGACAGCATGCATCCAAGGGTGACTGACGTATGGTTTGTTTGCTGTTAATTTTTTTTTTTTAGGTGCGATCAGTCAAAAGCTACTTCCCCTTTCCTGCTGGCAAATCACAGCTGTTGGCCTACAGGAGAACCTGCAGCAGCTATCTGGCAGAGACACCACAATAAACCTCTGAGGAGAGGCCCGCAATCACATCAGCGTGAGTGATAATACACTTTAGAGTGGAGGAGTTTTGAAGGCTGTCAATGCGAGTGCTGCTTGCTGGACTGTTGAGTGTTATAAGGAGAGGTTGATTCCCTGCTGCCTCTATATCACTTGACAGGTGAAGACAGGGGGAGGGGCAGAACGTGGTTTGGGTCTCTCCAATGGCGCATCACTCTGGGTGACCAATGAGAGATGATGGGGGGTTATTGACTTGTCTGGCTTGATGGGCACTCAGTGGCTGACACCACAGCATGCAACATCCTTCAACACTAAACCAAATGGCCAAGCATGATCAAATCCTTTGCCCACTAACCTCTTTACACCAAGATACTCCTGGGATTACTGTCTGACCTGCCTTCCCCACCCACCTCTATCTGGCAACAGGGAGCAATGCATTATGGAGATCAATGCCATATACCCCATTTTCATCTCTCCTTGAAAGTGTGTCACAGGAAGTAGTCCAAAAACAGTAATTCAAAGCCTACCTGTCTTGGCACAACCTTGATATGGGACTAACTTTGTGAGTCTGTCTCTGTGAGAACAAATGCACTGTTCATTCTTGTTAAACAAGGGCTTAATCAAGGAAAAAAAGGTTTGCTTGTAACTAAAGTATTTTCATAACAGCTAACTTTTACATTGGCAGTAAAATGTGATGCACATACAGGACAACACTATATAATCACACATGTCCTCCACAGTGTTTTAATTAAAAACAAGACTAGGTATAAACCTAGCATATGACTGGACTAAGTATGGGTGTCCCCATCATACACAACAAAATAAAATATTAAATGCTAATTTAACATGCTAGAATTAAATCCCCCTTCCAGTGCCATGGATAGCACCATTTGGCGCTAAACAGCCCAACATTCTGTCAACATAAAAATAAATAAGCTATTGTCACAGGAGAGCAAGCGCCGACAGTGAGGGTCCATTTCTGATTTTATTGTTGTTTTCACTATACACTGAGTTAGGTTTCTGTCCACTGAAATGCTAGAGGGATTTTATTTGGCTATTTGAAACAGTTACAGGAAGTGTTGAGTTTATATTAACATGTAATGCAGTAACTTTAACAGAGCAAAGAGAGTGGATCAAAACGAGGCATTGTACTAAAATATTAGTATGAGCAATTATACATATCAAAGAGAGGGAATAAGAAATATAGGCCTCCCTGTAATAAAGGCCTGTTACCTTCTGCAGTTGAGACAAACAAAGGCCTTGGTCACTATTTGAGGAAACTCTCGGCCAACCAATGGTGTAACTTGATCAGTTCTATCACTCACTCAGGCAGTCATCCGCAGATATAGTGCTGGGCCATGGCCAATCCAGCCAAAAAGAAACTTGAGGAGTGTTCTGTTTTACCGCAAAATAATGCTGACAATAAGACAATGATGTCCAAAGATTCTAGCAGCTTCTAAGGTCAGCTTAATCAAATATCATTCAGGAAACATATGCCAGGACATCCATGTGATCACTTTGATATCTTGCTGTACACAGAGGTTTTTTTCTGAACAGTTCTGAAGATATCTAGTTTAAATGCTTTAAGGAGAAGGGCAGTCTAAAAGTTGGTAAGCCATACTATTATCTCATTACAGGTGTCTCTGCTCTAAGGTAAAGTACTTGTGTTGAGGACAGAGCTATAGAATAGCAAGCTCCTCTCTTCAGACAGACTGTAAATTGAGATGAACTTACTTGAGATGAGCTCCTAATCAGCCGCCAGACACAGACAATCTCTCTGATGACTGGTGAAGGGTATTCATTGGAGAGGAGTTTAACATCATTGCGTCTGATTGACTGGGCTCTCAACCACCGTGGGTTAAGGGGGCTCCTGGGGTTAGCCTGGTCAGACAGAACAAGAGAGAGGGAGGAAGAGAGAGACAGAGAGAGAGCGAGAGCGATAGAGAGAGAGAGAGAGAAGGGGCCCTTCAGTAAATAGGCAGCCCACAGAGAGTTGTGCAGCAGTCTAATGGAGCCTCATCACGGCCAGTCTGTCAGTCAGTCAGGTGAAACAAGGTCTAACAGGGTCCTAATGAAGACAGCTTCACACCAAGTTGTCTTGAAACTGCCCAGCTAAAAAGCAGACACACTTATTATCCATCTCCCATACTGTGGAATATTGCCCACTCAAAGTCCCTAACAAGAGCAAAGGAAGATCCAACTGTAAGACCAAGGCAGCCAACAACAGATTTTGTTCATTCTCTTTGGAATGAACATAGTTGAGAAACAGCACAGGAGAGGGAGTAGTGTTGCCCTGTACAGCTGTAACTCAGTTGTAGACACAAGGCTGCAGGCCAAATGTTGAAGATAATTACAGCTGTGCTTATACATACAGTGCAGAGTAATATACATACACATATTCAATTTATACTGTACATCAGCACTCATGGAATGGTTCTTGTCCAATGAAAAATACATGAATCAAATTACCTGTCATGTAGACTCCTTTATGACACCTTTAATATAAATGTAATAGTTTTTTTTTTTGTTTTTTTTTTACATATAGGCCTATTGCTTTTGTTTTGTATGGTGGGCTGCATCAAGCTATAAGAAGACTTTAAATATATAAATTACTGCAGTTTTTGCAAATGTTTCCCCAATCCTATTAATAATACACAACCATGACATTGCTTAACTGAGTCATTAAATATGCATATGCACATTGGGATACAGTGTTTCCACAGATTTTTAAAACATTCCCCACTAAATGCTCCTAGAAAAGAAAAACCGCAGCAGGCCAAGAGGGAATTGGGAAGATAATTGAAAGATAAAACTGGAGGTAGATAAAACAAAATTATACATCTTTTTGTGTTCAACAGCAATACATCATCTACTCAGGCCACCTACAATAAAAGCTCTTTTTAGACAACTTTTAAAGCCCATCAACTTTTAATGGGAAAATCTTAGACAAGTACATGGGTTGAATATTCTCCTTCCCGAACCCCTATTGTACTATTATCAAAATTTCCTAAAGGCAATGCACCGAAACCCCCCGCAGGAAAGACATTACAGTCGTTAGTGGTGTTCATGAAAATTTCCCAATGCTAACTGAAGCCCATTCTATGGGCACAAAAAAGGAAGGCTTTAAGATTGGTAAAGGAACAGTAGATAAACTGGAGAGCCAATCATCCCCTCTGTCCATCCCAGCCCAGTAGCATTGCCTCAGGACACAGCCTCTGGGTGGCCCATAACCAGGCCTTGGCCTGCCGTCTCCATGGTAAGTGCTCTGTCACGAGGCTGCCAGGGGCTACAGCATATGCCACTGAATCCCTGGCGTATCTGCCATGGTAAACACAGGCCCTGCTAATGGAGGCATGATTCTCTGTATGTACTGTATGTATGTCTGTCTGTCTGTGCCTCAGACTGACCTTCAGCTGGCCCACTCCTCCTCCTCTCCACCAAATGGCTTCACGGCTGGATGACACTGCGCTGCCTTACTCGCTACATGTGGGAAATGGAGAGAGACAGAGAAAAGAGACATGGGTGAGAGTGAGAGACATCCTTAGCTCTCCTTGACCTCATGATTCGAAGAAAGAGAAAACTTGGAGTACAACAACACAAGCATGAAATGTTAATGAGATGTGCAGTCAAAGAGTATTTGTGCACATCCAGAGAGGTGTACATACCTTTAATCAAACACTCATGGAAACAGATGCCCATAAACACACACACCAAACATGCACTCAAAACATGCACACAACATGGTAGTAAATCAAGTCAAAACTTATTTTTAAGATATGTCATGACAAAAGGCCGGCCTCTTGTTGAACTGTTAACATTTAAATGAAGATACTGGGTAAACGTTGTTTACCTTTCTGAGAAAAAGTGTGAAGTTTGATATTGTAAGGACGCTACATGGATGACTGTGCTCATGTTTAAAAAAATAAATAAAAGCACAGCAAAATCTTCCCCCAGTGTTATGATCATGTGTTACAATCACTGTTGGTGTATTTTCATTGTTCAACTTATAAACTCTGTCTTTACACATAATGACAGGCCTCTGAGCAATTCACCTAAACAGTCTGCAAGGACTGCTGAGTGGAAACTGCTGCACTGGGGATCTGACCTATGAGCCTTGGCAAACAAATCTTTCCGTATATTTATTTGTGTTGACTTTGTTTGTACTGCATGCATGCCTACTGCCAGTCAAGCATGCTACTGCCCACACTATAACCTATGTACCGAAACACAATCATAGAGTGAAATAGTTTTAATAGACGCTTGGTACTTCTTTCCCTCCTAATGGCCAAAGCCCCAGTGTGTGTCTGCCATTCTGCGGGCATCTACCATAATTACAGGGCTTTGTAGGTTTGTATACGAGTATTGGGGCTAGATAAAGCCATCATTACAGTACACATACACTGTCGACACAGAACCCAAGCGCTGGGTACAAAGCAATCACTACAACTGTATTATCTTTCCTGTACAAGTCTATAATTAGTTTTCCCCTTGTTACAAAGTGGGCATATGTTTCATGGAAGAATGAAAAGAAACAGATTACTTCAAACCTTAACCCTGTCCTATTTCTCTGAGATAGTTTTATAGCAAGCAAAGATAAGAGGAGAGCTACAGGGAGGGACTTATAATGTGTCTCGATATCAGGGAGTATGTGGGGAGTTCAGAGGCAGAGTGGAATGAGGAGCCTGGGGCTTATGTCTTCAAATCACAGCTTTCCCAAGCACAGTCTCTGCTTTATAACAGTGAAGATGTTAGAGGGACGGGAATGAGTTTTGACAGTGTACATTCATCGATGCTCTTGCAGTATGCATGTTCATTACATACAGCCAATAATAATATCAATAATACCAACTTACAGTATCATCTCTAGTGGCTTCTGTCCAATATGGTGCAATTAGTTTACAATATAGTTCCCCTCTCATATCTACATGGTATTTTAGCAGTGAAGGGGTTTATGCTGGCATCCATAAAACATAAAGGGTCACATTTAATTGCAAGGGAGAGAGGAGATGAGACAAGACTAATTATCTTTATAGCCCGACAGCAATATTTTATTTAACTTCAGCACTGGGCACCTTTGCTATGGGCAGTGGACATGAGGAGATTTACTCAGCGGGCTGGGGAGGTTTTGTGGCAGCTATGATTCCCAACTGCCAAAATGACAACAGTAATATACAGATGTGATGTATTCATTCTTGGGGGCTAAATACAAGAGGTGACTCTACTACTATAATTCCACATACACATATTTGTCATCTCTCTCATTTTTCTCCTTCTGTAAGCAGGCTAAAAAACTAGTGGCCCGGTTTATAGCTAATGCAGCTCTAGGAATAAGAAAATACCAAAAGCCTGGGACAAGACGGCAGTCAGGAGGAAGATGAGGTCATAAGAGAGAGAAGATAGAAGGAGAAGAAAAAAAAAACAGAAAAATAAATTGAGTGAAAAACCCAAGAACAGAGAAGAGGGCAGGAGAGTGGTGTCATGGGAGCTGAGAGAGGCTAGTGCCATGCTATTGAGCGCCTGGAAGAGCACAGTCTCTGATTTCTTCCCCTTCTGCCTTTTTCCCTTTCAAAGAGCACTTGAAAGCTCTTCTGAGGTATCGAGCAGGTGGGAGTGTATGTTAAGGCGGACTGGGGCTGAGAATGGGCAGGGCTGGGTAAAGCAGCTCCCTCTTCCTCTTTCCAACTCACAGAAGTGTAGGACTCAGAGGTCCAAAGGCACAGTGGCCCAGAGCTCCAGCCAAGCGTCTCTGAGGAGCCTTCAGCCAGGCAGAGGTGCAAATTGGAGGCGTGAGGCTGGGCAACTAGGATGAAGGCTGAGCACAAAGGCTGCCTAAAAAGTATCCACACTTGGAAAACGGAGAGCAACATTGATACATATTTCAAGATGTGCTACCTTGACACTTAGACTTCTTTTAGGCAAAACTGCAAAACATTTGACACTGTCATTCCCAGTATTTTTACACTGCTGATAATAACTATATTGTTTCCCATTATTCAATTTGGAAAGTCTCAAACTTACACAAAAAGTATCCCTTCAATGCTCTTATTCTTTAAGTTGGAAGCACCTAAAACTGAAAAGTCACTTAAGGTCATAGTATACCTTATGTAAACATTATCAGTTCCAAAACATGAATCGCTGTTAGTCTCGAGCCCTGATGATGATGGCGGTATTGCCAATATGTAAATATACTATACATTAACCCATGCAATGGTAATGACCGTCTGAAACTTATGAGTCATTATGACACGTGTTTTTATTTAGACCTGCATAACACTGCTGAATTAAATCAGGCTAGAAGGCAGTATTGATGCAATCCAGATTTTTTAAAGTTTGCACTTTAATATAATTGATCAAAACAGCAGCCAGCCTTTGAAGGCTTGGTCCTCTGGGAACAACTTCAAACAGTATCAATTATAGAAATCGGCTCTGAGGAGTGGAGTCAATTCCCTATCAATAAAGTATTCAGCGGCAATCGCCAAGAGATTAGGGGAGAGATGAGCCAAGTGCAAACCCAAAGGACTGCCTAAATCTACTGCATGGTGGATGCTCCAGTAAACTAAGTAGCTTCAGATGATCAAACAGGAGGTATTCCAATCAAACACTGCATAGAGCTACAGTAGCAGACGCTGTTAATAGAGTGCTAACCTCTAGAGAACTGCTTTCAATTCTTGGCTGAAACATGTGAACTGAGATGTGCCACTATATTTTTACAATTAGTTTGCTCTGTATCAAAGAATCAATACTCTAAACAATTGATTGTGTAAAACAATTGACCTAGACAATTTAGGAAAATAGGACAATAAAACTGGATAGAGACATACAACAATGTGCTTAAGAAATCAAAATGGCCAAATAATGTTGGTGACTCAATTTGAAAAATATCTACATCAGTGTATTAACTCCAGTAGTTGACAGGTTGGGGGCTACAATCCTTTCTTGTGTTTTCTCAGAGAAAGATATCTTGTCCTGAGATGTACACTAAAAATATTCAGAACATAATCTCAGAATTTAGCAAAAACCTTTCCTCAACCGTATTCCTTTTTTTAGGTTCCAAAATGACCATATGAAGACTTACAGACCTTTAGGAATAGTACAAATGGGGCCCTGTATGACAAAATATATTGCTCTATTTTCAAGAACATTGTATGATCTCCACATGGAAAATAAAATTAAAAAATAAAAGAATATTTCAAAGATATACTGTATTTGATTTTAAATTTAATGTAGAAAGCTCAAATATCTCCAAGGAAAATCAAGTTATCAATCTTAGAAATCACCCTTTTTATATAAAGCAATCCTACACAAGCATAAAGCTGAGCCACTCCTACTTAGCATTTTCTCTTTCACTTTTGCTGCACAGTTTGTTATATGGTTCTTTTTCACACAAACATCTGCATTCTCAGCAGTTTGTTTATGCATTCACTCACAATGACTTCTGTTTGTTTATCAAAAATTCCTAAAGTTTCAACTTCTGAACCAAAAAACTTTTGTTGTTGAAGTGAATAAGAAGTTAATTCTGTGCACCTGTCCACCAGTATGTTCACAAAGAAATCCTCAATTAAAATACAACATGTTCTCTTTCTATGGCAAAACAGTACTGAGACAGTGAAGAGGAAAATGCCTGTTCTTCCAGCTGATACAAAGGAATAACAGTATTAATCTTTAGCTCAGGCTTGTTAAACAATTAAGAGTGGCTGTTATCAGCTTGCCTATCTGATCTACCAACAACACACAAAAACAAAAATGCATGCACACACATGCACACATTCACTCACATGCATTCATGTAAAGATACATCAACTCCTCAGAGTATCAGCATTACAGTGTATAGATCTATTGACAGAGTCATGCCATATCAATGACACCTTCAATCTTTACAGGCCCTTCTCCCTGAAAGCCTCTGTTGCGACACAATCATTACAAATTGATTGCAAAATAGCTAACAATCATGATTAAATCATTAAATTCTTGTCTGCGCTTCAGAGAATGGGAAGAAAATTAACTTCCCACCAACCTCATTTTTTTCCGAACACGAAATAATGATTTTCTGCCAGTCTAATTACAAAGCCAACATCTGATCAAGCCCGCATCCAGAGGGGATTATCACATGCGCCAGTATTAGACCTCATTACCAGCCTGAGTGCAGAATTATTACATCTTGTAATTGGATGGTGAGATTTATATACAGATCAGGCCGGTTTCTGTAAGATTGTAATTACAGGCTTCGTTGGTTAGCTACTTATCACTCAGCAGTGGAGTGCAGGAAATCGGCGCGTGGAAGAGCATTTCATTAACCCCTCACCCTGTCGGTGGGGGGGTGGGGGGTGCTGTACCTTCCATGTCTGTTTTAGGGACAACAGCATCAGGCTTACATCAAACAATTTATCACCCCGTCCTTTGCCCCATACCTGGTCAGAGAAGCCCGTACTTCACTGAAGCTCTTCAATGAACAATTATGGGAAATTTGTCTGAATAAACCATCCATTTTTCTTGTTGACTGAGCCCCATTTTCTCATTACCCAAGATTAGTGTGTAGAAAGTGCCCTAAACAGAGGTTTCATGAAGCACTTTGCTTCAGAATTGGCTGGCTAGGGTTAACATGCTAAAAGCTCACTACACTCCAGGTGGGGAGGAGTGTGTATCTGTGTGTGCATATAGATGTTTGTGTATCCACCCATTTGGCTTCACCCATGTATACAGCTAAGAGACCACAGTATCTTTCTCCTCTCTCTGTGGGCAAAGCCTGTTCTATTTGCCTTTAGCTCATGTAAATTATTGAACACACTTTCTCCCCTTTTTTCTTGAGGAGGCCCTTAATTAATGGACCAGGACGCTTGTTAAACACCTCACTTTCCATGGCACAAATCTGCCAAGTGTGATTAGACAGGACTAGCGTGCTCCAGTTCATCAGCGGAGCAAAGGAGTGAGATAGAGAGGCTTCTGCAGCCATCATCATCATTCCTCATCACAACTCAAGCAACGGCTGCTCTACTTACAAACAGGTCACTCAAGATAAACCAAAGTAAATCTGCTCTGACAATGTCAAGCTCTGACACCTTTTACATATGGTAATAAATTGAAAACGGGACTGAGGCAAATCTTGAGGCAAATGAAATGAAAAATGACAAAGAGGGAAAACGAAAAATGTGTGTAACATGAAGCTGATGAAACACAAGTCATCTGCTGTTCACAATCCTGCAACTCAGCAAAAAACGCCTTGATCCACGCGTCAGGATGACAGTGGCGAGGAAGAAAAGAAACCATCAGCACCTCTTCACAGTTAACACCCATGCAACTTACTTTCTCTCTGCATATCACAGAGCCCTCCCCTCCAACAATCAATACAGGCCTACATTTTATGAGACAAGGAGTTAACTTGTTCAATTATGCCACAGACAGCTCTATTCTTTTGTAACAAGTAATCTGGATAGTGAAATCAATACTGACAGGCTCACGGCACGCTAGCTAATTTCATATTACCTCCAGCCAATGGCAGAGCAGCTCATAATGGAGATGTAGTTCCACTTCATTATAAGAAAGGAGGGGGGATCAATACTAGCACAGACACACACACGTCCACGTTAACACACACATGCACACACAAGCAAAAAGGTCTGATTTTCCACACATAGACTAACACAAACACATACGGGCAAAGAGGGCAAACCTGCTACTTCAAAGCCCCCAAGGGGCTACACAGAGCTGTCTGATGCAGGGCAGATGGGCCGGGGGCGAGTGGATGGGGGTCCAGGGTCATAACCCCCCCCCAACCAAAATAAATTACACTTCCAATCGTCAGCAAACATGTGCACACACACATACACAAGTGCAAACGAATACATACTCCTCTTTTTCACACTGTCAAGCAATCATAAGGGAAATATTCACTTTTTTTTTTCACTGATCTTCCTCTAAGCACACACACAAACACACATGCACACAATTAACACTTGACTTTTTCACAACAAGGTCATAATCTGATTCAGAGGATGACTACTGAGGGGGAAATGGAAAAAGAAAAAGGGAGAAAAAAATAAAAAAAAATAAGGGAGGATAACCTTCAGATGGCGGATCAAGTCTTTGACCTCTGCAGCTAATTACAAATTAAACTCCATATCTTCTTTTGTAAAAAAAAAAATATCTCCATTCTTTTTTCCCATTATTGTTATCACTCTGTAGGATTAGCTGGGGACTAAGGGGATGATGTTGTCTAAGCCGATGTCAACTGTACAATTACTCGACTCATCCATCCCTTTCCAAGAAAAATAAGACACTGTAGATTAAGATAAGCCATCTTGAGAAAGAATGGGGATGTAAAGCCTTTGACAATTACTAAGTACACATGGCACAGGGTAACGATTGCTCTTGGTAAACAAACTAAATACTCATTAGACTTAACTCTGACATTCCTTTTTTCATAACTTCCTATTATGCAATTTGGATTTATTGCACTCATTAATAATCTTTACCAGGTTAGGCTACAAACACCATGACAGCAGCATCATTTAGCTTTAGTAAAGGGCACCCGCAGAACGGACGGCTACGTGAGAACACATTTCGACTGCGTTAGGAAAGAACCCAATTAAACGCATTTTAATCTAAATATCCCTCAATATGCTTTATTGTTCTCCTTTAATTTCCTTGCCACTATTCCATATGGAGCTTCAGTTATCAAGCAGACAGGCTTTATGAGCCTGACAGAGTTGTGCAACACTGGGGCTCATCAGTACTCAGCCATTAACAGGCTGGCAATGTCTCAGCAACAGGGGGCACAAGCCTGTAACAAATGCCTGGCGTTCGGGGGGGAATGCAGTTAGGACTCAGCTATCCACTGGAGATATTCAACATTTATTAACAATTAGGTGTACACAGCATCCATCACATGCTGAAATGAGAGTTTGGCTGTATAAAGTTTTAATGTCTGGATCATTGTGAGGTTTCCCTTCTTGAGACCACTGGGGAATGTTAGTTGTTTTATATCAGTGTGGATTACAGATGTATAAATCATTGTTTGATACACTTGCTCTGCTGCTGCTGCACTGTTGCATAGTCTTTTAGTTCAGAAAATTGGCATTTCATTCTTTTTATGGCCATTTTGTCATTGCTAAGTAACTGTGTAGAGGAGAGCTTCAGGACAGAATAGGAGAATTGGATATAAGCACTATGTGTGTAAGCAAGGAATCTGGCAAGCTGTTTTATCATTTCATCATTTATTAGCTTAACTAGATTCACATTGTGGATATATTACAGATACAAGTAATTTATGACTGGTCAAAACAAACATTCTCTAATTATATTTGACATAAATTGTGTTATGATATTGGAGATAAAATTCTAGTTAAATTTGTTGGTCAGAATATCACTTTTTTTTTTTTTTTGAAGCAGACGTAGGGCGGCTGTGGCTCAGGAGGTAGAGCGGGTCAATCCCCGGCTCCTCCAGGCCTAAAGTATCCTTGGGCAAGATACTGAACCCCACATTGCCCCTGATGGCTGTTCCATCAGGGGTAATGTGTTACAGGCTTGTGCCCCCTGTTGCTGGACATTGCCAGCCTGTTAACAGCTGAGTACTGATGAGCCCCAGTGTTGCACAACTCTGTGGCTGTTCCATCAGTGTATGACTGTGCGTATGAGTGTGATGAGTGAATGGGTGAATGTGACAAGTATTGTAAAGCGCGTTGAATGGTAAATAAGACTAGAAAAGTGTTATTTACGATTTAGGTAACTGTCAGTTTGACAGACTGCCACCATCATTTACAGTAAATACTGAAAAATTGCCTTGAACTGAAGAAATTTGTAGTGAATGAGAGCTTCAATGCACAGTCTACTGTTCGGGAACTATTGTAAGGATTGCTCATTCTATTATCTACTACTATTGGTATTATCTCCTGGCGTAGGGAAAACCAATTACAGATCAGGGTGATGAAGAGGCACACACTGTTTTGCCTCAAAAAAAACATTTTTACTGTAGGTGCAGCAAGGACAGGAAAACGACCTACATGATTTTGGTATTCACAGCTGTATTTTCACTTGTCTGAAAGACAATTCAAGATACCAATAAATGAGGAGATTCATTTCCTCACATATACAACACATTCGGTCACCTGCAGCTTCTTCTCACAGGACAGTTACATGATGTGTAAAATTACCAAGATCAGGTTTTTACAACAACACAGAAAAGTCAAGAAATAACTTAGATGACGGCAACTCCCATCAGCTGTCTTGAGTCACAACAGCTCTGCAAACTGTATCCTGAATCATCACACAATGTGCAAAACTATCATAGAACTGTTGTGACTTCAGATGGCTAGCTGGCTCTGGATACTTCACTGTGAATACAACACTCATATCTAGCTCTAGATGTGTTTTCCATATCTCTGGTTCAAGAGGTAAAATCACTGAGTTGACTGAACAGTGTACTAAACTGGATCCCTGTGCGTGACATATACAGAGTCATCTGGTTCTGACAGTCAGTAGCAGCAAGGGATAGACTATTTTTTAAATACACATAACAAAGGCAGCATTGCAAGTGGTACAGGTCTTATATTATTCTTGCTGTTTTGTAAATATAATAATTTGATGTTTCAATCATGTCATATTCTTTTTTACATTGGAAGGAAAAAAAATGATTGTGAATTGGCAGCAAGCTTAAAAGAAAAACATTTTGGCCATATCAATAACGCTACCAGGAGGGCATAATGCACATGGAGATTGAAACTGCATTCCCCCCCGGGACCCTGACCCTTTCACAGGTGCCCCATCCCACCAGGTGGAGTCACTGATGCAACAACTTGGACACGATCCTTCACCCCATTCCCATCTGCAAACACTGACAACTGGGCACACACTCAAACCATAAATCACCACTGCCCAGAAGTGAACCTGGACCTCCTGAGGTACTGGATTTTTTTGCATCTTTGCTACTGGAGTGCCCCCATTTCTCCTTTTTTAAACACAAAATCAAACCCTAGAGCTAAGAGAACAAAGACTGCTTCAAGTTTACCATCTAAAATATTGGCATGCTTTAATTAAAGTATGCAATAATCTGTAAATTTTTAAATCACCTCTTAGGTTATGAGCAAAACTCAGGATACGTGTATTGCCAATTAGATAAATACAATACAATAGAGTAAATAAATACTCTATAAATATAAAGTAGAAGAAATTAATGCAGACAACAAATCTACAAATTGCAAAACAGAGTGAATCACCTTTCACAGGATTATGTGCATACAAGTGAGACGGACGATGAGAAACAGAGACAGGCGGAGCAAGAGTTGAGAGATTGAAGATTCCGACTCACTCTTGCCCATTTTCACCTCCCATTATCTGATTAGCCTCCCATTTCTTCCCCATCAGTGCAGTGACCTGGATTTCGGTGGGATAGTGATGGTCAGCCAGGGCGGGGTCTACTGAGTGGGGCTAAACCATTTGAGGGTAGCGGAACCATAAATCAGCAGCAGCGGGAGAGAAGAGTGCAGGGGATTTATAAAGATGTTGTGCTCGGCCAGCCCACTTGTGGACACTGTGATGAATTCACAAGCACATTGCCAAGGCAAACTACTTCATTATACCATGGCCCAGTGGTCATTAATCTCCCTGGGAGGCCAGCATCCTGGGGGATCGCCAGACCAGAGAATTTATTCAGGCCTGGAGGTACCCATTTCATTAGCCATTCAATCTGTTCAGTCCCCCTCCCTCTCTCTGTCTCTACTTGCCATCACCATAGTTTATATTATCTAATAAATAGTAGCTCCGTTTCACTCTTTTTATTCTGTGTGTCGTCTTTTGTATAACAAATTACACATTCACACAACTTCCACCCAGATGTTGATTGCATTCAGATGCTGGTATTTTTTACAGGTATGCTGGATTGCATTAACAGAGGCTATGCTTTGCATAACCACACGTTTATGTGCTAATGTATCATATCTGATTTGTTTGTGTATTTCTAATTTCTGATGTAAATTGTAAAAAGGAATAGCTGCATTTGTGTAGTTGCACTGAGGGTCCACCACTGCAAATTCAGGTGCAACAGACAACCTCCCAGCCCTTAAGACAAGGAGGTGAGGCAGAGTGGAGACAGGGGGGAGATTCCCAGAGGTAAACTCTCAGCTGCTGGCTACTTCAGTCCTGTAATGGTGTCATTACTGGGGGCAAGTGCTGCTGGTCCAACATGTTATGGGAGGGAAAACATCCAGTGATTACTTATTAATGCCAGGACTTCTTATTCCACACACATATAGAGAAAACAAATATGCTATCCCCTCTGTCTATTACTGTGATCAAACAGATGCACCTGGACACAGAAAAACAGACACAACAGTGTGTGTTCACTCACACACACATACACACACACACACACACACACACACACACACACACACACACACACACACACACACACACACACACACACACACACTTCAAGGTGAATCAGGGATGCCTGTGACATTGTGAATGGTAGACAATATCGATATTTATCTTCAGCCGGTGCTTACTTAACAAGTGAGGTTAGTTAGAGTGGCATTATGTGGAATTGCCAATTGGTAACACTGTGTCAGACACGACTGCGAACACAAACACTTTTGCATATAAATCTTGTCTGACACGCAGACATACACTGTCTCGCTATCTCTCACACACAGCCCAGGAAACATTCAAATTACATACATCACAGTGAATTCCTCCGATATTGTGAGGTCTGTAATACTATCATGTCGGCCAAGCACACCAGCACCCTCAGTCTTTTATCATGTAATCAGACCTTGAATCTAAAATTGTAGGAAAGTCTTCATCTTACTCCCTTCCCTGATGGATTTAACCGTATATATATATATATGAGAAATAATTTCATCAACCATGCTATGTCCCTGTGGACCCCTTCCACTTTAAACACTTAACGGGCTAAATAAATAATGACGGCTTGTGCACTGTGTGAGTGTTAATGTTAACGGCACCAGTCACTAGCCCCGGGTCCCACAGCAGCAGGAGTCCTTAAAGCGAATAATTTGCTTCCGCTAAGGCCGCCACACTGTAGCCATTTGCCAAGCAGATTATGGGCCTTTAAGTAGCAGCCAGGCCTGAAATGTGACTCTAGGGCTCACGGGCTGCCGTGGAGGAGGAGGCAAGACTCCATAGAGAGAAACAGTAGGACAGGGACAGAGAGGGATGGATGACTGACAGTAGCGAGGTAAATCTATAAATACGAAGGGAAGAGAGAGATGGAAGGAGGGATGAGGTAGTAGGGGTGCTTACAGAGATAAACACAGCAACATAAAGCAAGCTGCCTATCTAGTGTGCTTAATGGAACAGGTATAGAAAGCTAACAAAAAAATTAAAGACCAATAATGCATAATTTATATAACTACTAGGATTCAAGGGAAACAAGACTACTAATTGTTAAGTGTTTCATTTCTGTGTTAAACAATATTGTTTTGAATTTTCCCTAATACTCCGACAAGGCCAATCATTTGTTTCTAGGCAAGCTTTAAAAAGAAACAAGACGCTGATGGTAGACAAGGTTGGAATGACATCAGTCATCCCTCAGTTCCATACCTGTTGATGTTCTGAGCAGCTGTTAACCACAAAGTCGTGATAAGTGTGCAATGTGTTCCACAAGCAACCATGATCAGAATCTGTGATGTGGACCCAGCACAAGCAACAGGAATGACACAGTAAGAGATATTGCTTGCTTGGAAGACATGTTGCAGGTTTGAGTTCGTCCAAACAGAAGTAAGCACCTGTTGCTTGCACCTCTCCCCCATAACCAATTTGCTATGGCTCCTTCCTTGTTTACCGTTCAACCCTTAACAAGACAAAACACAAAGAATTTCACAAACTTTATGACATGCATTTGAGTGGGACAAATTCACATCCTAGTACTAGTTGCATTAAATATAGATTACTAAATCTGAAATATTTGTAAAAATAGGTTATCAAGAAGTCTTAAAAAAGAAGTATACATGACTTTGAATATGTATTCAGTACTGTGGTTTACACATTACTCATTCTTCACTCCACTCAACATCATCGTCTCTTGCTCCCCCCTGTTCTTTGTGTATTTACTGCCTCACCAATATCTCTATCCAGCATTGATACAAATTCAAAACATCTGCATTATAACAGAATTAGACCAAAAAGTGTCTAATTCATTAACAGCATAAACAGTTTATTGAGACACTCAACAGTTTCAGATAAAGTCCCTAAGTGTGTGTGGGTGTGCTGTCATCTGCGTGTGATAATGTCCATTCAGAGCATTCATACTGGGTTTGCAGCTTAGGATGTTAATCCCATTAAGATATGAGGCTTTAATTCAAACAGCTTTCCTGACGAAAAATAATCAATGACATCTTTCTCTAAACATTTTCTGCTTGTTTTCGTTTGTAAGCCCAGCACGTTCACACTGATCTTTACATCCACAATTTCACACACAAGCAGCGCCAGACCCCAGTAAAACCCTGGAGAAAGCAAGCAGACACCATCAGTTGATCTACAGTGCCATCTCCTCACTGAAGAGAGGACAGAAACATCAAATCCCCCTGAAATGACATCTGAACATCAATACATGGTCCACGCCCCTCCAGTGTGACAGTAAAAGCCGTATTGATTTCCACCCAGATTAAGGATACTGCTGGGAGCAATTTAAACATACAAGCTGAAGTGTCCCGGCCCAATCATGAGTGATGTCTTTCACCATGTATAATCACACCGACACCACGCAGTTTTGAGGAGCAGGGGTCTGGATCATGGAAATTCAAAAGACTGGAAATACCTCAGATAAATAGATACCGAGAGGGAAATTATGACAATTTCAAGAATCTAGATAGATAGATAGATAGATAGATAGATAGATAGATAGATAGATAGATAGATAGATAGATTTTCTTCTTCTTTTCTTTCTTTCTTTCTGTCACTACAAATATCTTACAGGTTTTTTGACAGTTAGCTTAAGTAAGTTAATTTTTAAGCAATATGCAATAATATATATTAATTTAGGGATACTGTTTATGACATTTTTAGATTAAATGTTTGACCAGTTCTTCAAAAACAAGTTACTTACTGTTTTTTCTTTTTACCTTTGTCAACATTTGAAGCCACATACACATATAGCCAGCTTATTAAGGCACAGGCTAGCTTGCTACACCTAGCTAGCTTGCTACACATTGCTAGACCTAGCAAGCTAAAAACACCTGTTCCTGTAGCTGGTAATTAGGTAAGATAGTTTTGTTGGTGAATTAGCTAAATAAATAATATCACCATTGAAGATGCCAGCTGAAAAAGTTGTCATTTTATGGTGAAATGCCTACTTACTTAAGTTATAGGCACACGAGCCAGCCCTGCAGCTTCTTCGTTGCACAGAGAGGTCAATAAAACGTCAAACGCTGAGCGTGCGTGCATTACGTTGTCCAGGTGGGAGGAGTTACATTCACCTTCCGCATGATCCGCTTTTCCAAATGATGACGGGTGGCGGTCACTCCTTAAGGTACACTGTGTTCATTGTTGCTATCTGTGCCCAGTTTCTCTCAAGTAACTGAATAATTAATATTCGCTCAATCTCAGAAACTAAAAATATAAAGAGGCAAAATGAAGTTAAACAAGTGTTAGAGATAACAAAATACATAGAACTATACAGGTTATCATTTATTTTAGGTTGTAACCAACATGTACTCACGTAAATCTCTTATTGTGTATGTGCATTGTGTATTGGTAAATACAGTACCTACATTGTGTATTACAATAAAACTTTTCGCGTCTGTAGTGTTTCACTTTCACAACTAATGGGTAGATGGTATTCCGTTAGCTGTTGAATATAAATTAAAGTCTTAGTTTTTCTTAGGCAAAAACCTTAAAGCAAAGGGATTTGAGAGGGAAGCTACACAAAAAGTGTCCAGGGAACTACCGCAGAATTATTAGTATTTATCATAAAAATGTAGGCCTATGTATTCATTTGATCATACTTGCACACAAATATATGCTTATTTTATTTTCATAATTTACAAGTGATTCCTCAGGCAATAAATTGCATATTAATAGCCAGACTCACACATTGTACTCTAACCAGCTTGTGTAACTTTCTGCCTTTGAGTTTGTTTCTAGCAACATCTTAACCATCTTTTATGACCGTCATAGTTGCACTACCAAGACAGATGCGCACAAGCACCTACAGATGTGAAAATAAATACATGCGCACATACACACCCATTCAGGCCATCCAGATTTTCCTTCCCCCAGCTGTGCGGCAGTGCTGAGGCCATGGATCCTGATGGCACTGATGATGCTTCATGCAGCCCTCAGGCCTCTGAAGGTTAACTCCCTGACCTCTGCGGTCTCCTGGCTGAGGGCTGCTGTGATAGATACGCCAGCTCATAGATAGAGAAGCTGTTCTATATAGTTCAACAGACAGAGCACACAGCACTGTAACCAAGCCATTGTTAGACATTTCATAATGGATGGAGCTCAGTATTTCTATACTCACAGCACATGTTCAGCTCAGTGTGAGGAGCACCATGCTGGTCATGTGACCCTCATCAGTGTTTTAGCTGTCACTTGAGATTCGCCCGCATACAGTTCGTAACACCTGTACAATATAATCCAGGGTAATATTTATTGCAGAGGTATTGATTGAATTTGTTTTAGTTTCTCTGGCACATGCATGTACTTAATACAATATGTGCATTTCTGTGTATGTGTGATATAGATTATTGAATGATATATGATATATATATTATAAACTGAAACAAATGATTACACATATTTTACTTTAATTAATTTCATTTTTCTTTGCCATTTAATTCATGAATTTCCCCTAGGGGATAAATAAAGTATCTATCTATCTATCTATCTATCTATCTATCTATCTATCTATCTATCTATCTATCTATCTGTACACAAAAGCATTGCCCATCATAGACATCCTACTGCATCTACCTTAATACCCTTACATAATAAACAAGTGTACAGTGTAACTGAAATTAGTTCATTAGATTATTTAAGTGCACATGTAACTCAAGCATATAGTAGGTTTGGGTTGTGTTTGCATGGTCTTCGATCAACAGTGTTTCCATCTGTAGAGGGCCCATCCCTTCTGTACACACAGTCTGCTAGGCATCTTTGAACAACATACAGACTGGGGAAAACAACTAGATGAATTTGTAAAGGTGGTGGAGTAGGGAGGTGGAGGAAAACAATGGGGGATAAGGAAGAGGGCACAAAGCTAGAAAGAGGTATGAAACATAGTTTTAAGATGAAAGACTGTGAGAAAAACAGAGAGAAACAATGTTTTCGGCCAAAACGAAACAATATCATATTCAGTCTTGCAGAACAATCAAAGCCTGGGTGAGACCTGAACATGCATGCACTTGAACTTGGCTAAATGTTGCTCTTGAACATGTGATAGGTGCCGGGAAAAACAAGCCATTAGAGCCAGTTCAGGTAAACAAAATAGGACTCCAGCAGGAACAAGCAACATTGAAGGGTTGGGGGGTAGGTTGGTATCTTTGAAGTGGCTCGGAGTATTCCCCTGACACTACTGAGATATTTATTTGAATAATGTGCAGATTCACACCCGAGTGAGCAGAGATCTGTACGGTGGGTGGGAAGATGACAGGGTTTAATTTCCAACTCTACTGAGAGGAGCAGTGAGAGCGAGGGAGGGAGAGAGGGGAAAGAGAGACAAGGGCATTAAAGAGAGAGAGAGAGACAGAGGGGGAGATAAATAAAGAGCTAGATATGGGATGAGGAAGGCAGATCGAGGTATATCGGATTCCCTAAAAACATTTTGACATTTTAAACCTAAGGCAGTTTGCAGGCAGTAAATAAAAGGAAGGGAATCAATAGCAGTCAGTGATAAGGGGATAAAGCAGCTAAATATGAAATACAGCCTAACAAAATGGTATGGATTTCCAATGGGGCCACGTGACACAAGCTGCTTTGAAATGCAAATAGTAACTTATGCACATTGTCCTTCTCAGGCCTGGCCACCTATTGATCGGCTAAAACAAATTCTATTGATCATTGAATATTTAATGGCGATAATTAAATCTCTCATGGAGGTACTTACACCCCATTTCCAGTTTTCATCGCCTTACTCAGGAGACCTGCCTTTGACTCACTGAAGCTCTAGGACTGCTCAGTGAAGAATAGCGTACAGCTAATTGCAACAGAAGTAGATATTGAGTTCATGCTGAGAATATTGTACAAGCTTTTTCCTGTCAACCTGTGTGTTCCTCACAGGGGAAGAGACATGTCTGCTAAAAATGTAAAGTGAAAATCACCTTGTACCGTTGTAATTGAGTCGGCCAATTATCAGCAAATGTTGTAAAAATGTTTCTGCCTATGTAACATTTCAGTGAATTAATGCTCTACAAATTATGTATTTACGGCTAAAACTCCTTGGTGGCTGTGGGAGAAAAGAATAAAGCACACATGATGAACACATGAAGTAACTTGGGAAGTGGAAAGCAGTGACTAGACTAGTCTGGCTCAAAAACATCAGCAGCACTGTACATGTATCAACTCTTATAACTCTTACAAGCCACTAACTGAAGTGCCCCTTCAACCCCAACAGACTGTATAGATCTTTTTTTTTCATTTCTGATATAGTGATCTTTGAACTGTCATTGCTGAGCGTTGGCCTTTTTGCTTTTCTTTTTTTCTTCAGTTTTTCACCATGTTCAGTCAAATTTGTATTCCAATATTCAGCCATTTATCCATTGCTTTTTGCTATCTATTTCAAATTTCAAATGTCACAACTGGTGTTAGAGGTTGGTGCAGTCAACTTAAAGTAGCTGACAGTTTATTAGTTAATGTGACAATAAATATACTAAAGATCAATCTGACAACAATTCAAAATCCCATGTGTATCCACACAAAAATGTCAATATTTTGCTAAGGTAGAATTTCATTTCTTCTCAAGTTAACTAAGATAATCTACAAACGTTCCATGTTTGTGGGAACGACTGTTTTAGCTTGTTCATTTAAAAGTATAACAATTCACTTTTCAAAATTAAAATGTCTAAAAATGACTAGACCTATGTTTAATATTTTGTAGAGTTCTGTATGACATAATCCCAAATTTTTCCAGCAATTTTCAAACCTAGCGAAATCAGTGATTTGAATCAAGGTAACAGTGTGTTTCATTTGGTCGCCTGTCACTTGGTCATTTTCAACTATGTATTTTAACTGGATGAAGGATTTTAATCATCAAATGTCTGGATCTTAAGTTATCAGAGAAACAAGCCAAACAAATATGTTCTTGGCCCCTCCAAGAAGAGCCGAGCAGCGTCGGGGAAACACTGATTCTTAAAGTGAAACCGTCTTATTCTATATCTTTGGTCTGTTTGTTATGGAGAGGAGGACACCTTGGTGGATGATTCGGCTACTGGTAAAAACCTCCTGAACTACTGACACTGAGGGAATCCTAACTGGAAGAAGCTGACTGCTTTGATAGCAATGGTGGTGAAGATGACAACTCCCATGATCCCATGCTACTTCATAAAGTCACCAAATGCCATCTTTTGTTATTGTTTTGATTGAAAGATGACAGAAGTTACGTACTGTGCGTTTACATTCAGTCATACAAATTACAAATTAGCTATTATTTTGGAATAAATATATAAGCTTGTTGCTGTGGGAGTAACCTGTATATGTGCCATTTGTGCCTTCAGCTTTTGTACCCAAAGTGACTAGAATGTAATGATGCAAAATTACCAAAGTTAATATTTTACAAAACCAATTTATTTATCTACATATAAAAACTGTAAAACACATAACTTGAGGCAACACCTGGGGCCCATTATGTACCTGCTGTGGTACATTTGTGCCATACAACAGTGCACGTTCTGTACAAAAATGTAGTGCTCTTCTACCTCTATTTTCTACGGTGTGTTATGATTTTAGAAGCAGTTATAAAATGGAACTACTATATTTCCTCTCCAACAAACACTGAGAGGCAGCAGTGACTCAATATTCCTGTGAGGTTGACAGGTGTGGAACGTTAGCTGGAAATCTATCAATAACTAAACCCTCTGTGTACCTAATCATCATTTTTACAGAGCACCTGTAAAACTCAGTGAATTTGATCAGGCCTCTCAATTCTAAAAATAGTGTTGATTCTTGACAATGCTCCATATCCCACTACAGTATGACGACCAAGCATACCTGGCTACATATGGCTGCAGATGCTGTGTGGAGGTGCTTGGCAGATGAATAAACGGATACTTGGGAAGAAATATGTTAAAACCCCTTACTGCCTCTGTAGTTTCCTTAACAGAAGACATGATACAATGTGTAAAGTTCCATCCCAGATAAATCTCTGTAACAGATGTATAGACATACAATTGTTAAAGGTCTGCTCATCCGACTGTGGGTTTGACAGCAAACAGGTATAATACCCAAAATGCCAGGTTCTTGCTTTCAGCTCTCAGGAGCTACTTCCCTCCTCTCCTCAGGTGCTATAATCTAAAAATGTCCTTACACTGATAGGGCAAAAACGTGAGGCAAGAAAAATCTCCTTAATCGACTGACATAATTTATGACATTAAGAGACTGGCAAACAGGAAAAGGTTGCTGTCAGGATAGTATTAGAGGGCGACTCTCACTGCTTGGGCCAGTGTTAAACAAAGTGCCAATCAATAGCCCTTTTATTAGTGACCGCAATCAATGTACCGGTGACTGAGTGAGCCAATTAACGCTATCGACCGCCTAGACAGAAGAAAGAGAAGAAGAGAAGGGGACGGGGGCGTAGGAGAGAGATAGAAAAGAAAATATGGGATACGATAGCAGAGGATGAGCTGCAGTGTCTTCCTTAGGTTTTGTTTTCCTTCTCATCTGTAGGGAGGGGGCGTCTGTGGAGTGAGAGGACCAGATTCCCACCAAGCGAGAGGCCCCAGGGGTCTGCTGCTGAGGACACCCTGACAGAAAGCAGAGGCCGCCTATCTCCCAGGAGGAAGTGAGTGTGTGTGTATATGTGTGTGTGTGTGTGTGTGTGTGTGTGTGTGTGTGTAGCGGTGGTGGGGGGGTGGAGCTCAGGGGAAGCTGCCGCCCACCCCACACACACCCGCATTCGTGCACATCATCTACTAGTGCTGGGGGTGAGCTGCACTGGGAACACAGCACCACTCCTCTTCTCACCACTGGTTCTGAATAGTAATGAGGTCACAGGGCTGTAAGGTCTCTGTGCATGCTCAACTCCACCTTTCTCCCCAAGAGGCTGACCGGTGTGTGTGTGTGTGTGTTTGTGTGCCTGTGTATAAGAGATAACCTCAGCTTGGGGTCATACATTACATAATTTCCTGAGGACTCTTAAAACTGCATGTGACATTTAATGTCAGCTGGAAATGTTGGATTTGTCTGAGCTTTTCACTGTTGATAAGAAACCATTTAAAACAATGTTCTCATGATTGCAATGTGTGACTGTAGTGTTGCTTTCATGTGAAAATCATGTATCTCCAAAACATCAGCTTTTCACAAGCTAAGAAAAACAGATCTGTCATCAGCTTTTTGAGGATGGATATTTCTAAATATGTGGAGATACATATGTATACAAAACATACATGTAGGCTATGATTGAAAAACTGTTGCACTGTCACATTTTGAAAAACAAATCGATCAGTGGGACGGATCTGTAAAGGTCTCTAAATATGCCACAGTTAGTATAAAAGGCTAATTTTCTGCTGTCCCTGGTAGCACATGCAACATTTCTTCTAAAGTTTGTACATACATAGAAACATAATGATGAATATCATGCACAAGACACTAATACTAAAGGGAATACATTATTCTCTAATTTCTTACTTCTTCCTTCTCTAGTAAATGAATATATTTCAATATTCACTTCTGTCACTACATTTGATAGCTATACCTTCAATCATATCTACAGAATAATACACATCATACCAAGTGTTACTATAACAATTTCTGCAGGTCATACGGTCTGAAGTAAGAGATCGCCCCCACCTATCCAGTATTTGTGTTTGGGTGTCCTGTTTCCAAAGAGAAAGAGGTCAGAAGGACATCTGCTTCATGTCAGCTGGCAGTGTAGCACTTGGTTTAGGGGTTATCAGGCTCCTTCTATCAGTCTGTGTTCGGAACACGGACCTCTCCTTCCTAAGGGAAACCCTCCGAACCAGGGTGCCGACAGCTTGAGGAGGTGCTACGGAGAGAAATGAGAGGAAGAACTGGAGGGAGGTGGAAGGAAGAGGATGGGGATGGAGGATGTGTAGGGGAAAGACTGAGGGAAATGACAACGTGAGTGAAGTGATAAGCCCCTGGCAAGGACTCCCTCACCCTGAGGGAGGACTGGGGGCTACAAGACTTCAGCCTCAGCGCTCCGTCCTACCACTGTCCCTGATGACCCTTTCCAGTCAGGGGAACATTGTGAACATTGCCAAGGCTGTAGAAAATACATACATGCAATACCTGACTAAAATGTACTTTATATGGGCTACTGTTTTCCTGAAATTTTCGTTCAATTTTACAGGTACAAGTGAAATTACGAATCTGAAAAGTCACTTTAAAAATTTAAAAGGTAGTTGATTCAGACTCAAACACAAAATCCACATAAGCACAAAGGCAAAAAAGAAGAAGAAGAAAAAAAAATTACCTAGTGAGGCCATATCTGGCCAAACAGGAATGGGACCAACATCAGGGAAAACTAGGGTCAACATTGATTACGTTTTATAAATAAATAAAAAATAATTTTAGGTGAACTACAGTTATGCATAACTGGACCTATCTCCACACTGTAGCACTGTGCAAGTGCTGGAGATTCAAACATAGTCTATAGTNAGGTAGTTGATTCAGACTCAAACACAAAATCCACATAAGCACAAAGGCAAAAAAGAAGAAGAAGAAAAAAAAATTACCTAGTGAGGCCATATCTGGCCAAACAGGAATGGGACCAATATCAGGGAAAACTAGGGTCAACATTGGTTGATAACAATATTACGTTTTATACATAAATAAAAAATAATTTTAGGTGACCTACAGTTATGCATAACTGGACCTATCTCCACACTGTAGCACTGTGCAAGTGCTGGAGATTCAAACATAGTCTATAGTCTCAAATATAGTTTATAGTTACCTCATCGATCAACATGATGCTGGTCAATCATGTTCAGTCTCGTCTGTGATAAGTCACTGTTTTGGTGAGGATAGGGAGGTCATTGATATCAATGGTTTTCTCAATGTTACATATAGTAACCTTTAATTCTGATGCAATATTTTGGGGCAACAAGTATTGAAATGTCCCATATTTTACACTTTCTCGTCTTTATTTTAAGTATATTAAGTTTATATCCATAAGAAGTTTTAAGTATCAAAAAACATCTGACTGTAGTTTTACATGTCTCTCATGCCTCTCTCTGGAGGTCTAGCAAGAACAGGGCATTTTGTGTTATTCAGCCAATCAGAAGAGAGGCGCAGAGCCTCATGGCTTGACAATGCAAATGGTTCATTCACATTTTCAACTAGAAATAGATGTATGCAAAATGTAAAATGTATTTTGGAGCATATGTATAGCATTGCAAATGTCACGTGGTCAATTTTAATTGTTCCCCTGAAGGTCTTTATGCACTGCTACATTTTTAAGCTTAGAAGCACATGTGCTCCTTGGGGAAAAAAAAGTAAGCATCAATCCTAGAGCCTCTCTTCTGATCGGCTGACTGTTTCCTGAGTCATTCATGTACAGATCCACCACAGGAAATGGACTGCAGCCTACTGCTGTAGCTTGGTAAAACCCACCAGGAAATACAAAGGCGATGGTCAGTAACCCATTAGTCGAACAGATGGTCAAATATAGTCTCTGGATTTGGTGTGGAGCTGTACCCCTGGTTGGGCCTGGTTCTGGTGTAAATCCTTGGATCATCTGCCATATCGAGGTGAATGTCCACAGTGTTGCAGCGTCCAGGTCCAGAAGTGGTGCAGAGCACTGTCCCTGACTCCAGCTCTCTCTCCTCAGGTGCAAGACCCTCTGGGTGAACCAGTACAGGGCTAGTGTGCATTGAGGAGCTGTTGACAAAGGAATGTAGTGCTTTTTAATCTGCTGTTATGAAACGTAAACATTAGTACATTTGTTCCCTTCTTTTACCATATACTTTTAAGACCCATACGTCAGAATTGACTCATTAAAGCAAAAAAAACCAAATTTTTAAAATTGTACCCATCATTGTTGTGCTATCTCACTCACATTTCTTTTTCTTCTAACTATTTTCTTCTAAAAATGGAACATGTATTAACAACCACACCACGGTGTGTATACATTTCAACAGTAAATCCCCTGAAATCACGGCGTGTCAGACTTTTGAGTATCTGTTGGTAGCAGAGATATCTACTCCTTCTGGATTTGTGCTAACACAGGTGACTTTATCAGTGCGTGTCAGCCAAGGTTTTTGGGAAAACAGGTGAACGCACAGTGAGAGAAAATATACTGCAGTCTACATGTCTCCTGTATGTAAGGCAGGAAAGGTGCCCATCTCATGATATACACCTCACCTGCTGTAGTGCTTCTATAGATTGTAAGCACGCAAAGGTCAAAACAGGCTTAGCAGAGAGTGCTGAGGGAGAGAGCACGAGAGAGAGCCGGATGTAAATGCAGTCAGGCTCATCCCGAAGATAAACACTTCATCTAGAGTATAATAGTGGGATGCTACAGTGCTCGCCGAGATTAAACTTACACAAGATAGGTCAGGTGAAGCTGAGGACTGAAAGAGCAGAACAGAAAAGAGAGACAGAAATAAAAGTAAAAGGGATAGAGAGAAAGGGAGAGAAAGGCAGAGGAGCGTATGTGAATGCAGCCGGGCTCCAGCCTGTGAGGATACCGCCAGCAGTTTGTGATGAGGGAGCTTCAGATGAAGCAGAGCGAAGCAAGCCCTAAAGCCGGGGCTAAGTGAGCAGATTAGAGGACCACACAGTAGTATCACTCCTCTACTGCATTTGCTCTCTCACTGGCAAAGGTCAAGCACATACTACATCCACATAGTCTGCAGTGTATACACACACACACACACACACACACACACACACACACACACACACAGTAACCACACATACAGACTTACAAGGCAGAGACAAAGTTAATGAAGCTAACAGCAACATCAATTTGAGCCTGCGGAGCTCGTGGTTTGATCTGATGGAACACAGAAGGTGACAAGATGAACTGTCAAGTAAAAGCTGCTTTCTGCTCCTGCGGCTGTAACGAAGTGCGTTTTTTTTGCTTATGTTATCGGTTCTTTTTCTAGCAGGAAAAATGTCAGGGGTACAATTGCTGACCGCTTTCAGGATTTTGTGCCGGAGTGCCCCACTGCGACAATGACTACTTTAAACCATCACTCCAACCTTCCCATGCCCAAATGTATACGTAACACTGAAACCGTAAATGCGCATCACAAGCCAGTGTGAGTCTGTGTACTCTGCCAAGATGTTTTTTGTGGAATAAAATGCCACTATGTATTGTACTGCTATTTAAGAAGTTAGCAAAGACTGCAGGTTTTTGTTGTTTATGAAGCCCATCGGAGTGATGAGTCTGTAGGTCAATAAATAATCTTAACCTGCCTGCACATGTAATTTTCCAGCCAGGTATATTAGCTACATAGCAGTGGAGTACTCTCTGGCCACTAATGCTGGTAGATGGTAAACAGTAGTCACAATCCTCCAGTTATACTTCAAGTACATCACATCTATATATGAATCATCTTAATCCATGTCCCCTCTGATAGTCAGAGCTGAGGAGCAGCTTGTCCCGTCAGTCTGTGAAATTATAACGTTAGCTAAAGCTCACATAGGGGAGACTAAGAGCTGGCACCAGGATCAATTTAGATCATGTCTCATATCCTCAGCTCTCAGACATGATTTACCTGCAGTCTGTTATTGCTGTCATACTACCAGCCATCACTAAATACAATGCCACTTTTAAATGTAATAAGTAGAATGATGTAGAAAAAGTTTGGTACCCTAGGCTAGTTATTAGCACTGAATGTGAACTACAGTAAACTGGACTGGTTTTTTCTAGATAGAGATACACTTTCAAGTTCTTTGAAGTTGGCTTCAAGTAAAATACTGATCAAATATCCATCAGACGCTCAGTGGAGGTCTGATGAAAGGCAGTGTGTTCTCACTCTATTTCATATTAGTTTATCAAAAACTAAATTTCTTATATCTCCGAAATAATATGTACAATATCAATTATTGTATTATTCTAATATTATTAGTATAACACTCAGTGGGTGTCCAGTTTTCGCAGTATTGATTATTGTTTCCCTGATGGAGCAGTGACCCTTTATAAAAATACTAGTGCCACTATTTGATCCTGTCCTAGACAAGCCTGGCTCAGACACTGACTCTATGAAACAAGGCTCCATCTACAACCACCCTCATTGTATTATAATATTTTATTATTACACTGCGAGCTTTTAGGATAACTTCTATTCTCTGCTGACGTGTGACTACACTCAGGTGCAGCAAGTGTTTTCCTTTTGTTACATATCTAATGTGTGTACTTTAATATAAAAAGTACTAAAGCAAATAGATATTATGAGTGTTATTATTTGTTCTAATTTTTGCCGCTCCTAGGTAAAACACTCACTCTACTTTGTCACTGATGTGCACTTCAATCTCTGTGTGTTTTTTCCCCTATTTAGCCTAAAGGTAACACCGTATATTTACTCTCAACACCTTGGGGTGACACTGCTGTGCTTGCCGCTTGGAATTTAAGCCGTGCTCCCTACCAAAGAGCTGTTTTACAGCCCCCTCAGACGCCGCCTGTGTCGATTTGTTTTCCCACAAGCAATGTAAACAGAACACTTGTTGAAGGACCCTCATTCACCATATATTTAAAGGAAATGCTATTACCCCCACCCTCCCCTCGTGCACCACTTTTCTCTCCATATTTTATCGTCCTCAGAATAAATATCCTTGAGATAAATAGAAGGCACGTTTACATTCTCGATATCTCAACCTCAAAAATGGAAAACATCTTGAACTGAGCAGGGAAAGATGATCCAAAAAGGAGCCAAGTTTTATTTCAAGGATACTGCCCCCTTATTGAGAGGCGTCCGTGTTACTCCGGTGCAGGGGGACCTTGGGGAGACCTGATCCAGTTCCCTCGCTTTCTCCAAAGCAAGCTTGACAATCTGCAAATCAGAAATTAGCCTCAACAAGCCAAAGTTGAAACAAAAGTGTGTTTTTTTTCTGTAATCTGATGATGTATTGGCCATGAGGCCAAGGTCAGGGTTCACTCAGCAACCATGTACCAAGCTCGTTTACATTAACCAGTAAAAAGGCTAATCAGAGGTATATGATTTCACCTACTCTACAGTTAACCAGACCTTTTGATGTTGGCAACCATGTAACATCTGCTTTTAAGTTGGTCGGATTGAGGAGGAAAAAAAAAAAAGAAAAAAAACTTCTCAGGCCTGCTGATAGAGCTTGAGTTGAGAAAAAGAAAAATGAAAGGGAAATGAAATAACCATGTCTGAGTGGAAATCCAACTGATGAGCCAGAAATTTTAGGAAGCAAAAAGCACAGCATCATTCTGGACACAGGAGTTTATTTGTGTAAGTAAGATCTTTCTGCCTCAACGAATAGATAGGACTTATTTTCTTCATTTCACATATAACCTTAAGACTGAAACACAATCACTCTTCTTTTTTAAATAGGACAATTTGTCAATTTCACTAACTCGTTTCATATTGCATTACTCTGGTTTCTGAGTTTGGCGAACCGGGGTGTGTGTGTGTGTGTGTGTGTGTTGAGACCAAACCCATCAATGGGTAAAGACAGAGTAGAAATGTCAGCTTTTTGTCTGTGGACTGCAAAATATACCATCATTAGCTCTGCAGCCGGACACGAAGTGGCTGCAGAAGAGCTGGAGACAAAGACAAATGTTGCAGCAACAAAAAAAATTTGTGCATCTGGATTTCGTTGGGAGTCGACCATGGAGGGACCTCCACTGGCTAAGCAGCAAATGAAGAACAGAGGGCCCAAACGATTGAACTGTCATTGGTAGAACTGCAATTTTCATCCTATCAGGGGCTCTGGCTGAGACTCGGGGGCCTGAGTATCTGTGAAACCTTCACAAAAGCCGGTCTGGTACCAGTTAGCACTAAGCTGGCACACTTACCTGGACATGAAATCAATCAGGTCAAATTTCTTATACCTGTAGCAAAACCAGAGCTAAGTGATGATGACTACCAATTGGTCGCTGTGTCATTTTTTTTTTTTTTTCTCCCAGGATGGCGGCGTGCAATCAAAACAAAAGAAGTGCCTGCAGTAATGGAAGATACATTTTCACTTACTTTTTTTCATCCGCGTAACACAAGCCTAATTCACCTCACTACATAACTTTGCCTTTTCCCTTGCTTTAGTGTTGCCTTGACCTATGGGAGAAAAATCAAAGTGGATATGCGAGGGCTTTAGGAAGAGAGACATTTTCCCTTCATTGTATCGGGCCTCTGAACTTTCAACTGAACTTTTAGCATGTGTTAAACGCTACAGTGATGTTATCGAAATTGACACTGCTATGCTGCGAGAGAAGAGAGAGCAGCTCAGCATTCTCCATCATCATACACCCACATGCTACACACACACACACACACACACACACACACACACACACACACACACACACACACAAGCCACTGAAAAGTTCACAGTCCAAACTCACTGCCAGGAACTGGGAAGAAAAATCCAAAACAATCTTCTTTTTTTTTTCATTTTTAAAGAAGACCAAATCTAACTGTCAGCTCAGTGAGGATTATTCCACCACGGTTGGCTTCCCAACTTCCCCACCGTAATCCACCCAAAAAACTCTTGGTGAAGCCTTTCAAAACAATTTATGCAAACAAACATCAAGCTCAGCTATTTGTATTGGCACCACTTTGCAGTAAACCAGACTGAACCAAGACCAGATGGGGCTGGGCCATTTCTTTCTCAGTGTGGTGCAACACTAGAGGCAGCTCAGCAGACACGCTCAACCCCAAAGCACTGTCTTCTGTAATGGAGAGTGTTTCAATATTTAGACCACTTCTCATCACATTCCCCACTTCTGGGTGTATACGAGTGGTGGATTTCCACAAGGACACATAAAACTACAGGGGAAATATTGCAACCAATTCTGTTTTGTTTTTTTGTCATAATGTTTTATCCACTCCTTTTTACTTGTTTGCAGTGCATATCCTTAAAGCGGGAAATGTTGGGTTGTAGGTGTCCTTCATGTCTCATACTGAGTGGGCTCTTTGTCCACTGCTCAACTCTTGACCCCACCTAATGACTAATTTATAATAAAGGATTACATTAAAGGTTGATAATCTTTTGCTTATAGTTCACTGGATAACATACAAGTTCCCTTGTGTAGAAAATATGGCTAGACATGAGAGAAAAGATGCCGATACATACCATGACCCGTCGGGTGTTGACAGCGGTGGCTGTTCTGTGGCCGGTAATTGGACTGACAGTAATAGGAACTGTCTTTCTGCCTCTGCGGGCCCTAGAGATGGGCCACAATGCTGCCGTGGATTTAGCAGCTGCAGTCAGATGGAAACCATGTTACTGCAATTTTCCTCGTCTCCTTTTTTTTTTTTTTTTTTCTCCCTCCATTTGAACGCTGACATGATCATTTATGAGTTGAGTGAATTTCATGACCCTCGGGCCCTTGAAACCTGGTCAACCGCCAATATGCGATTTCAGAAATGCATGGTTGTCAATGAGAAAATGAGCCCTCCATTCGTCATTCCAGAGGAACTTGTTTTTTTGCAGATACTTGTATTTACTCGACAGCGGCGTTTTGCTGCTGCTGGCCCTCCGCCTTGAGGGAAAGTTCGGTTTGAAGTCAGCATCCATCTTGGCGAAGACCACACATATACAAACACGGGCATGGTAGCAGGGAGGTAGCCTACACAGACTCCTCTTTGCCGGTGACTGAAAATACATATTTGATCATGTTCACGTCCAAACGTGAATGTTAATGCTCGAGGAGATCCACACAATGCCACCGCAGCTGCTTTGACACGCCCAGAATAGACATGTATACACACCACTTGCCAACGTGAACACACATAGACAAAGAGCCCAAGGCCCCCGAGATAAAAGACAGCACATGGATACACACATCATATGATCAACCAACAACCTACTTGTCCACACACACGCACACACACACACACACACACACACACGCACATCTCCAGACACCCTGGGGAGAAAATAGACACACATTCCTCCCACTCGTTCTCCATCTCTCTATCGCTCTTATACACACCTACACTCGCGCAAGCTGTGCGAGCCAGGCACACTCTCTATAAGCAGTTATTTCCCAGAGTCACTGCCAGCACTCCCTCTCTCTCAGTGACAAGCTACAAATCCCTGACACCACCACTGATGATAGCTTTACAGTGGAGCCTCAAGGGGACTCTGCCAGCCAGCCAGCACACACAAACAACACACACATGCCTCGTTCTCCCTCTGCCTCTCTCTCGCTCTCACTTTCTCTCTCCCTCTCCCTCTCCCAGGAGCCCCAGGGGCCTCTGGGATATGCGGCTCCCAACACAAAATGCCTAGGGTTTGTTTGAGTTAAACATCTGACTACAAGCAATCAAAGTGACGAGGGTACAAATGAAACAGCAATTATGCCTGTCCATTCATGTACAGATCCATGTTTAAATTGTGGAAAACAAAACCAAATGGATATATGTGCAATTATGTTCTTTCAAAATACACAATGTCTTTTAAACTCGAGATACCACTCAAAGCATACCACAGCACCGTGGCACTACTTACACCACAATGAAACTTGTACTGTCATCGCGTACAGTCATCATTCCTTTTTTTTTTTTTCCTTTTTTTTTTTAATTTATTGAGAAAGTCACCGTGATGTCATACTCGCCCTGTCCCTTTTTTTCTTCTTGTTTGATGAAGCTTTAATGACTCGCTCTGCGTGATGTAATTATTCACCAGCCCCAAGGATGTTTGTTTTGGTGTTAACCGGCCACTGCTGTGACCATATCCTCCATTGCTCTATTATTTCTCATTACAATATTTATTACTTTTCTTTCCATTTTGGATAATTTAGCAGTACTAATAATGCTCTTCGTGGGGGACGTTTGTGTGTATGCAGTGTACGTGTGTCTGTGTGTGTGTGTGTGTGTGTGTGTGTTTGCTCGCTTGTGTAATAATTCCAGATCACAAGTGCCTTGGATTTATTGGCATATACCAATTTGGCTTTAATGAGATCACACACCTCCAGGTAGGTGCTGCTTCATCCCCTGCTTGGCTCGGGATCCTCCCTCCGTCTCTCCGTCTGTCTGCCCTTATTACCATTTCATACACCCCCCCCCCCCCACCGCTCCACTCCACCTCCAATACACCATCATACACGCTGGCCCCCCCACCCCCCCCCCCCCACCCACCCCACCACTCTGATGAAAAAAGCAGGAAAGGCTTTTGTGTGGTTCATTAAGTCAGCATAGGAAATGTATTAAGTAGGAGAATAGGGCTGGGAGCTATTGAGTGTTGACTTAACCTTTCCAGTAATTTTTTTTTCTTTTTCCACCCAGTGATGCTTTTAATGGAGGATGCGTGCAATACTCAGTCTCATTAGTAACCACATGGATCAGTTAGAACAAGATATAATAGAGGTTTGGACTTGCTTATTCTTAAATAACATGAGTGGATGTACTGTGAGGGTGAATGCCTTTGTCTGCTAGTAGTTAAATGTTCTATTACATGACCAGTCTTGGGTCAAAAGGTATGTTTACAAATTGCAACTGCCGCACTTTGTTGCAGCCTGTTTCAAGCAGAGGTATGGCTGTATCATGAGACAGCAGGTGTGCAGGATGCTACACATTTACTTGCAATACTTTCTTGTGATTATCTGAACTCTCTGGTGCTCTTTGTGTTGGTCCTTCTGACCGTCCCCACCAATGTACTGCTCCAAAAGAGATTTAATTAATTTACTCCATTTCCTTCCTGCCCAAACTTCATGCAAATTCTACATGGATTAAACAGGGTGATGCCTGCAGACAAGGCAGGGGCTTGGATATGTACAGGGCCTTATGGCTAAAGGAAGGTTTCTACACCGCCCTGCTAGAGAAGCTGCTATCTGTGAGAGGATATTGCTCCTATCATATTAACACTGTTGTAAGAAATGTTTCCAAACCATGCAACTGACCAAAAAAAATGTAGGCCTATTCATCATGAAAAATTTTAAATTACACAGTAACAACCCTAAAATGACAGACTTTGTCAAAGTAATTTTACTCAGGATAACACTGCACTATTCAATATACAGGCAGGGGCCACAGACACATCCTAAACATCTGAAAAATAGGAATCAGGAATTGTCATTGTCAGCTATTTAGCTGCTAAAAAACAAAACCTTGTTACAGTGTGATTACTAATACTGAACACTGTAAAGAGATGGTTCATTGTTAGGTTGTCAAACATTTTCCAGGGAAGGGCACTGTGGTCAGTCTGCCATTACAATTAGTGTTCATTTGGGCCTTATTCAGTGAGATCTACACTGACTGCTGGACATACATTATGCATGAGTCTGTCCATATGCACTTGGGCCATCATGCATGCCCTTGTAGAAATGCACCGACCACCGACATGCAATTACATTTAGCTTTTTTTCCCAGCCTTCTCTGTGCGCACATCCTCCTGTGTTATAGAAGTTTAGGCATGAACGGGTGCATCATCCCTAAAAAAATAAGTTCAGATCTATTCATCCTTAATGGTAGATGGGAAGTTAGGGATGTTAATTCTTTTCATCTGTGTTATCATCCCCATTCCAAGGCTTATCACTGTCCAGTTAAAACCATGTATCTCCCAAATTTTGGGAGATTTTGTGACTTTTTCAATAAACGGATTAAGAGAGAAAATTCTACTATTTATAAACCCACTGGATTATCTGAAAATGTCACTGTCACAAAGTTGAAAACAGCTCTGTTTTTCTTACGTCATGAAAAGCAAACATTTATGGTGTTTTACTTGTTCGTATATGTAATCTTAAACACTGTATATTTTCACTTTTTTTGACCTTCAGTGTACTTACTTTTACTTCATGTTTTCATTCATGTCACAAGCATGACACATTTGAAAACTGAGTTATGTTATCATCAGGTTAGCTAATCCCTTTCATTGATACATATTGATTTTAGTTTATTTGCACTGTCCCCATTTCTGTTTTCTGTCTGGGTTTTGGGTGCAGACTGACTTAAGGTGAAATATCACTATATGAGATGACTGGATATGGAAAGCATCAACAAGTTGGAAACAATGGGAGTTAAAAGCATATTTTATTCAAAGAATAATTCTACCACATGAAAGCTTTAATGCGGTTTGGTAACACAGGGAATAATGCACACTGTTGAGGAAAAGGATGTATTATCCAACAAGTTCCCTGCCGTAGGTTAGGTGCCTGTCAGAAGCAATGAGCGCTTGTCAGAACCAAAAACGTGGTGTGTGTGTGTGTGTGTGTGTGTGTGTGTGTGTGTGTGTGTGTGTGTGTGTGTGTGTGTGTGTGTGTGTGTGTGTGCGCGTGTGTGAGTTGCTCTTGCCTGTGGGTATTTAAAAATGGCACTTCCCGGGGCCTGGACCATGACCACTCTGTCCACTTTATCTCTGTGGAAAATCTCTGACGGGAGATCTTCATCTCCTACACGCGGCTCTTTAGCGCCCCTCGGAGAGAATGCCCGTAATCGCAGATGCGTCTCCAGGGGAGGAACCGCCAGACTTCAGTTTGGAAAGGCAGGGCACCGAGAAATTTGGCACAATGTATCAGTCGTGACAACGGAAACCTTACACAGCCCTAGATTGTCAGAAATAAAGCAGATCATATGACTCAGTAGGACTGATCATCGCTGTCAATGTCAATACAAATATAGTGTGTACAGGGAAATAATAGACCCCCTCCCTCCTTCCCTGTCCCAACTCAACATCACACGCGGAGGGGGCACTGCTTGTTTATGTTTATGGGAGAGAGCGAGAGAACTGGTGATGGTTGAGCTGCTGATCTAATAAGGCTTAAAATTATTTCTCGTTTCATTCACTATGAGGCAGCACCATTCTTTACCCATCTTTCAAGTGAGCATCATTCAATTAAAATGCAATTCTCGTCGCCCCCATCCACGGATATTTAATTAGACTGGAGAGCAGGGCTTCCACTGTCTCTTTTTTTTCCTAGAACAGCTCTTCGGATTTCACCTCTAAGGCATATTTTCACTCTGTAACTCGTTGGTTAAACAAGGGCATGTATCCATTTGTTAATTGATACAATTACGCATTACGCGTAATGGTCACGTAGGTCTCCAGGCGCGCATCAATCACTGGTCTATTGACCTGCCAAAAACCCCTCTAACCGTTCGTGCTAGGACTGCCCCTCTCTCTAATAGAGAAAGATAGAAACATCATCGTCATTAACTCCGGGATGGACCTCTGGCCACAGAGGCAGAGGCGAACGGGGGTCGAGATTAAAAACGAGAAAAAAAAGTCTTAGAGGTGCATATTCATCCTGCTTTAATTGTAATAGATTGTAAATAAAAGTAATAGTTATAAATGAAAATCTTTATTAAAAGAAAATACTCCAGAGACTTTTCTAGTTTAAATGTGTGATTCCTGTTTGCCTGGGTGAAAAGAGAGAGAAATGCATTCTGCTCAATGTGTTTGTGAGAACTAACAAGACTGCCAAAAATATCCTCAGTGTTTTCTTAATTTATTTGACTTCGCAAATGATTTCCATATGTTGCCATGATACAATTCAATAATGATGAACAATAATACAATTTTCTGTATCTTGGTAAATCGGTGAAAGAAATCCATTACAAAAAGCGGGACAAGACTGTGTGCAGTGCACCTTAAGAAAACCCTGTGTTAGACGTGATTGGCAAAGACATTATTCTATCCTTGGTACCCTGCCGTTCCGGGATTACAGTGACGTCACGCTGATACCCTTGCATGGATGAATGCTAAAGAACTATGGAGCCACAAATAATAGCACAAGCAGAGTCCATATCTTGCAAGTCTTACGTTATCCTTTAAGCCTCCTTCAGCTAACACAACAACAATTTTTTTTTGCACTTAATGACGCTTAATTTCATTTCTTATCGGGTCCTTGGGGGGGATTATTCATTCATATAAAACAATCTGCAGCTGGTGCCAGCCCAAAGTCTCCCTCCTGTGAGTGAAGTCATCTATTATTGAGCGAAAGGCCGTGCGTGAAAATGTGTGTAAGACGGTGGATTTGAAGTAGAATTGGTTGCAATCGATCAAGGGTGAAGAATATTGCTGATGGTAACAAAAGAAGCAGCTATGTCTTTCTCGCAATTTGGATACCCTTACAATGCAACTTCACAGGTAAGACACTTTGCTTTTTATTTCTTCAAAGTTTAGTGTAAACACATAAATTGTTCTCTGTTTATTTTTTGTTGCATATTTTCTTTTCTGTCACTAGAGTCTGAGCACTTTTCTCTCATAAGAAACGTTTGTGAATGAGTGACTGCTTTGACAGTATTGACAGCTATTTTTCGCGTGTTGCTTTTGTTGTTGAACCAAATATCGATATACACGCACCCGTGTCCAATTACACTGAATTATGAATGAACTCACGTGTTTTTCTGATGACAATAGAGATGAATGTCACCTATTGCGCACTACACGAGGTGTAATTGGGGCTGGAACGCATGCTGTGTACATTCGCAAACTTTCTATTGAAATTACTGGGACGTGTTGACAAATTGGATTATTTTGGGAGCTTTTAAAACTTGGTTTGAGCAGTTTAGTTCGATTTGAAGACTATTACGGCGCCTGACGACAAGTTGGAAGAAGCTGAAGTTGATGAGGGGACAAAAGTTACTCTCCTGGCAAAGTTGTCGCTCAACTTTTACTTCGATAATATTTTTAACGTTCAGTAGATAATATGTGAAACTCGAGTGTTTCAATTGGAATCGGAGTGGTGATTTACTTGACTCTGACATGACTTAAGATTTTTCTTATTCTGTGTAGAAGTTAAGATTTTGGAACCGATGATAAACTGGAGCAGGTCACTTTTTACGCACGGGTTGCGCACGTCTCCTTTCATCTCAATATCCCCAGGAAAAGATCCATCTGATGTCATTTACTGTCATGTGCTATATCCAATTCCGATTTTCTATTAAACACGAGACAGGACTAATGATGTGGCACCGCTTATTGCACTTGTTCCCAATGTAAGATACTCTCTCACTCACTCCACGAATGATCTCAAAAGTGACTTACCTTGAATTAAGGCAGGTCACAAGTAAAGATAATGACACCTGATTCATGGTAATTGAATTGATGTGCACCGGAAACAAACAAAACCAGCTCACATTTCTCCGCTCGTTTAAAGATTTCAAGACTCAACACTATAGACTGCGCAACTTGTTAAGATGGGTATATTTATGCAGTGCATCAGCCACAGTCATTTCAGATCTGTCACAGACATCCAGATAGGAGCCAACACAGCCAATGACCATGTCTATCCACGGTTCTCTTCATGCAGTTTTTCGTGTCGGCAAACCCCAGTACGACTTGCTGCGATTCGATTTCCAGGTCGGTCTCTGACGGGACAGGCGGCTCCCAGACCGCCGCTGCCGCCGCCGCCGCCTCCTTCTGCTGCCCGTCCTACGAGAACCGGCTCCTGGCGAGCAGCCGGACGGAGCTGAACGCGGCACTGGGGATGTACAGCTCTCCCTACGCTGCAGCGGCCGCCGCCAGCCAGAACTACGCCAACTACTTCCCCTACAGCACCGACCCATCCGCTATCTACTCCACTCTGGTGGGCTCACTTCAGCCTCATTTGATGCGCAAAGGGGGGGAGGGGGGCTCAGGCTGATCGATCAACCGGGTTTTGTTCAATCAATTTATCTCACACTGCAAACACATCCATCACCACAAGCCGTTTAATCCAGCAACCAGTCTTGTCTTTTTCTCCTTTAAAACAAGTAAGAAAAAAAAAAAACCCCTGTCACTGAGGTGAGGGTAAGAAGTGTAGAGGCAATGCAGAGGAACTTTCTCACTTCAGTCTACTGACATTTTATTATTACAAAGTAATCCTCCTTAGTAATTGTTGTTTTTTTTTTCAAAATATTTGCACATGTTTCTGTTGCTGAGCAAGTAAAAGTAAACTTAAATCACTCCATGCTCCACTTTTTCACTTTGGTGTGAATAAAGAACTAAATGACTTGTTAAATAGAGTCTTTGCAGTGCAGCTGAAACTTTTCTTTCTTTCTTTTCTCTTATTTTGAAACACCTGAGGTCAGCTAAAATTTGCTGTCCCTGAAAATGCTGCATATTATGCCTGAAAACAGTGAAAAAACAATATTATAATAGGTCAAATAAATAAATGAATTATATTGAATCATATAATAATAATAAATACTATTCTTGGATCATGTATAGTACATGATATATTAAGCATTTTAAAATTCATTTAACAAAGTCATGACTGGGAACTCTTTTCTGGCTAAAATCACTTTTGGTCAGAGGGACTTACTCTTGGATTATAAGCATGAAAATAAGCAAAGTATAATTAAATGTGAGATGATTTTTCAAAGGTCATCAAAATGCTGAGAAATAACCTTGAAGTCAAATCTCACAATGATGCAGTGTTGTAACAACATCCATCTCTTTTTACAGAATCCACAGTATGACATTAAGGACAGCACAGGCACTTTACACTCTGGCATCACTCAAACTGCTGCATACTACCCTTATGATCATTCACTGGGACAGTATCAATATGACAGGTAAGGTCTGTTCATTTGTGTCCACTATATGCAATATGAGCTTGGTAAAAAGTATTCTACCATTGATCATTAAAAGCAGCCATTCACTTGGGGAATTATGCCGCATTCAGATCAAAGGTCAGAGTGTAACTCCATACTGATACCTGCATGGAGCAAAGCTGTATATATTTCAAACAGCAGGGAGCAGGGCTATAGTATGTCTGAGGGAGTAGTCTATGATATCCTTCACTAAATGCTCTAATGGCCAGCTTCTCTCTCTCTCTCTCTCTGTGTGTGTGTGTGTGTGTGTGTGTTTGTGTGTGTGTGCCCCTTTCCAGATATGGGGCAGTAGACTTTAATGGCACAGCCAGAAGAAAGAACGCAACTCGTGAAACCACCAGCACCCTGAAAACATGGTTGTATGAGCACCGCAAGAACCCCTACCCCACCAAGGGAGAGAAGATCATGCTGGCCATCATCACCAAAATGACCCTCACCCAGGTGTCCACCTGGTTCGCCAACGCCAGGAGGAGGCTAAAGAAGGAGAACAAGATGACCTGGTCTCCAAAGAACAAGGCCAATGATGACAGGAAGGACGACCTCAAGAGCGACCAAGATTGTGTCACCAAAGGTAATCAAGTCCAAAAAGCAAAAAGTTTAAGTATTAACCTAACCATCCTTAAACTAAAAATATGGTTATTTGGGGAAATATATTTGCTGATCATATGGACCACACAGGCAGCAAAGTTGGTTCCAGAGTAAAAAGTTCATTTAAAAACTTTCTGAACAAAACATGTTTCTATAAATTTACAACAGCAACTTTTGTGTGACCTTAAAAATCTCCTTTCTTCTGTGCAGATTCTAGTGATTGCAAGGAGGAAAAGGATCTGCATCTGAGTGATCTGGAGGACATGGATGACGACGACTGTGATAAGCTGGACAGTGACTGTGAAAAGGTGGCTGCAGATGAGCAGGACCTGCAGAGGGCCATGACAGTATCCGGAGCCCCTCAAAAAAGAGACTGCAGCTCTGAGGTGCAACTGAGTTTAACTAACAGCTTCCACACGTTCCCCTGTGCCATTAAAAGTGTCACCACCCTCCCTCCTCTCCCGTCTGACTTCCTGGATCCCGTTGCGTCCAAGGCACCTTCCTCGACCGGCCCCGCGGCAGGAACATTGTGCCTGTCTCACTTCGAAGCATCAGATAAGCCACGGATTTGGTCTCTGGCTCGTACGGCAGCTTCGGGGGTCATACTGAGCCCTCAGCAGCACGGCTCTGAGCTGAGGACAGGCAACTCAGCCGGGGACTGCCAGCTCCAGAGCACCAGGCTTACTGTGGCTCCTACTGGACAGTGTGGGGGCAGCATGAGAGGCCTCCATGAATCCAGCAGTGTCACCAATGCTGAGAGCCCCTTCTCTGAGGGCTCATCCTTGCACTCAAAAGTCTACGGCACTAGCAGCTACAGCCACAAGGGCCTCCAACTGCACTGTTCATCCTATGCTGCACTCCCGGACACATGTCAATACTCCACTATTGAAGGTATGTCATCTTTTCCCTGCAATTTTGAACGTATCACATGGGATAAAATTAGTCTTGAATCTGTTATGGAGGCAGACAGATACAGTAACATCAAGGCACATCAGCATCACCAAATATTTCAAAACATATTTCCATGTGCTGTTGGATATAGGACAGCCCATTTTTTTTAAGGCCATGAAGTGACAGGACACTTTCTGCAAGTTTCTTATGCTTTTATTTGGGTGTGCAGGATTCTCTGGTGGCAAAGCCGAGACACAGTCATCGGACCTCAGTGACGCCTGTGAGACCGTGCAGGATGACAAGGTCACTGCATTCAGACCAGTGATGAAGAGGTGAAGCAGGTGAGAGTCTGCACTGAACTGGAAGAAACCAGTGAAGTCAGAGGACACACACACACACACACACACACACACACACACACACAAACAGGGCACGGATAAACCCCATCAACCACTCACTGGTGAACAGGGATACACATATAGACCCTCACTCACTCTTTATTAAATATATGTTGCTACATTTAATTTTATCTAAATGCAAAATGACATGACAGTTTACTATAATTCATGATGTCAAAACTAATTTATAATAAATATCTAAATATGAAAATATTAACATTTCTATTGCAAACAACTCATCTGAGTAATAAACTTTTTTTATTTTTAATTTTTTTTAATTTTTCAATAAATACCTCATTATAAAGACTGTTTATTCCTGCTCATTTTTGGAGCTAATTATAATTGCTGCTGTCATTTTTCTTCCTGTAGATTTCTGGAAACTGCACCACGATAAATAATGGGACATTTATTATGCACTAAAGGACACACTGGCGGGAGTACCGGCCTCAGTATGACGCATGGGAGCTACCTGGCGCCGCTGCAGTGAGAGCTGTCAAACTGTGGACTTGGCTATCATTTTGCACAACATTGTTTTTATGGTGTTAAAGACTTTATGCAAAAATTCTACATGCAAAAGGTATGAGAATGGCCAAATGAAAACGGCCGGAATTTGTGTATGGCAATCGTGTAGTGTAGCAAACTTTATTTATTTCTCTGTGTATTTATTATTTTTGTTATGTTGTCTGTTTGTTTATTATTTAATGTGTGTTCTTGGTTGGATTCGTATCTCCTTTAAGTATTTTGTTACATGTTGCGTTTTACTGTGGCTTCGTGTCTTTTTGCCTGATGTAAAAGAGAAAAGCTTGTCGGATATAAAGTTGACTATAAAAGGACTGGTTCCCCTGTGTTGCGCGTGGACTGGAGATTTTTTTTTTTGTTGTTGTCATTGTGTTAAAATGTGAGCTTCTCCTGTGTTTGCCATTCATGAAATTTTTTCTAACAATACATTTGTTTCCCAAGAGCTTTCTTTTTCTGTGTCATGGTTATTTATAGAGCTGAACGTCCAATCGGCCAATTAAAACATTTGCGGATGTGCATTTGATCAAAGTTTATCATCTTGACTCGACGCATTAAAGCCGCAGCGCTGATGGAAGGTCATAATTCAGAGGAGGACGTGAGTGCAATCCACAAGTTGTGGAAGAAAGGGGACATCATCTCTCTGTTGTCAGCATCTAATCAGAAGTGGCATCAGACACTTTGTTACTGTTCAGGCCAAGCAACGAGGCAGGGACACGGGATGAATGCTGCTTTGTCCCCTGTGTAGCGAGCCGCTGCTCTAACTTAACATTGTGTTGATTAAAAGGTCATTTGTAGGATCAAACCCAGCAGAGAAATTCACATGGTCCATCAAAGTCCCTTTGATTTGTCTGTTTTGCCTATAGTCCAGCTCGTTATGGGCTAACTCTTCTGCCTCTCCAACAGACAGCTGTAATAAGATGATCACTGTAGTCTCTGATGCGCGCTGACGGTCTGAAAAACTTTTTCATCCTCACATTTCAAACTTTTAAAATCAAATAGTTCCGTAGTAAACGACAAAAGTGCGCTGTGTAGACTTATCCCTGTTGGAATATTGATTTTGACGCACTATACTACTGCATAAACTACAAAAAAATATTCCATTTGACAAATCTGAAACATACATTACTTAACAGAGCAAACGATGTAAAATACTGACAACTTTTGAACAGCTTGTCTGCCTGAAACCAAGAGGGAAAAGCTGACTTTTAACCCTATTCGTGATATAATTTAAAGTGTCTCCATAATATTATTAAATCAGTGATTTTCCTTAGTAGTGAAGTGAAAGCCTATTTTGTTTTGTTTCTGACTCGATCTCCTGTCTTGATTCCTGAATTCCAGTGAATTATTATTATATCAGCAGGAAAAGATTTAGGTTTTATGACAACATTTGATTCCAGACCACCTCCTAAACAATACCTGCAAATAGTCCACAGCCTGGCCAAATGTCATTTGTGGTTTTATTTGTGGGATTATGCCTGTAATAAAAGTCTTTTCCGTATTAGGGCAATTCAGGCTCAGTTGTGAGGCGCTGTGGTCATCCTTATGTGTCCTTGGCCAGTGGTGGAGCTGTCACTAATGCACGGAGCCTGGTAAATCCATGGAAATCTACATGATGAGGATGAGGAAGGTCAGGAATAATAACTTAGGCCTATTTAGATTTTTTCCAGTTCAATTTTTTTCTTCTGTGCTAATCTGAGACCTGATGAATGATGTGTGTAAAGCTGAATGCAAAAACAAGTTTATTTTTTAATATAGACCGGATTATATAAAATAGCCCATTTAATTGAACATTCAAATGTCTCACGAACCGATGAAAGGGGGCACATGGAATAAATGACTGTCTATCTAAAACAGGTGAGTCATATATTTTCAATTGAAGGTCACTTGTAGGGGACTTAATAGGACATTTTAGGAATTGGATGTTGCAGAATAATTGAGATAGTCAGCAAAATTTGTAGAGACAAAAATATCAGTTCACTCCACCTAATGTGAGGCAGGAATGACAGCTCTTGATAAGAAGTTTCCATGTGTAGATCACTCAGTGGGCTGGTGTGTGCAGCAGTCCTCCTGTTAATGACAAGCCACTAACAGGAGGCCTCTCTCTCGCTCCTCCAGCCTAATCAGTCATGACGCCTGATCCGTTGCTCTTTACATTAAAATGGAGGGTAGGTGTGTATCAAATATTTACAACCGAATTTAATTAAACCACAGACTGTAAAGAAAAAGCTGCCTTATGCTATTGAAGGTAATGATGCATGCACAATGGGATTACCACCATGGAGATGTACCTGGGGGAAACCGCAGATAATGGCCATGATGGGCTCATATAGCAGCGTATGCCTGAAGCAGCTAACAGGTCAATTAGTCTGTCCTATACACAGTGTTTTACATACGGCTAAAGCAGCTGCACAGAGGAGAGGCAATTAAGAGACACATCAGGCAATTTATATATATATATATATATATATATACGTACATATTAAGGCTGATCTGGACGCCATGGATCAGAAACCACATTACGGCTGTTCAAATCTATACCATAATGAGAAAACCTACATTTAAACACATGAAAAAATACCCTAAAGTGAAAGTAAGGATACATAAATAGATATTGAGCATAATATTTGGTATTTTTGGTGGTGGTGGACAAAGGGGGAGGGGACGGACATAAGACATTTTCTTTGTCTGATATCTTTAATCTGAGGCCAGACATGAAATCTGTGGCAATGTTACAGAATAATAAGTTCCTTAGGTAGCCTATATGGGTCTATGCACAACTAAATCTCCCTAATACACACATTTTTGTTGGTAAATTACATTTTTCATTAGGGAGGGGCGGCATGGGGGCGTGCCTATGAGACCATGTTTGCATAATCCAAAACAGATTTTAGATAATCTGTGAATGAGGCACAAACACGGAAAAAAAGGAAAAACAAGCCATGGTAAACATGAATACTTAAATAGGTTTGACATCATTAATCTATGACCATCCCTTGTATGAAATCAGAAGGTGTCTTTATGCTCATATGCCTGTTATTATAAAAGACTTCCCCAAGTGTACATTCAATGTAACCCTCCACCCCCCCTCTATACTGTCATGGATCACTCAGCTTTTCTAGGCCAAGTTGCTGCTTGCAGCCTCTGCTCTTTTCAAGTCAACAGGCCAGGTGACTGTCAGAAATGACAAGTGTTCTGTTCTTGTGTTTGGAACACGTAACACTTACAAAGAAACAGAATTATAATTTTGAACATGTTCATTTATCATAGTGTTACCCCCTATTAACCTGCATATCTGCCTTCACACAAAAGGTAAATACACAGCAACATTTCACAGTAAACAGTCATATAAGTAAATAATATGAAACAACTTGAAGTAAGTTAATATCCTTCACAACTGCTTTGCCATTTCAACCCTTCTCTATATAATGCTTTTTTCTTTATTTTCAATGTTATGAGAACACACTTTAGAGGTTTGTCAGTTATATTTTAGGAGTTTAAGCATAAAAACTTTACTTCTCCAGAATATCAACAAAAAAAACTTTGTATTAGAGTAGGCATATTGTATCTTAACTGTTTTGGACTGCAGAAAAGTCATCCACATGAATATCATTTTTTTACCACTGAAATGTTTGAGCACCTTTTCTTCTGCTGCTACACATTGTGTAAGACAGGTGTCAGGAGTTTAATGCCTACATGTAACAAAAAAAAAAAAAGATGTGATAAAGAAATCCCATCCCTAATGTCTAAGGTCAGAGGTAAGTCTGTACATTATGAGTGGAATGAGAGTGAAGCAAATCACAAGTGTTAGTTTTGTGCATTTAATATTTATATTACTAGTTCTCTTACGCAGGGTCTCTTAACCAGGCTGAGACCAGCTTAACAATGACTGTTACGGTGGCATGTTGCACAATATAATGCTACAGGTCAATGAGAGGTTAAACTCCGATAAAGCACCATCAGGAACATCCATTACATTTGCACTTCACATTTAGGCCCAACACTTAATGAGCATGTGCCTACTACGTAAAACCTTATGAATTATACTCTGACATGGTAGCAATGGCCTCTTTGTATAAATAGGAGCCATAATAACAACAACAACACAACAACATACCAAACAATAATTTGCCCTCTAGTCTGACAAAAGAGCCCGCATGGAGGTGCCATTTGATGTGTCCCACGCTGGGCAGCTAAGGCTCATAAAACAAAGTCTCTGTACCAATGGCTCAGAGTTCAGATGAGGGGGACAATATACACACTTCATTAAATTTTGTCAAAAGGCGCAATGAAATGTGTGCGGGACATTGTTTCTGTGCATGTCTCCCTCCATGGAATTTCTGATTGCTGATGTTGCTACAAGGTCTCTGCTAATGAGTTTTGTCAAAGACAATTATGGACTTGGTGGAATGGCCAAAGACGGGATGAAAAGCTGGCTTTGTGTGGTTTGGGTAGATGTTGTATTGTGACCCCTGCTTCTTTCTATACCCTGTGTTTGACCTGCGCTTCATGTCGGAAAAAAATCCAGGCCTCCGTTCCATTATCAGTGCTGTACCCGAGGCAGAGTGATCTGCTCCAGCACCTTTGGCCTCCTCATACTTCATGTCCCCGACCTGATCCCAATGTACCAGGCTGGAGCATCGCACGTGATGCTAGTGCTGCCATTTCCCAGGGCCTTCTGTTTCCTGTAAACCTCTGTCCTTTTAGAGTAAGCAGGCTCTTGGAGTCTTCTCTGGCCTGTTGACTTAAGACTTCTGGGTTCTTTTTTAGCCTCTCATTTCAGTGAATGGCCTAGCTAGCTTCTAGCTCAAGTGATACTATTGAGTGTCACCCTGTAACAAAGCTTTAGATCTTTGTTTTCATGGCTTCTCCTGCTTGCCCAGTTATTCTGCCCTACTCTCAGTTCCACTGCTAAACCAAAGGGTGAGGTCAGTCCCACTTCTTGGGCCATCTGTAAATACTGGAAGGAGTGCAAATGGTGCTCAGGGGATAATATGAGCAAGAACTGCCATGTTCACTTTGAACTTGTACAGAAATAAGCAGGTCAAGAGGCTCCAATCACACAATAAAAGGCATCCCCCACAAGGAAACACAATAAAATACATTTTTACTGAATGCCAACGAAGGAGGAGCTTTTTATTTGCAGCCTGATTTCCAATGTTGTATGTTGTAGAAAAGTTGTACGACACATATCCTGCCCCGCCCCCCAAAAATCCACTTGTCTGCTTTGTAACGGCCAAACGGGGAAGCATATCAAGCCAGTTGTGTTGTTGCACCGACACAAGTGCACAGTTGAGGTTCAGAACAGTTTCAAGAATCTAGTTAGTGTGAGATCGAAAGCTAACTTTCTAGTCTGCTGTCAAACATTGTGCTGGGTGTCTAGGGAAGATTATGATCAACACAAACGCTTGTGTGATGCCTCAACTTCATTCATTCAAACAGCAGACATAAACTCTTGCATTTGTTCAAGTGTTCTGGTTTGAGCTGTAATAAAAGAGACTGGTGTCATGAAGCCTTGCACTTACGAAGTAGAGGTATAACCTTTTTAAAAAAAGTGTTTTTAACCTTATCTTGGGGAAAGTTACTAAACTTGTTACGCATTTCTTTTATCAGATTTGATTGGCGATTCTGTAGGCTTGTTTTTATGTCCTGCTGACCATTGAAAGTGCAGTTACCGTGATTTCACTCTTTTAGATGGGGGCCTGAGCTTGTTAGACCGAAATAACTGTCCAAGGGTGTTGCCAAGATGGCTGCCAAGTGGTCAGTGTTAAACTGTGTGCATCGTTGTTCTTTTCTGTTTACCTCCTGGACTGGCGGTATTCTGTTGCTGACCTTAGGTTGGCGTCACCAACATCAGAATAATCTTCTGTGTCATTTTAATGCCCTTTAATAATCCCCTGCATCTCATTTTTAATCCCGCTTGCTCCTTCTGTTTTTCTTACCCTTTATGCTGGGCATCTGTTGGCCTTTAATGCCTGCTGTTGAGACTCCATTTGACTTTTAATCAGGGTGTATCATGTCATAGCCTGACGACAAAATAGGTATAGCCTCTACAAGACATGTAAGTTCTGTAAACTGAGAACAAATTCTGCACCTCGTATGCATCTATGAATCAAACGAAAGACGGGCAGAGATCATGTGACTGAAAGACGCACTGAAATAGCATGGTAGAGATGTTTTGGCTGGAGTGGTGGATGGGCATATTAATTCACCTTTGGCTCCCTCTATCAGTATTCATTTTACACCTCATACACACCTTCTGCTCTAAGTGAACTTTGGTTTGCTAGAAAACTCTTACTTGGAGAAGATATGTCATTTCATCATAGCCACAACTTAAAGCAGCATTTTTTTTTTTATCCTTTTATCCTTAGTGTTTTTTGTCTGCTGTCCCCACCCCCATCCCCCACTCCCCCAAAGGTTCTCTTTGTGCTGCTCTTCAATGCAGCAATTTCTAGCAAACAAACTATGAGAAATCAATTGAATATTACCTATCCAGAATCAAATGGAAGACAAAGTTACGAGCTAGATGGTAAAGGACATTGAGTGTCTAGCATCGTAAGACCTGCTTATTGTTCCCAGATGAAGAGCTGAGCTAAAAGTGAAGTAAACATTGGACTGACATTTGTCACTTGGGCAGAAATGCAACTCTGAATGAATAATAGTTTGGCTCTGTGTAAGTTGGACACAGCTGTTTGCTAAAATTAGCTATAAAAATTTAATAAATTGGGTAAAATCTGGGGATATGATGGTGGCAGTGTATTTGTCAGCTTGTTATGATGTTTATTTGCCCCCTAGTGACCAAAAAAAGTGATCAGTGCAGCTTTAACCTAGCATTAAGCCAATTGTTTAAGTTGCTTAATGTGCAAATTTTAATCAAACCTGAACCTCTGAAACTAAATGGACAGTGTAATACACAGGTTAGTGTAAATTAATTTTCTTATAAATTCTAATTTGAACATTGTATGGGAACATAAAGGGCCGTGGATCTGAGGCTGTTGAATGCCTTGTCAGGGGTAAATTTATATAAAGCTACAGAATGATGTTCCACTGTTTTTTCTAATATAATAATAATATAGCAGAATGTTTATGAATGCATAATTGCAGTATGGAGTCCCTCGGCTGAAACATGGTTCTTTCACTTTCTATGGTATTTCTATGGTTTGCCTAGAGTTGACAATGTTATAATTTTGGGGGCATTTTGAAGCCATAAAACGTTTATTTTTGTCATGTAAGTAAATTCTTTGCAAAGAAACATTCCACATTTCTTCAAAAAGACGTGAAGACCCACACATACAATTTTGTAACTTCACACTACAAAAATTGCATTCAAGGTCGAAACTTTTGGTTTCGGGTGATTTGGAGAAAAATCTAGTCACGATAAGTTTATTTTTGTGGCGCTGTATAGGTGACAGCCTGTGGAGCAGTTCATTTGGACTGCAGACAGCAACAATGTTCAGCAACAGTATTCTGCAAAGCAGCAGCGGGCCTATCAATTCTCTTCAATTTATGTCTCCAATTTCCTGAGTTCAGCCTGTGCCAACACCACTGCAGATTTGACAGATGAAGTCCAGCATGTGAAGCCAGCAGCTTGTCTCTCTTGGAGACTCTACACCTAACCTAACTTTTTTTTTTTTCCCTTCGTCACAGATACTGTATGCAGCACAATGAGTAGCAGTAGCAGTAGCAGTAGCACCTATAATGAACAGCCTCCTCCACCTGAACACAGAGTATTTCCACTACATTAGTTTCATTGGCATCATGTGGGCAGGAGGAAAACTCGCAGCAGGGCTGTGTAACAGTATGGAGTCGACAGCAGTCTTCTCCACTGGGCTCTGCTTGGGTGCCTGCCTCTCTGTGTGAAGCTCCTGTGTAGGATTAGACACTGGTGTGCAAGTCAAATGGTTGCTACCTATAATGGCGTCTCCACACCTGCCTGATGTCTACATCAGCTCTGCTTACTGTTACTCATGGCCCTCATACATCAAGCAGACACACCAAGGAATGTAGAGGCATTTCCAAGAACAGTATCTCCATGATTACAGAACGTATCATTACTGTGACAACACTGACCTCAAAAACCTATGCATGCAAAGCGACTAAAAATTACAGAAGTGCACTTTGAAGCAATTATGTCATGTTGAATACCTACAAAAGGCCCCTGATCAAAAACAAAAGTAATTTATGGCACTACAGAGAGAATTATGGCCAGTAAATCAAATTACATCCTTTAAATACGTTGTATGGAAGCCATGAAATGTGAAAAATGGCTTTGTTTATCACAAACAAACCAAATGGGCTCTCATCAAGCGACATCAATGCATGGGCCATAGAGCACCCCACAACAAGCAAGCGGGGTGGCTGGAAACAAGGCGTTGTTGTTGTGGTGGCATGCCAGTCATGACGTGGCTTTGACACAGCGGAGCAATAAGAGGCATCAAAGAGGGGCAGTCACAACACGCTCCACATTCTACAGCGGCAAGGTAAACAGCTGAGGGGAGAGGAGGAGGAGAAGGGAGGAGGAGGCAGTGGTGGTGGAGAAAGACACAGAGGGAGGAGGGAGCAGTGGAGGGAGGTGACACACAGACCACACATTTTCAAAGTTCACCCTTAAACACACTACGCTCATAAAAGTACAGGTCCCATTATTCACGGGTGGGATTTCTCTCCCTCTCTCTCTCTCTCTCCCTCTCTTATTGCACGCAGGCAAACAGCCCAAACCCCCGAGCTGTGTCAAATGATGGAGCATCATAATTACGCCCTTTTTATTGGCCATCTTATTCCAGCTATGACTGATGCAGCTCCCAACCCTAAGTGTTTCCATTTGCACTTTCATGTGGCAAACGAGCAGAGAAGCCACGGCTCGCCTGCCTTTCAAAGGTGGGCTGACAAATATTTATGGCCTGACGTGAAGTCACTTTTAATCAGGTCTGGTGACCTGTTCCTGAGGAATCTGGCTGCTGGAACATGCTTATCTCCTCCCGTAATAAATGAGCCTTCAAAGGGCCCACTGTGCTTGCATTATGCGGTTGTCTAAAAATAATAACTGACACATTTCTTTAGAATCACTCATAATCAAGAACCCCGAGGAGGCAAATGCAGATCCCTGCTGTAACATGGCAGAAATAAATCAATGACCTCCCTCTACTGGTCAGAGGCCAAACTACAGTAGAGTGAATTACCAGCCCTCTGACTGTCTGCTTCCATGACCAGTGGAGCCAGGGTCTGTCAAGGAAATATTCTATTAACATAATATATACTTCCTACATTCTGTTTTTTGGATAACTATATACTTGAAATATTACATTTTAAGTTTTTATTAAGTGTATATGTGAAATTTAAGTTATAAAAAAATTCCTTCCACACACTGGAGGAAGACGGATAAAAACTGATATATTATATTTTAAGGGCAAATTATCCACATTCTGCAAAACAAAATCCCCTTAAAATTCACAGATAACTTGAATTAGTAAAGACAAGCCCTAGCCATTTTTAAAATATGATGTAAATCCTCTGTATAATACTGTGGGCAGCTGAGGATGTGATGGATGGCAGAGGAAGCCAAGAGGAGATCTGTTGATGAAGCACTATTAATAGAAATTACCTCAAACTTCCAGACTTCATATCCAACCCAGTCAAGATGTTCTGTAATCTTTTGCTTTGGTTTAACTTCTTCACTATTGTCCCCATCTGTAACCCTGCTCTATGTTTTATGCTGTCTAGTTTGAAATCTAGATTTATGACACCAATATGTTCTTTTCCATGCTTTAACAGCCTATAAGGCATTATGGGAGGGCTCCCTTAGTGAAAACAGATATTTTTCTCCATATTAGGAGTTATGGGGAGAGTGATCCTTAAAAATGAAAGCCATAAATCATTTCCCTCCACGATTATACCATTAACAGGAGCATGGTATTGTCGTTTAGGTCATGCTAATAGTTTGGGCTTGAGGTTGTGGCCGTGGGGGAAGGAGCACAGAGCAACGCATGTTCCCCTTAGCCAGCGAGACGGAGGCAATGCAAAAGCTGAGTTTGTCTTGGTGGTCCTCTGTCAGAGCTTCAGCTTTCTTAGCCTGATCACTGCAGACGTTATCCGCATCTGCTCTGGATTTCTCCTCCTCCCCCCCGTCTTCCAATTGGAGTTTCTATATTGGGCCTGGTTGTGGTCTTCCAGAGAGACCCCACGACAAACTATCGGAGCATTTTGCACTCTGCAAAAGGCACCGGATGCCAGCAGAGTACATATTAAATTTGTTACTAATTTTAAACTTGGCATGGTGGACCACGTAGCTGCCACTAGCTCACTGGAAGCAGCCGGGTTCAGCCCCACTGCGACCACAACCACAATACAAACAAAGCATATGGAACAGCAGCTCCCAGTGTACTACTGACAGTAAATGTTTAGAAAAGGAACTTTTAAAAATAACCCAGTGTAATAGAATTAGTGGCAGAGAGGCGCCTGGCAGCATGTTTTCTCCTATTTCGATTCCTGTACCAGATTGAAATAATAGTCTGAGAAGCATAACCAAAATTAAGGAAAGGATGAGGCGGCTTTTGTGTTTTTAAGATCATTCTTGTGAGCTGCCTGTGGCTGGGAAATCCTTGTGCATCTATTTTTTTTTTTAATATTTCTTTTGTATTTCTATCTTTCCCAAGAGAACACTTCAAAATGTGAAAATCAAAATGTAATAATTTATTGAGCTATGTGCATTGTGCGTGCTGTATTACTTCATGGCACAGAGTGAGGTGTTAAATAATAGTGGTGAAGCTACACCAGAAGCATGGGGACTTGGACACATTTCATTTCCTACCCTGTCCAACAGCAGACATGTGAGCTGCAGCTCTGGAGTGTTCAGTGTCAGTGTGAAATCACTGCTGTTAGCACCCAACACAGCCTCATGCCGATTTGGATCTGCAGTTTTTTGGTGACAAGGTTGCAAGGTTTGTTTCATAGGTACACGTGTGGCTATTTGACAGTGTGAAACTCACTGTGATAGACTCTGGTTTCTCTCAGCTTTTCCCTCTTCCCTCCAGCTCATGCCTATTGTCTAAGTGGCTGTGTTAAACAGGATGTTGATGATGGCCCCAGCTGCATCTGTCACCCATGGAACTGCAGTGACCTCTAGAGACAGTTCTCTCCACATACAGTGCAGAGGCAACCTGAGGTGCTCTGGCACAAATCAGGTAAGGTGTGTGTGTGTGTGTGTGTGTGTGTGTGCGCGCGTGCATGTGTGTGTGTGTGTGTGTGTGTGTGTGTGTGTGTGTGTGTGTGTGTGTGTGCATGTGTGTATGTGTGCGTGTGTATGTGTGCGTGTGTGTGTGTCTGCAGACGGCTCAGGGCCCATTGTTAAATGCACATGCACACAGACTGACACAGACATTACAAGCGAATCGCACATACACATGCAAAACAACACATGCACTAGCAGGCACACACATCATTAAAGGTGCATACCAGCACTCACACGCACTTACACAGTTAAACAAACACAAACAGACGAGACCCTGGGCCACCCTGCAGATCACCCTGATCAGTGCGAGAGCCGTGTCTTCTCTGATCTAATATGTTTAGCAAACATTCATTCATTCTCCCCAATCAATAACACAGAGCAGCTTGTGTTTATGATTGCTGCTTTACTCAAGCAGTTCATCTGCAGTTCATCTGAGCTGACACACTAGTCTGCCCTCTTGCCTATCTCTTTTTCTCTTCCAGTCAATGACCATGTCTCTGTCCATCTCTTTCTCACTCGGTCTCTCTCTCTCTCTCTCTCACACAGACTCACACACACACACACACACCTTCAATTATCTGAATGTTTTGCAATGTCACATCAACACCAATACTACATTAAGTCTGCATCAAGGGAAATTGGGGTTAAAATGCTATTTTATGTCATATTTTCAGAACAGGTATGTCCGCCTTGAGCTGCGAGTTCAAATCTTTGACACAACCGCTGCAGTAGGAGGGAGACAAAATAATATTTTATGGTTCCTCTTAGCAAACAGAAACTGTTTTGATAAGGAAGCAGATGGAGATATACACATTTCCAGCTCATTCTGATGTGCAAAACCGCCACACCGAGAGAGAGAGAGAGATTATAACCTTCAGTTGCAATATGAAAGTACAGGGACTGTAGCTGAAAAAAAAAAAAAAAAAAAAAAAAAAAAAAAAAAAAAAAAGATTATACGGCATCTTCAAACATGCTGAATGATTCGCTATGGAGCATTTACACCCCAAAATTCCCAAGGTAGAAAATTATCCTGAATAGAGCGTTCCAAAACGAAGCTGTGAATCAATATCAGATGCAGGCTGAGTTTCATTTGAGGGAAACCAGTGCTTGCTTTAACTCTCCACTGAGGAACATAGAGTACAGTATCTAGGAAAGAGTAGAGCTCATTCATACTCCCGAGTGTTGTGAAGGTATTTTATATGGGTAGTTATTATTGTTATCATAATTATCATTCTGCGTGTACCATAAAAGTGGATGATGGAGGATATATGGATGGCTGAGGCTGTATATAACTGTTGTGGTGGAGGGCTGTAAAGCTGTCCCCTCCTTTCTGTGGCAGAATAAATAATGTGTGTGCATGTGCTCAGTGCACGTCTACACTCTTTTTCTTTTCTCTCTCTCTCTCTTTTGCTCTTACTCTGCTTTGTTCTGTGAGGTCACTGTGATGCTAACTCAGTTACCCATAGGTCTTTTCTGTAGATTTATAGCTCTAAGTGATTAAAGTCTTGCACCAAGCAGGTGAATTCATCGAAACCTTCCAGGAAGCAGCATGAATAGACAATACCTCCCATGTATGACTGTGTTCTGCATTGTATGTGTGTGTATTTACAGTGCAGTATGTTCTTCCCATAAGCCATGTACAGTACAGGGGCTGATGCACAGATGCCCTGAGTGGTGCCATACGGCCGATGGCTCATTAGAGCTCAGATGGAAGACATGAATCAAAGGAGCAGAGGAGAGGAAACAATCAATCTGCCTAATGGGAATCCCCTGTGAGGAGCGTGGGCCAGCCGTCCCAGTGCAGCTGTAGCCGTTTTTATATGTGACCTCCCAGCTTAAACGACCCACCAAAATGTCCCCACTGCTGCCGTATAGCCACTGCCACCAGAGAACACAGGACACACACCAAAAGACACCCACAACAAGCTATTAGCGCAGGGGTCTCCCACAGAGTGTGTGGGCGCCGCGTGGTGGTGATGTGGTTTTCTAAAGCGGAGCTCGGCAGACCTGATGTTCTCATTGTGTCTCCGGCAGTCCCCCGCACATGTGTTGTCCACATCCTTCGTACTAGGGAATGACACCCAGCTTGATGTGTGGAGCTATCAAAGAAGGTGGATTTATAGTGTGGATGGCGCCTGTGTGCTGGGAGGCGTGCAGAAACTGTATGTTTACTGTCAGTGTGTGAGGTTGTGGCCAAGGCTGAGCCATTGTTGTTGTGCTACAGGGTAACTAGCACTTCATGGGGTCAAGGTTAGGTTTCATCCAGTTTACCTGAACTTTCTCCCCTCCCACTTCAGTCTTCAGACAGCTCTCATAAGCTTTGATCTGCTACGCAGCATACTCTCTGCCTGCAGAAGACTACTTATCTATTCAGCGTGGGGTTGCCAGCAGCGCTTTAAGAATCGAGTTATGCTAAACAGAGGTTGATTTAAACCAGAGGTTGACCTCTGACCTGGGCTTAGAGGATAATGTCCCAGGCAAGGAGAGCAAAGTCCTGTTACCGTCCATGAATCAGGCCCCCACCGACATTATTTCAAAATTGCTTAGTTGCATGGAACTCCCTTTAGTGCTGAACGGACTTTCATAAAATTGATTTTCTGAGTACACCCTTTTAGCAGCTATAAGCTTGAAATATGAACCCTTCATTGCTGAAAGCATTTCATTTTTTGCCCCTGTGACTAATGATCCAGGGAAGGAGTGTGTTTGAAATTCTCCTCGGCAGCCATTTCCATAATTAAACACTGCTAATTATAGAGCTTTGGCTGACTTTAAACAAACAGGCACAGTTGCCGAGCATGCTTTCACGCCTTCCATTTGGAAATTTATGCAAATTGTACCCATATCGTGTGTTTTCTAAGATGAAACTGACAACATTAAGACACATTGCTCATGCTCACAAAGATCAGACAGTAACGCCGAGAGTAATGCTGAGGAGGAACTGACAAGCCATTGGTGGTTTGCAGGAAATACCCTGCACAGGTATGATATTGTGTACAATGAGGATCAAAGCTTGCACTGCAAAAGTATCAGATGATTGACTATGTTCACATACATGTGTGTATGTGTGTTTGTGCAAACATGAATATGCATTTATTCATTACCAGGAGTGCCCTATGGTAGAAAAAAAAAGCTCCTGTCTTGGCCAACAAACATTTCTGCATTGTTGACTCTAGTGCTATGATACTGCTTGTCAATTTATCAGCCTTTGACAGCAAGCCACTAGAAGCCATTATATCAAACAAATGAAAATTATATATGAAGATTAACATCAAGTCATTTGTTAGGGAGAAAATAATACTGCTAGGAAATAAACAGGGCACAGGACTGAGAGCTATGCTGCCAGTAATTCACATATCAACAGCATTTAAATTATTAAAAAGATTGGAAATCATAATTGGCCATATATTTTTCTCATTCTTCTCCACACAAATGGCTCGCCTGGGGTACTTGACATTCACCAGTGGTTTGTAATGTAAATGACAGAACGTATTTTCCCCATATCTTAACAGCGGATGGAGTGATTGACTACTGAATATAAGCAAGCTACAGGTGGGGGTCAATTATCATTTGAATAATCGAGCATCAGTGGCTGCCTGGCTTGGCTGTGAAGTGTGACACATTTTTATCTCTATGCATTTCAATGAAGTCAGACTGGTACATAAAAGGTTATCACCTAGGAAACATATTTGCCTAGGCGCAAGTTAAACAGGCAAGTGAGATCAGCATAGATATTCAATTTAACCAGTCAACCCTGACCTATAAATATTTCAACAAAACCCAATGAGGACCCCTCCCTCCACCCCAACCCCCTTCTCTCCTTCTTTGATCCAATTCCATTTCAGCAGCGGGAGATACGAGGGAAGAGAGGGAGGAAGGACGTGGGGGGAAAGCAGGGAGGGTACGAGTAAAGAAAGTCAAGCATATTGTAGCTTATCTATTAAGTGAATTGTTTAATGCATCTGCCATCTTCTCACCCAAGGGACGGGTGCCGAGTGAGAGGGGAGAGAGGGGACAGATTTACACTACAGGGCACTGGTGGCTTCAAAGTTGAGGAGGAGACGTAGACTAATCTATAGTTGTGAGCTGACAAATCTGGCCTGACACGGTGCTCTGTAGCGGGTAGACTCAGGAGATGGGCATTAATCACAGCGTGTGCTCTGCTGAGAACACTGGCACACTAGGGACACCTCAAAGTGAGCTGGAGGTTATACAGGCGAGGGGATTAATCAATACAGCCCCATAATAACAGCCAACCACCAGCACTTAAAGCCCCCACTGGTACCGTGGCACAACACATTCACCCTGACCAACCCGTACAGAGAAGCATTGACGCACACCTGTATGTTTTCCATTCAAGACTCTGTGCGAAAGACGTTCTGTAGACACCTCGGGCAAAAGGGAGGCGCAGATTCAATACAAAGATACTCATTTCCTACGTTTTGTCAGGAAGGGATCAGTTGTGCTGTTGTGAAAACAAAAGTAAACTGACTGGTGATAATTATAAGTATAATAAGTATAATAAGTATGATGCCATTTTTCTGTGGTTGTCCTGACTGGGAGTAAACGATGTCTGGACACAATAAACACAATAAAAATAATACTTTGATTGAAGTGTCCCACACTGAACTGTATTTAATGAGCAAAAATTCTTTCACATACAAACACTCCATCTCATGACCACATCTGAGAGCCCGGCACACACTCTATAATGCCACACTGCCTTACAAACACCAAACTGACATGCCCTCTCAGTTGTGAGTATACAGGGGATGGGTTAAGGGGATGTGCATGGGAGTTGGAGTGGGGCAGGGTGCAACATAACTGCAGTCACACAGTGTGCAAAGAGCCCAAAAAGTGGCTCGAGTGTTCTGTCACTGGCCAGCGCCACCCCACCCCTCCCTTTTTTTGTAGGAGTCTGCCACCCACAGAGACCTCGATCAGCAGCCCCCGGCCTGACAGCAGATCTGTCAGCCCTCCCGCCCCCTCACTTCATACAGTCAGTGAGGGCTGGTTTAGCAGGAAGCAGACAGTGTAGCAGGAGGTGAAAACTCCAGCTATTTGTCAACGTGGCGCCCGTGTCAAAATGTCAGGCCCGGGGACATTCCCCGTGCAGCTGGGCTGTTAGCTAAGGAGACAGGCCGTATGGTCGGAGCAGGAGCATGCTGTCACCGACCAGTCAAACTGCCTGAGACCGGCAATCAAGAAGCTCTTTCCCCTCTCTCACTCTCCCTCTTTATCTATCTATCACAACTCTCCTCCATGCGCTCACACTGACTCTTATCTATCTGCAGCTTCTTTTCCCTGACTCTCTCAATCTCACTCTCACTCTGTCATTCTCAGTTCCTCCATTTTTTTTTTATCTAAATCTTTCCCCCTCCTTTCCCCTCCTTCCCCTCCTGTTCATAATTCATCAACTGATCAATCTATCCTTTTTTTCTATCACTTTCCTTCTACCAAAATGGAAATGGAAATAGTTTATTAATTCATACAAAAAAAAATATTGAACTGTACCCCCCCCCCCCTTTTCCATAGTATTGCATTTTTTCACAATTCTGAAATAGAATGGGAAACAGGGAAGAAAATTACAGTGGGCAAAACAAGTTCAGAAAGACTTCCCAGGTTCTGGATAAGCTTGAGGCATGTATTAAGATTCGGCCAATCACTGACAGGGAGCTGTTATTTCAAAATATTATCCTTACGTTGTGAATTCTGTTGTTTGCGGAGGATTGATAGGTTGTCAAAAACAACTATTCCTGTGAAAATCTCATGTAGCAAAAATAGTAAACATCTTAGTATTTGCTTGAAGTGCCAAGTCTGGTGGTGATTTCATTGTCTATCAGCCTGGCTAACATACACTCGCCCCGGAGAGTTCCAATCCCAGAAGATTAAGAGCTGAAATAACAATAACACAAAATCAAATCAAATAACATATGAAACGTGAAAAAACAACATTAACTGTATTCATGAGCGGCAAATTCATTGCTCTATCTTTCCTTAAGCTTCTTTGACTTGGCATTTACTAGGAGAGGGTGGAGGATTTACTGTGGCAAAATGCAAACAGGGTATTTATGGGTCAAACACAGCCTAGCTGGCTTTATGGCAGATTATACCCCTTTTTTTCCCCAAGAAGAACACAAATTTGGTTTGATAGTGGTTTGATAACATTTTACAGCATTTAATTTTGAATCTTATTAGGTCATATAGTCAGAATGCTACCGGATTGGGAGGGGGCAGGTTGGGCTTGGTTGATCTTTCATGACAATTTTGACAATGTTGTAATTGCTTGTGTGTGTGGGTGTGTATGTGTGTTTTGTCTCTCTTTCAGGCCTGTCTACCTCTCCCCTTTTTCTGTCCATTTTGTTTTTCTTATCTTAACACCCCTCCCAGAGTCCATCTGGTACCTTTGCTCCCCCTCAGAACATGGGCCGGTGGAATTCCCTGGCCTAATTAATGAGCAGACACACACAGACGGCTAAAGGCTCACATGTCTGTCTCTGTGCACCACCTTGCCTCAGGAGGCCCTTTATTGAAAAGGGAAATAAATTAGATCAACTGGACAGAATGTACCAGCCAACAGCATGAAATGTCACACACAGCTTTTGACCAACCCAGGTTTTTACAAGCTTAGATGCCTTTAAACTGTGTCAGTATTTCAATGCTTTGTGATCACAGTAATTAACATTAAATTTAACCATGTGCAAAGGTACAGGGTTTCTGTGTTTACTGCAAAATTCTTTGCGAGTATTACACATAAGTCATTGCATCATCAAATATTGCATGACAAAGGTGCAATATATATAGTGCAGTTGCATGTACTCATGTTTGCTTGGTTATCTACCTTCCTTGTACATGACAAAGACAAATCTACTGGTCTAAGTTTGACTGTATTTATCTGTCTTTGTGTGTTAGCCCTGTAATGGCCCTGGGACTTCTCTGTGGTGTTTTCTTCATGCACCACAACACAATCCTGGATGGTCAATATAACAGCTGGGCGTAGGTAAGATAAAAAAAAGTGATCAATTCTATTTCATATACTCGTATGATTATACAACGAAAGAGAAAAAACTCTCTGAAAGAGTGGCAGAAACACAGGATGAGTCAACAGTAGCTGCCAGGCCACCCAGAGTGCCATGCTGGGATCCAAAAATCATATCAATGATTTCATCGCAACTCTCCCGTCCCAAGTGCCAAACAAGTCCTGGAGAGCTCACAATACAAGACTGCAAGAGTTGCAGAAGAGAGACAGGCAGCAAGCTCTCTTGCAGTCTGTCTGGCAGAGTGAAAATGAACAAGAAATTATGTGTTTGAAAATATTTGCCTTTTTCTTGTCTCCTTTTGAGTTGTGACATTATTAGTCATGTGGGACATCAATCATGCAGTGAGTTAATGACACATCCAGCCCATGAATCTTTCAGCTCCTTTCCCCAACCTCAACAAGGCATGCTGGGGCTGTTCCTGCTTAGCAGCTGCTGGAGCAAGGCTGTGCCGGAGCCTGGGCGGATTTGCCAGCACCGGCACTTTGATCTCAGCTTGTGGAACAGATAGCTGTGAGGCTGGGCCTGGATCTGGCTAGGCTGGAGTCTGGATGCTGCACTGAACGGTGTACACACACAGTAGCCCAACTCCCACAGGCCTTACTCTCCCTTTCTCACTCCTAGTACTAGGAGTATATGACCAAAAACTTGTGTTGCAATGTACAATACTTGCTTAAAGTTGCATTTATGAAAACAATTTTGATATGTGTGCAGAAAACTTTGTGTTTTCCGTTTTCATGCATAAAAAATACAAGATGTTGTTTTTACAATTCAAACAGCAATAAAGTCAACCATATCAAATATACCACAGCCTGATTTTTGACATTTTACACCACAGAAATACCATGGTGCTAAAATAATTAAGAAACTGCAGCAGCCAGTACTTTGATGTTTTTACAATTAACTGCACAGCCCTACTTCCTATATTTTTTCGTTCCTGAGGAGCCAAAATTCAGGAACAGCCTGCTCCATTCACACTCCCTGGGCAGCTCCACTGACATACTTTCCCTGCTAATGGGGCCACCTGCAGGTCTGTGCAGGGCCCCGTCCGGACAGTGTCAGAGGGGAATGCAGACAGAGCAGGCGGTGACGTGGGCGGGTGGTGGTGCTGGACATCTGTGACTGGCACCAGCATAAGAGCTCTTTCATTTCCCCCTGTTCTGCTGAGTGCCATGGGCACACACACAGAGCCGGGCACGGGTACATGCCAGGGCACCAACACATGTCAGGAAATACTTTCTCTGTGATCTGAGTGAGTGGGGCCCGAGTTAATGCTCCCCTGATATTTGGACAGCGTGAAAGCTGCAGAGAATGCAAAAGAGAAACGGATCACAGAAATTCCAGAGGGAGGCCATTAATTTTACTCCTAAACATTTTCAAACACCAGAAAACTGACATACATTATACGTTTTATATTTACATTTGAAGTTTTATAATTTTATTGTGTTGAAATTGTGTGCTCACGCTAGCCGCAAAGTCAGCTCCATTTTCCCTGTGTAATTCCCCTTAACTCTGATGCGTACAGTGTGATCCAACACAATACAACATGATACGATGTAACACAATACAATAGAATATGATGCAGTAGTACATGATATAAAGTGATACAATATGGTAATACAATACATGATACGATACTACACACAAGATGATATAATACGACCTGATACAACACAACACAATATGACAGAGTATGACACAATACAATATTATGCGAGCCGATACAATACAAAACAATTTTGAATTTTTATAGAACTCACCAATTTAAATTTTATTAAAGCTTATAGTTATGCACAGTTGAAGGCGTGCCCACTTTGAGTGACAGGTGGGTGCCGTGACAGTCTGCTAGCTATCTGCTTGGCACACCCTTAACTAATTCAAGTCACTGAACGAGACCTCTTGGCCGTGTTTATGGTGTTTGGTACCTTTTGGAGGATCTTTCATACAAATATCGGACAAATATTTTCATACAAATACCGGACAAATAATATGTCGTAGTGTGCGATTAACTGACTCCTGTATTTTGAGGCGAGCGAAATTTTAGTATTATTATTATTTATATGTTAGCAATAATTAGCAGGTATTGATGTCTGCGCTCATCATACCTGGCTTATTAGCTTAGCCCGTTAACTAGGTAATTAGCTAGCAAATAAATTAGCATTTGGTTACCCTTCGAGCAAGATACCAAGCTGTGCTAACAATGCTAACAGGAGAATATGCAGACCACAGTTATAAAACCAGCTCCACGCATGCTCCATCTCTCTTCCAATTTTTGGATTAGCTGGGAGTTAGGCAGAGTCAGGCACTGCCAAGATGGTGACAAAGGAGCTGCCCACTCTGAGCAATATGATACAGTATGATATGATACTACATGACCCAATATGATACAACTCAATACAATGCAATATTACACAACACAATAAGATATAGAATGATGTGCTATGATGTGATTCAACACAATACGAAATGATATGACACAATATGATAAAACATTATACATACAATATGACACAATACAATACAATACAATACAATGTGATATGTTACAATACAACATGATATAATACACAGAGTGACATGATACAATACGATACCATTTGACCCGATACTACACAATATCATTGGATACTACATGACATGTGACGTGATATGAAATAGCGGATACAACATGGTACCATACGTTCTGATATATTACATATGATATAATACAATACTATACAAAATTATGTGATACAATACAGTACCATGAAATATAAATTACTATATGATATTCTACAAGATACAATATAATACAATACAATGTGATACAACATGATATGACATGATCACAGCCTGCCATAATTAGACAATTACCATCATTAACTAAACATCAGTCAAGTCATATATGTCTATATGTCTGTAATGTACTACTGCTACAGCTACTTAATATTCACTAGCTGCAACAAAGATATACTGTACTGCACAACTTTTGTAGCACTGAACTAACTGTTTAACCATTTAACTGCCAATGTGAATGAATGCACTGAACAATTTAACTTACTCTAAAGAACCGTGAGTCTTCAACCAGAGGGTAAAAAGCTGATGAATGATCACCATTTTTTCAACCACTCTGATTAAAGACACCTTGTACAATAATTGTGTTTTAATTTGTGTATTTAAAGTAATAATTACAAAAACAAGACTCACAGTAGGAACCTGTCAGACAACAGTGATAAAAAGGGCATTCAATTAACAAAGCCTGGGAGTGCCTGATACCTGGGGTGTAATTTCCTTAAACACCATCCTCAGCCGTTAAAGAGAAAACACTGTGCAGTCTTGACACACTGGGCCCTGCCTTCAGGCAACCGTGCAAATTTATGGGTGTATTTGGCTCATTGCACCAGAGAATAATCAGACCTTTACAACAAACCTATAATTTGGGCCTCAGGTCTATTCATATCATTTAGCTGTTCGGCCTGTATCTCACTATTGCTTTGTGTTTGTAGTTCCTCCTTAGGAACAGGAGAAATGATCACAAATACAGGCTGATGCTCATTTCTGCAAGGTTTGACTTACTCTCTGACAAAACTGATCACAAACACAAATGCAAAAATAATGCAGACAACTGATCAAACATACTACTCACACAAAGAAACTTTAAGTTTGAAAGAGAATATAAATCTACATTAGTTTTAATTTCTTTCATGAAAACGATGAAAGAATATGTTTGTGAACAATCTTCTTTTCCAGACTTAGAGGAGGTGAGGCATCGATGTCATTAAACACAAACTGTGACGATATCAATATGCGATACTGCTGATGAAAGAAGACGACACTAAAATGTAGTTTAATAAAATTAAAAAATTCAAAGTTTCTGTTGTTTCTGACAAACAAGAGGAGATAAAACATTACAGTTTTTTTTTTTTTTTTTTAATGCAGCAGTCCTGTTTCCTGTGCTGCGCGTGTCATATCAGGACTACACCGGTTGGCAGCACTCAATGAGCACAACATGAAGCACAGTGAGGAGTATTTTACTGGTAGTTAACAATGACAGCAGCAGGGTTTTTGAAAATGAAACAAGGTTTTTTTTTTTTTGTTCAATTTTTGTTACAATGAGGATGAGGAAAAAAACAGATACATTACTTTTTTTCAAAAGGGAATAACTGTGGCCATAAAATGGCTGGTAAGACACAAGCCTGAAGAGACAAATTAAGACTCACCACAAAGAAACTGAGGTAAACTAACAAAACATTAGGTGTTTTTTTAAAGCTACTGTATATTACATCAACTTTAGGCAGTGGCATAATGTTATGTATTACCATCTCACAACAACAGGGCATTGCTACATTACTTGCAGATGGGGATTTAGTCTCTCTGAAGGTCAGTGCCCAGTCACCTTCGTTGGCTAAGACAAGTTTGTTTGTTTCGGAGTATTAAACATTCTGTGTTAAAGCACACAGCATTCAATTGCCATACATATTTCCCAGCCAGGCCTTGTCGATTTTGAATTTCAGCTAAATGTCATCTATTTTGGCCATCTACTGGTTAGAGCATGTACGGTAGAAGATTGTTCTGGGCTTGAATAAAGTCTGTCAGGCAGAAGTTAGCTGTCAATAACACAATTTAGTACAACACTACCAAACCTGATGCACCAGATGGGTGAACACAGACCCATCTGGGAAGACTTTTTTGGAAACTGTTTAGAAAAGGGCAGGCCCTTTCAAAACATGCTTGGCAGGTGATTGGGTGAATCATCTGTCTATCATATGATGTAGTCAGAGAGTGCTGAAGAGGAAACACAACACGACGACAAACTGCAGTGTGAAGGGCTTTGAAAGCTAGTTATCATTTTGGTAAATGATTCTTGCAACCTTTGGAAGGAAAATTTGCACATAAAAAGGAACTTCAATACCAAAACTTCCCTGTAGCTGTCCATAGTTCCTTCCTCATAGGACACTGATTGGTCCAAACAACTGTGGTTCAGACACAAACAAACTGAATTGACTTTATTACAGGGCTGTTATACTGTTTGATTATTTCATTGGAAAGTGTTTGGAAAACCCATCCGTCTATCATCATCTATCACGGGCTGACTTAAACCAATCAGATTTTGCATCCTTCCTAAAACATCTTTTCAATCAAGAAGAGCCTTCGGTGCCGTTCTTTGCTCATCTTTCCATGAAGAAATACTCTCCGGTTCTGATATACAACTGATGCTATAGCAGCATTTATGCTCCTATACAAATAAGAACATCAGTCATGTTATATCCTCATGTCACTACATTGCTTTAAATTAATAATTATTATCATTTAGCCATAATTCTTGTCAAAGGACTACTAAACACACACATACAGACACATACATACATACACAGTCCCCCAAACAATCACTAAGAGTGGAAACCTGACTCTCCATTCAGAACAAAGTGGAAAAATGCAGGCCGAGTTAAGGGGGAATCAAAAGGAGAACGATTTAGAAATTCAAGGGGATCAAATGGTAGCTTTATTAGGAGTTGAAGCCGCAGGGCTGAGTGGAATGAAAGCCTAGTCTGTGCTGGGTCTAACTGGCCAGGTCAGGCGAGACACCCAGTGAGAGAGAGCACTCAGGCCTGGAGGAGCCTTCACACCGTCAACCAAACCCTCAGGGGTCATCCCACTCTCCTGCCTTAGCATACCGCTGCACTAATGTCTTTCTCAACAGGTACAGTGAGCAGGGGGGTAGCCAGGTAACCCAACGCTGATGGGATCAGTCAGCCTCCTAAAGGCAGGGCACTCATTTTTTGTGATCATCATGTTAGCACAGTTGCTTATGAGACAGCAAGCTTTTAGGTGAATGGGCTAAATGAATGGGAGAAGCATTGCTCTGAGCAGCAAATGCAGGTGACGACAATTCAGGTCAAAGATTATCTTGCGTCTTGCAGGGGTGTGTGGAACAAATCCAATTTTTGCAGCAGGGACAGAAAGCAAAGCAGGCCAAAGAGGATATCATTCATAATTACAAGGCTTAGCCAAGGCAAATGCCCCCCCACAGAGAACTGCAACAATGGCCTTAATTACATTTTTTCCTCCAACCCCACCTCAAAGTAAAAACATGGATGACAAATTTGGCATTGGGATTCCAGCTCATGGCTACTCTCTGTGCCAATTTCACTTTTTTGCTTCTTGCCAAGACAAATCATATTAACATGTTACTAAAGAAGACTAAAACCTTTTGGCTACATACCAGTCTACCGCTGCCAGTAAACTTCATTAAAGCGAAAAATGCTTTTAGGAAACCTTTCCTCAGTTGCAATTATAAATAAGTTCCTTCATGGAGCCCCCCGTCATGGGTGGGCTAGCAGCCCAGGGGCCACTGGCGTGCAGACAACTGATCACTAGCCTGAATAGAAAGCAAGCCCAGGGAGCCAGCTCAAGTAACTGCTTTGTTACAGAATAAATGTCGCCAGCAACTAAGTTTACAAAGGACCATTTGTCAACATGTTTATGCAATAAAGGTCTATAACTATGGTGACGACAGCCAAAAAAAAAAGTGTCTGAGCCCATCAGGGAGAGGAAAATAGCCAGTTCTGACATAACAAAACAACCATGGTGGGGACTGGCTAATAGTGCTTGAATTGAAGAGCACAAAAGACTCTTGATCCAGTGTGAATGTGTAAGGTGAGATGACTGGAGTACCTGAGTGCTACAATACAGGAGACTCTAACATATTCCCGCCAAAGGCCTCCGTCTCTGCCTGCCATCGCTACTGATAAAAACAAAATTCTCCCCGAGTTGCTCTCCCTAATTAAATTTAACTAAAACACACTGAATATGCAATTCAGAAGACGTGTTTCGCAAATCTCGCAACGCTCACAGTTTTTCCGCCTCCTGATAGACCCCAGAGGTATGGGCAGGCACATAATAACATATTAATTTAGACTTAAATTGCATTATTTATTGCTTCATTTACCTGCTTAAGAAGCACTCTCAGACCTGGGAAACCTGCTTAATCTACCTGCCTGCAAATGAGCAATCTATTGAGACTGATAAAGAAAAAAAAAATTCCAAGCTCGCAAACAAATACATTTGAGCTCAAAGCTCAAAAAGTTTAGATTTAAAGGGAGGCAGTAGAGATCTCCATTACTACACTGCTACAGCAAAAATCATCCAACACTATTTTATGTTTTGAGTGGAACTAGTTCAAATTCCCTTATTGTTCACAACAATCTTTGGTGCTCAATGTCACAGCAGAAACAGGTAAAAGACTTCCTTTATGTTTCTCTATTGGCCTTGGTCTGCCCTAACATGGTATGGTAATTAATAGTTTATAATTATTAGACATTTGGGAGCTATGAAATAACTTTTTGCGTTAAAGAATACAAGTCTGCATGGTGTGAAGACGTCAGCACTGTCATGTCTCGGTTGTCAACATGTTCCGCCTTGCGCAAATTGTTCAGCACAGCACTTCACCTCATTTTCAAAAAAAGTAGGTGTTGAGGCTTTGGGTTTTTTTTTTTTTTTTACAACTGGTCTTTTCATATCCTCATCAGATGAGGAGAGCTGCTGAGTGTTGAGACCTACCGACAACATATTAGGACATTTTCATCATCTCCTGAGACTTGCTAGAGACAGGGCTATGAATGAGGGAGCTGTTCGATGAGGCCAACCAAAGGCAGACCTCTGTCTCCTCACCACTCCATCTCTCAGTGACCCTTCCACAGGACACGCCAAACCAATCAGCAGAGAGGCCTTAAAAAAAATCACCCTACCTGTCCCAGGTGATCCCCTGCTCAGTTAGCGTCCCCCTCCCTGACAGTCAGGGCCATGGTAACTGGAGTAAGGCCTTCATTTCAGTGGGGCCATTCATCTTTCTTCCCTTTCCCCTCTGACACCTGAACCAGACTCGCCCAGCAGCCAGCGGCTTTGCAACAGCTTCCTCTCTGGGCTCGATAAGATCTGATCAGAGCCGCGTGGCAGGCCGCCCGCAGAGAACCAGAAGCACCACGCTACTTTCAAACACATGTAGAACACACACACATACCATGTAAAAAAATACTATATATACTGACACAAACATACAGTTTATCTCAGCTCACTAACGGGAAACCATCTGAGACTGACACTGACAGCAAGCTGATCCCTTCCCCTCATCTCTCCCACACTCACACTCCCACAAACACGTCTCTATCTGACAATTTCTCTCATTGTAGTCAGACGCCAAATGGAAGGGAGTTGAGGGGTTTTAGAGATGACTTCCGACACTCACTGCAAATGAGGCACCTTAAAGATACTCTTGAGGATGGGGGTTTGCCTAAATGCACGCTTGTTTGAACACACACACAGGTGCGCTCACACCCAGATGTTATTCCTGTGTTGCTGACACTAAAATGATGTTTCTCACCGAAACCCCTGATACTGATGCCTCCTCATGAACTGGGTGGATGTCGCGATGACAGTAAGTTCAGAGGATGCCGATGATGCACAGTGATACGACAGCTTACAGCTGTGATACCTGTTTAGACAAACCCTCTGACAACAAGATGTGTTACTAAGCAAGGCTTTAGCACAGCCGATTCCCTCATAACAAGATGCGGATTTGCTTGCTTTAGAAGTATGGAGACTAGTCTCCAAGTCTCTCTTATGACGGTTAGCGCTAAGCCACAATGTTTACACAGACCCTCGGGGCTATTTCACTCTCCAGCACCAAAATAGCAGTCATCTCCCAAATCTTCTTGTGAGGAGAGAAAGTCTCATTGATGAGGATAAGAGGAGTAAGGGACAAGACAAGCTTGGGGATTAGTTACCCTAAACTCCTGCACCGCACACTCCACCGTCTGGTGCTGTGCATTGAGCCATCTTGACAGGAGGAGGCCGTACGGCATTTGCAGAGTTTAGATGTGGTCGTGGAGCGTTGCTCAGCGGGGATTAGGAGGCGTGTGGCCCCCTTCGCTTTTAATCAAACCCTTCCAATCAGGCCAGATTACAATAGGATAAGCAGCTTCAGCACATTGTGTGGTTAATACTCCTCTCTTGACGGGTCTCCCAAAGTCCCCTGTCCCCTGCAACTTAAAGAGGGCTGCATTATGTCAAGAGAATGCAAATTATTTTCATAATTGCGTTTGACAAAGTAGGTTAGCCAGAAGTGATGAAGCAACATCTAGAAATATTGTTATTGGGACTTTTCTATGATTTTTGTGTACTTCTTTGATAAATCCTTTTTTTTGTGTTACACCATTTTTTTCAAAGGGCTTACAGAGGCTTTCTCCAGTCCCCTGCTCTTTTTCTTTACTCTAGGGTCCCTGAGGGCAAACGCTCTGCCCTTTAATGCTGCCCTTTTGTTGCACATTTGATTGAATTTGAAGTAACTTTATATCAGGCAGGTTAGTCAGAACTAGTTCTTATTTGCTGTTCATTAACAACAAAGTTCTGGCTGTCAGGTAGGAGACGTCCTCTACGCTTTTCACTGTTTAAGTAAAGAAAGTTGGTTAACGTCGTAGATGTGTGCAGGCTGCTGGTGTGATTCACATGCATCTCTTTAGATCCACGTCAGGCAGATCACAGAGAGGTTTTGTCACAACTGACTGTTTTACTAGTTGTTTCAACTTTGCAGAGCTTTTCTGAAGAGTTAGGTAAACAGTGTTAACAAGGTAGAGGTTTTCATGGTCTGACTGAACAAAAGCCAGAGACGAGGCACTTTGCCTGCGCTACCATCCAGCGTGATCACTACCCTTAATCTGGGAGTCAGGCTGCATACCTTCTGATTTCTCTGTTAGAACATGGAGAGAAGAGCAGTGTGTGGAACTTCAAAGGGGCAGGGAGACGCACATGGCTGCTAATTTTTCAGACTGGGCATATGTGGCGGAGAGCTTGGATTTGAGGCTCTCCTCTTACTTCAAAGCCAGGCGCCTTAAAAGGTCTGGCTGTGTTTTGACGTGGATCTGCAGAGGTGAATGAGAATCAAGCACCCGTTGCAGACCCTTCAGAAGTCAGGCTCACTCTGTTTAACCCCCTCCCTCCCCAATTCTCCCTCTGCACACACTCTCTCCTCCCTGCCTTGACAAAGAGAAGAAGAAAAACAAGAAAATTCAATAATGCCTTTGAGAGGCAGGATTACCTGAGGAGACGCCTGCGCTGCTATGCCGCGAGTGAAATCTCATGTGCCCTCCTCTCCTTCTGCTCTCACCACATCCCTCCCTCCTTTCACTCCTCTCTCCCTTCTACTCCCTAGCCTGGCTAAAGACAGCCCTCAAAAAGCACATCAAAACTCTCCTTTGATGCCATGGCAGGCAATTAACCCCTTGAGTCCAAAATTACAGATTGCTGGGGATGTGACACATTTTGGATGGGTGGGGTGTCAAGTGTGCATGTGCCCGCTCAGGGGGGGGGGGGGGGGGGGTGGGATTAGAGTGGGTGGGTGTATTGTTTGTTTGTTTTAAAGCAGGCTACTTCTTTAATGAAGCGATGCCGTGGCAGATTTGAGACAACCCATTTCTGTCAGTTTGAAAAGTAAAGTAGGGTAAACCTCTAGAGAAGGGGCTAGCTTCACCGGAGGAAGTGTTTGCACTCGATTATTTGTACTCCTGCTCACTTCTGATGAACAATGCTGCAATACAGAGGGAACAAAGGAGCCAGGCTTCTTGCGAATTTTAATTAAGTTGTGGGTGCAGCCAAACAATGATGAGGTCTATCCCAATTTCAACTGCGTTTTTGTGTCACTCGCTCCTCTTGTGTTGCTTTGCATAAAAAATAATTAGGTTGGGTTGGAGTAGTGTTGGATGGAAATGGCAGATAAAGCCCAGTGTTCCCTTGACTGATGTAAGTGATGAAGTACATACAACACAGACTGAATGCCATGTGCCGTTTTGGCACAGCAAAACGATTTACAAAATGACTCTATTTTGGAGACTTGTCCGTCGCAGGGCAGGTGTGTAACAAGCCTTGCCAAGTAATGCAGTGACACTGTAGTGGAGGTGTGACAAGCACTACACGATGTGACAAGAACGGCCTAGTGTGAGCCCAGTCATCCGGTGTGCCGTGACTGGTGACCCATGGCAACAGGGGCTGTCTGTCTGATGAAGTGCTATGGCTGTCGCTGTCCACGCCGCTGACATTAAACACATCAAAACACCTGAGACCCTCATTGCATGGCATTCAGCCCCAGCAGTCTGTGCACACCAGATGAAACACAGCACACGTCAAATAACACTGTTAAAACTGGGGGGGGGGGCATACACACGCACTTACACACCTCTCTGTTTTTGCCTCTACATTTGATTATTCATGTCAGCAAGGACCCACCACAGCTTTCTCTCATGGTGAGTCCCATTTGTGGTGGCAAGCCATGGGTCTTTCACCCGCTAGCTTGAGGGTTAGTGATGCTGTCAGTCATGGCAGTTGGCGTCCTCAACTCCGCTTCACGTATGAGGCCTCAGCGTCTCTCTGTGCACTGCCAGACACTCACGTGCACAGTTACTTAAGTTCAAGCAAACATGCAGCACTCTGATCTAGACAATTAGCACATATCACAGCGGTTGGGTACACAGCATCAATCTGCAGTTTTTCTCTGCTGACGACCAATGAGTCGCTTTTCCTCCCTCACTGCAGTCTCCCTGGCTTTTTATCCTGCCAGATACAGGCAAAGGCTTCTGATCTCCTCAAGACATTGTTTTACAGAGGGCTTTCGCGCCGCCCTCCCCTGGCAGACAGTGAGATTACACAGTGATTATAAGCAACGCAATATTGTATGACAGCCTCTTCCACGTGAGGGACTTACAATCATGTTTCATTAATTCAGCTTGAATGAAGCCTCATTTCAAGCATAGAGGAGCTTAAGATTTATGTGAAATTAATAACATAACAGATGTCTTCAGAATATGGTATTTCTGGTATAAATAAAGGAAATCAGATTTTTTCAAAAATACACTCATAAATAAAAAAAAAACTTTTGACTTTATGCATTCAACCAGCAGGCTTACAGGGGTGGTAACTAGGAGTTCAAGAGCTTTTCACTTACATCGTGCATCATAAAGGTACCAGAGGGGGTGTCAGGCGACAGATTTGTATCAAATGGCCTTATTTAACACTGCCTCTTTGCTTTAATACTGGCAAGCCATGGCAAGCATTGTGCTGGTTATTTCAATAGGATGTAATCACCCAGGGATCTTGCTAAAACATGGTATGCATCAGAGCTTTCCTTTTTTTTTTTAATTTTCATGAGTTGCCATTACTTCTCATCCATTCGTTTCTTCTGTAACAAAATGCATCTGTGTTTCGAAAATGTCTCACGCACTTTGTTAAAGCTCAGGGAGCCCTACACAGGATAGCCTCAGGCCAGAACTGCTGCACTCCCTTTCCCTTATGTATGCACTGTCTCTGCATAAACTAAATATGGGGACAAGAGCTTCACAACATACTGTCTTGCATGGTGCTGCCCTCCCCAGGTACTCCACCAGAGCAGCTCAAACAGAGGCGGTGGGGAGACAGCATTTCTCTGCTTCAAAGAGGGGAAAAAGATAAATCATTCAGGTTGGGCTTTTGTTCCAATATGCCACGGAGCTGCGATCACAATCCCTTTTTCCACTCTCTTTGTTTCCCAAAGTAAAGCGTCTGGATGTGACAGTGAACCAGACTTCTTCGGCAGGTTGTTTATGCAGCTCAATCACTATAATTCTTCAAATTTGAAATGACACCACTGACGTGCTCACTTTTCGAAAAGTGGAGCTGTGAGAGCTTTTTGTGCAAAGATTGGCCACTTGTCATTTAAGAAACAAGTATATATATAGTGTATATTACCGAATATTTAAATATATGGATACGTACTGTAGATAAACTATGTGCCATTTCAAACTGTACAATAAAGGCAACGGAGTGACAGCGCCAGCTCTAAGATGAAATGTGATTAAAATATGATTAATGGAAGTTAAACTGACAAACTGACAATGATCATTGTTATTTTTGAAGCTATTTGAGCTGAGACAGATAGTGATTTACTCTGTAATTAATTTAATCACATTTATTCTGCTCCACTAAGTCAGTTGAACCATGAATTCAACTTTTTGTCATCCTCACTGAAGAGGGGCCTGTATTTATTCATGCTCTCAGTCATTGAAGTGAGCCCTGTGTATGTCTTTGTCAGGCGAGGCTGCAGAACTCCTGTCTCAGCCAGCCCGCCATCCAGCCTGGTTAAGTCGTTTAAAGGAATACAATGCAAACAGAAAAAACAATAAAGGAAAATCGGAGTTATTAAATTGGATATTGCAGTAATGCATAATCTAACTTCATCTCAGTGAATCCGATGGAAATTCTTTGTTTAGCCAGAGAGAGCTGAGGCACTCTAATAATTGAAAAACCAATTCAAATTTATATGAGAGCCGGGTCTATGCAAAAGTGGGCGGATGGAAGAATGAGGTGTAGGGGTGCATTAATCTTTATAACATTATTATTTTTTCTTCATTTCTAGAATAACAATTGTCTGCTGTATAATAGGATCAAAGTGAGTTTGCTAATAATGACTGAAGAGGAAGGGGCTTACAGTATGTCAGTCAAACACTTTCTAATGGCGTCTAATTCAGTCTGTACCCAGCAACCCTTTGCACTGCTCGCTCTGCTTTACACATCAATGGGCACAGTGGCCCTCCAGCTCCTGCCGAGAACACAGTCGGGCAGAATAAAACACAGCATTGTACTAAACTGTCTTTAATCTATTCACTGTTAGGGTTCGGTTAATGTTCAGCGTGTCTGTTTTATAATTACATCCAGACAACAACTAGTACAACTCTTAACATTCATCGTACATTCTTGCTACATCGCACCATCACACCATGGAAGCTGTAAAGAGAAGTCTCTTAAAAGAAGCCTTTTCGCATGCCAGCACAAATTCATTTTTTTCCCCCCCTTTTGATTGATATCCAGATATTTCAGGTCACGGAGGTTTGAGTTGGGAGGTTTGGGGGCAGGTGGTGGGGGAAGTGAAAGTGTATCAGTGTGACATGGTGTTAATTTACTAATAAATAGGGAACGGGTGGGCGACAGGAGGTCCAGACGAGGGAAAAGTGCTCCTGCTTGTGGCCCCTGGGGTGATGCGTGGAGAGACATGGAGCCCAGAAGCTCTGGCCACTTGCCAGCGCTAACTGTACTTCTCCCGCTCCTCCCTGCTGAGAGAACATCCATCTCCCTCCCCAGCCTGACACTCCGTTTATTCCCACATTCATTTGTCATGTCCCCAATCAGCTGGATGAATAGAAAAGCTCTGACCATGATGGATGGTGATTCTAATTAAGACCAAAAAAAGAAAAGAAAAAAAAGAGCTGCACTGAACTTGAGATGCTATTTTCCTTTTTTTTTCCACCCTTTCTGTTTATCTTATAAGAGGTTACCCCCCATCTTTTTTTCTTGCTGGTGGTGTCAGTCAGCTGTAGGTCATCTGACAGCAATGAGAGAGAGAGAGAGAGACAGGAAGCTGGGGGTGGGTTGTGGTGAGGGTGGGGGGGCAGCTGAAGTAACTCTGGACCCAGGATGCTTTTGTTTGTTTGTTTGCTGTGTTTAAAACAAAGAGCGCATGGCATTGAGAATTCCATCTGAAGGAACTCCCCTCAGAGATTAGTTATTCAAAGGCATGCAAATGACATTGCCATGTGCTGGTTTACAAGGGGGTTGTGTTCATTTTGGATCTGCTTAATTGCTTCATTTCTAAAATAACTTCTCTGTTGTTTACCAGTACAATACAGATAAAGGCTGTGAAGCCCATTTGATGCATCCTTTTTTTTTTGCCTTGTGTGTGCATTACTTCACTGGTTGGTCTACAATGCGTTTGTCAAGAATTCATAGGCTGCTTTTTAAAATACCTTATGATGTGGGTGAGGTCCTTCTGACAGCAATATTGCAAACATGCAGACAAATGGAAACCCATAAAAATAAATGAGAATGGAAAGCCATAAAAATAAATGAGTTGAGGCACATTTTGGACTTCTAAAAAATTATAAACTGATCACCCTAGCATCATCTGCTCTGCACAACAGACAAAGATTGTAATGCTTTAATGTCATGCCTATTTGGGCTGATTATCTTGAAAAATCATTGCCATAGAACCTATATAATAACCCATCCTAAAAATGCATTTGCTGCATGGTGAATTTGTGAGTCCTGAAGGAGTGCAGAGGGGGAAAAGGCAGAATCTACAAACAAAATCTGTTCTTTCAGTTTTCTTGTCCATTTTAACTAGTTTGTTTAAGAAAATACATTTACTTTGATTATTTACAGTCCACAGGTTACAGGGATTAAATTTATCTCTATTTTGCCAGGTGTCTCTCTGCCCGACTACAGTACATCCAGAGAGTATTCAGTACCCTTCACATTTTTCACACATCGTTTACGTTCATTTTTTTCCCTCATCAATCAATACAATCAATACCCCATAACGACAAATCACAGACAGAACTTTAGGAAATTTATTAAAAAGAAAAAACTGAAATCACATTTACATAAGTATTCAGACCCTTTACTCAGTACTTAGCCAGAGCACCTTTAAAGTGATTACAGCTTCAAGTCTTCTAGGTATGACGCGACAAGCTTTGCACACCTGGATTTGGGGATTTTCTGCATTCAACTTTACAGATCCTCTCAAGCTGTCAGGTTGGATGAGGACCATTGGTGGACAGCCATTTTCAGGTTTGACTTGTTGGAGGGTGAGCCTTCAGCCCAATTTGAGGTCCTGAGTTGTTTAAGTGCTTATTTTGCAAACTCCAAGCGGCTATCATTTGCCTCTCACTAAGGAGAGACTCCCATCAGGCCACTCCGGCCATAAAGCCCAGATCAGTGGAGTGCTGCAGTGTTGGTTGCTCTTCTGGAAGTTTCCCCATCCCCACACAGAATCTCTGGAGCTCAGCCAGAGTGATCATCAGGTTCTTGGACACCTCTCTTACCAAAGCTTGTCTTCTCCGATTGCTCACTTTGGCTGGGCGACCAGCTCTAAGTGGAGTCTTGGTTGTTCCACACTTCTTCCATTTAAGAATGATGGAGGCCACTGTACTCTTGAGAAGCCTTCCCCAGATCCGTGCCTCAACACAATCCTGTCTCTGAGCTCTGCAGGCAGTTCCTTCCTCCTCATGGCTTGGGTTTGGCTCAGATATGTGTTGCCAGCTGTGAAGACCTTATAAGAACAGGTGTGTGCCTTTCCAAATCATGTCCAATCAATTGAATTTACCACTGGTGGGAACATCTCAAAGATGATCAAGAGAAATTGAAGGCATCTGACCTTAATTTCAAGTGTCATAGAAAAGGGTTTGATTACGTATGTCAATGTGATATTTTATTTTTTCCTTTTTCTGTTTTTGCTTTATTATGGGGTACTGAGTGAAGATTGATGAGGTAAAAATGAATTTAAACAATTTTAGCATAAGACTGCAACATTGTCTAATGGTACAATGTCTGAATACTGTCTGAATGCACTGTATATGGAAATGACAATATAAAGGTAACTAACCACACAGAATCACATGTATTTAGTCATTGAATTTAAAGCTAATATGGCGGCCACCGCTATTCTACTAAAATAGTTAACCTTTAACTAGGTTTTAAGCTGCATCATAAGTGGATTTAACTATTGCTTCATTTCGTTATGTGGAATGACTCATTGAATTAACAACATGTCAGTTAATCTAAATGGGTATATTTTATTAACTGTAAAGGTAAAAAGATTAACAAGTAGCCTAACCCAAATCTAGTTTTAGCTTTGTCTGAGGCTAGCTATGGCTATGTCCCCAGCTAACTATTTTTGCTTTTACCATCTAGTTGGCTGTTTCTTGAGTGCAGTTAGTGCAACAGTGGTTTATATACTTTAGCCCAGAGATTAGACCAATTAGATACCGCAGCCTGAGCAGCAATACATAGTCAGAATGTTAAAACGCAACAAGAGTACAGTTATTACAGCTTATAAGTAAATATGCTTTATGTCTTAACACAGTTCTGACCAAATATGAGGAAGCTGCATTTTTACACCATTTTGTCTAGTATTGTCAACAGCAAACCACACAAAATACAACAAACCAATGACATCCACATGTCCAAAGCCAAGTCAGATAAAAAAACTGAGAGTATATATGTACAGACATTGCCATTATGCATGAGATTACATAAAGAATGTGATAATGGGCATAAGCCAGGGGAGGAAGTCCAGCAGCACTTGTGTCCAAGGGAGTTAATCACCTTGGTTAGGTGTAGAAAGGCCGGATTGAATTACAAGGAAGCAGCATATCTGTGGAAGTAAGCCATGCGTGACATGCCTGCACTCCTTTAAACATGCATTGCCAGCAGGGGCCTCGGCATTTTAAAATCATTGAAAAGAATCAATTATTGTAAATGCAACAGGGGCAGTCAAGCATGTAACATTTGAAATATCTTCTCAGTTCAGTTTGGGGGAGCCTGAAGCAGCATTTGGACTATCTATTGTGAAATTCTGTAGGGTAGCCAACGTTATTCTAAACTAAATCAACCAGAATTCCCGGCACATACATCCCCTCAAGGACGCTAGATAAATCTGTAATGCATCCTTTGTGAGAAACTAATATTAGCCAACAAAGAGTGTCAGATTTCTAATATCAGATACACACATGGTAATGTTTTCAGCTGTCATTGAATCAAAGCAGGTAAATCTCCCACTTCAGTCAAAAAAAAAAAAAAAAAAACATATGAATACCACTGTAATTTATGATACCTTCATATCACATTTACTTTCGACAACAAATGGGGTTTAAATCATTTTTATATACTGTGAGAGGAAGTAGTTATTTTTATTCTCAATACTTGAATGACACATTGTAGCATGTCTTCAAATCCGGAGAAGAAGTATGAAACCAGTGGTATTTGGATTGCTGTCCTCAGCTAAGCCTTTCAAAATAACCCCAATATTGCCTAAATATTCTCATTATGGACATCACATAACCTGCTTTACTTCCAATCAGCCCAGAAGCCTTACTTCAGCTTTATATCTGTAGTGACATGCCTAAACCCGTGTTAAACGGAATAACAGATAATAAAAGGGAAAAGTAAACATCATCCCACGGTCAAGGCCTAAATCTCTTTTCCATGTCTGTCCTGAGTGGACAAGCAGTGTTATTTTTTGTGAAACAAGGCGGGGACAAGGATCAGAGCTCCTCTTTGGGCACCATCTGAGGACTGAACCACTGTTTTCACATCATATCCCAGTGTATACACGCCTTAAACCCGCGTTGGTATGGCCTAGGCCCTTTGTTAACACTTGTTTATTGGTCCATCTCTTGATCAGACATACTCACAAATATTGATCGTGACAAATTTCTGACATTGTCCCCATTGCCAAAACAGCAACCTTGAAAAAATAAGGGCTAATGCAGAAGAGGACTGCCTGTCTAGCTCTGTGTTGTGGAATGACACCCCACCCCCACCTCCCTCCTCTTCCTCACTGCCTGTGTATGCTTATGCTCGCTGTTCTTGTTTGAGGGGCATTGCTTGATCATTCATTATTAGCTCACGTCTGTCAAACCAAACAATGAATAGACTGCTCAAAATTGATGACTATATAGAAGTGCATATGAGCAAAAAGACTTTCATTTAGTGCCCTACTCTCCATGTAGGAGGTGACAGCCATGATGGATATGACACTACACACCAGATTTATCTTGGAAATGGAATAATTATGCACTTAATGCATGACTGGTGGTCTGCATTTATACTGATAGCTAACAGGGTGGGCAGCAGGATAAGCAGAGGGGGTTGGACAGTGAAATCCCTGAGGCCTTATAGTCTCAGGCCCCATTGGAAATCTTTAACTACCGGAAAATACATTTTCTTTGGTCAAGGTTAAGATACAAGTCTACATATGCCAAGTGACACTCTGACAGAGTCACCTCCACAGGGACGGTCGGCTCATTGCAAGGTGACCTTAGAACAGCTAATGGTGACTAATACCCCTATAGAGGGAAGCTAAGGGTCATAACACGCCACACCACTTACAGGAGAACGATACAGAGACAGCAGCTAACACCGATCAATATGCTGCATTACAAATTCCTCCATCTTTCTTTGTTCCTCTCTACAAGATCAGACATGGAGACACATAATGTAGAAATAATGTAGATTTCCATCCAATCTCCTGTGAAGGCAGAACATAAAGACCTTGCATGTAAATGCTCACTGTTTCAAGAGAACGACTTTCCATTACAAGTTCTCAGTTTGGGTGTTCTGCTCAGGGAACTGAACAAACAACAAGCAGTGCTGCCTTTATAATTGAATGTGCATTTCCCAGACATCAAAATGATCTGCATGCGGCAGTGGAGGCCTTTCTCTTCATTTTACCTCAGCCTAACTTCAGACAGGGTTCCTCCTCTTATACCGTGGGGGGAGGATGGAATCCATCAGTAGTGTCGCCGAGTGTTTTGTGTAACACTAGACAAATAATCCTTCCCTCTCACAGGCGTGAATGTATTTTACAGGTATCCGTCATCCAAGTGTCAATCCTGCCGGCAGATTTCACACGCCACTGGCACCACCTCACCTCTGCCTGCTCGCTTCCTGATTGCATAAATAGTCCCAGTGACACAGTGGACTGCATCCAATTCCACACCCGCTCAGACATCTCAGGCAAGTACATGCACAAGTCATGAGGGAGATGAAAAAAAAAAGAAGAAACATTAACTAATAAACACAGAGAGCCAGTTAAGGACAGGGTGAGGCTTTCATCTGCAAGACTGGTTTCTCAACTCCTGAACTCATCAGGTTTCTTGTAAAAATAAATAAATAAAATATATATCAGTGCTGTACGTCATCAGAATAAAAATGAGAGAAGCTGAGAAAATTGTCATTTGGGTAAAGTGTCATCAGAGTGCCTAATAGCTCATAATAACTAAGTACTAAGTCTCCACACCTCAAAGACAGTTACTCTGTGATTAAAATAATTGTAGTCATTAGCCTTGCATTTGTTTAATAATAAATTCCCATAGGCTTAGTATGATTACACTGTTATGCTGAGTCCCTTTGAAAAGCCACAAATCCACCCTGGCGCTAAGCTATGTACAACAAATATTACAATGCCAAATTCCAGGTACAGGATGATGAACAGCAGCTGAATGGGAAAGGGGTTCAAATCCATCTGGCAGGTTCCTATTCATTTCTGTTCCTGTGGTTTTAGGAGTGCACGGTGGTGGCGAGCTGTCGTGCCTTTGATCAGCTGATGGAGACAATGCAGCCCTCCTCAGCCCTGTGGCACGGGGGTTTTACCTGCTGCTAAGTCAGGTATCACAGCCGGGGACCGAGCACCTTAAAGAGGCTTTAACCCTCCTCTGGATCAGGCTGACATGATTCATGTGGGCTGGGTGAGGATTTGAGTCCCTGCTGAGGCACAGCGTCTTTCATGTCAGGCTGTTTATGAGAATATGGAGATGGGTTTTGCGTGCTTGCGGGTGTTCCTTAAAGCAGCGATACGACCTCAGGCTGGGCTTGATCCCTGACGAGTCAGAATCTACCTCTCGATGAATCTCTTGTAGCACACTTAATACCCAAAAGAACATGGTGCACGAGGTCCCTCATCTTGGTAACAGAAAGGAATTTGAGAGCAGATTAATATTATGAACAGTAATATTCCCCCGGCGGCATCTGCATGCGCCAGGGATTACAGGGCTCTGGGGTGATTACCGGCAGGGGAAGAGGGGTTACAAGTCCAAAAAACTTTTCATCTTCACCCAGGGCACAAGAGCACACACATAGCAAGACATATAAACACATAATAATAGTATGTGTGTGTATGTCTGTTTAAATCTGTACCTTGTTATGTTCATCACAGCAATATTTTTCAGATCAGTTCTGTGTCATGATGCATGAATCACATTTTCTTCCAATATATATATATATATATATATATATATAAATATATAAATATATGTATTCACCTTTTGTCCCACGTCTTTTTTTTCTTTTATGTATTATTTCAAGATGAAAACCAAAATTCTGCATTCCTGCATGCAGACACATAGATTACATGTGCATACATAGCATATCAGATGGGCTGCATGAGCCCATTAAGCCTATGCTGAATTCCATCACCAGGCCTATTAATCACATGAAGTAGCCACAACACATCTAATCTTTACAGCAGCCACTTTCTGTGATTATTAATCTTATTTTTTTCCCTCTCTGATGTGTGAGCACACTATTAGTTTAGTGAATTAAGAAAGGAAGCATACAAGGTGAAGGGTAGCAAAGCTAATCCCCCTTAGGACTGCATCAGAGATCCCTCAGGGCTCTGTGTCCGGCCCAATGTAGATATCAGTTTTCAGTGAGGCATGAGGACCTGCCAGGCTTAAGGCCCTGCTCACTCTAAGCCTCATTATTCCCCTTGCCACCGGGCTGACGCCAGGCCACGCGTGCAAAGCAAGCCAAGGAAATCGCCTTCAGGACCTGTCTTATGACAGAAGACTCAGCAATTTCCTCAGCACCTTTTGCGTGAGGATAACACACAGTCCATGTGCAACCAATAAGTCAGCCTAATGAAGGCCAGGCCACACAGACAAAGGGGGGCAAAAGGGAGGGCTGAAACGGGCCTCTCATGTCTGAAATTATCCAGGGGAAAGTGGTCTGACACACTGTTCTGCTGCTAGGTGGTGGCGTGAAAGAAAAGAAACAACACTGTTTCCATTTAGAGTTACGTTGGAATCACAGAGCGCAAGAGATTGCACACATTTGTGAGGGGAAAACAGCAGGATATTTCCCTTCCTTAGACTCTAATGTTGACTTTGTAGATTCCACAAGGTCTCTGGGATTGAGCAGAGGAAGGAAGGCAAGGGGCTCTGCAGTACACCACCATGCAGAGTCTGAGTTTGTCAGCAGCTCATAAGCCTGAAGTTCAAAGAGCAATCTGATAGAAAAGCTGTCTTGGCAGTGGTTTCCTCTCGTGTGTTTGCCTGCAGTCTGCTTCCGTCGGACTGCACCCAGTAGTCATCAATTAGAAAACTGAAGGGTGCCATCCACACACAAGCACAGCCACTATTTGGCTGTAAGTTAAGGAGACAGCATCGCTAAAAAGATTTCAGGCCTACAATCATATGGGACCAATAAACAGCAATGTTACATGGTAGGTGCTTTTACTAGTCTTCAACAATCTTTGCTGGTTTTGTTTGAACTTACTAAAGCAAAACACTTTCATGAATAACATGATCAGCCTACTGTAAGGTAAACAAAAAGTAGCCTACTTTTGATCAGAAGCTTAATACTTGCAGATATGAGACAATACACCAGCCCCATAGTATTTTGCATCCATACAAAAATTGAAAATTAATAATATTTCACACTTGTACAATCAGCCCCGCCCCCAATGTGTTCATTCTGGACACACAGCACACTACTGTATTTGACAAAACTAAATGCTCTGCTGAAAAAGCTGATATGAAGGGAAATCACTGACATAATGAAGATTATATTCCACAAGACACACTGTACATAATGACAGGGTAGATGCTCCAACATATGCTTGGTTTGACCACCAAATTTAAGTTGCAAATCAATTATTATTCAGAGGCAATATATCTTCAAAGTGATTACACATGTGAAAACTTGACAAATGTTAAAAGTGGATAAAGTAAGTTGTCATGGATTTACATATAGCATATCATTTTAGTTTTTAAATCGCTGGATGGGAAATTTAAGTGGCAATAATTATTACTTTGGAAGGAGTCTCATTGAGACAAACTCTTTTATCTCCCAACTCTCAGGCTCATTATTTCTGGCCACAGCAAGAGGGTGTTTTTTAGCACAAAAAATCCTAAAACTCTATTGTACACTACCCAAAACCGGATTTCTGAAGTGAAAACGACTAAGCCCTCTTAAAATCCACCTAGTCACTGGCAACTACTGTAAAGCTTTTGCAAAACAGCCTAGCAACATGCTTAAAGTTCAAACTTTTAAACTTTAACATGTTAAACATCCTTAGCTCGGATAGATAGTCCGCAATTCAACTGTTCAGTTCACTTTACAAAATTCATGAGTGCAAACTATAATTCAATCAGATTTAACAGCATCACAAACCACCAAGAAGATGAAATATGGAGAATCCCTACCTTTAGAAAAGATTGTTAAGTCCAACAGTCCATCTGTTCCTCCATTGTTTATATTCCTGAGGCTCCACCAATGAGAAGAATCAAAACGGTTTATCAGCCAAACATTCCATGTTGTGAATATTGTCTTGTGAAGTCCATTGCAAGGCAACTTCTTCTTGACTTCCTCCGACATGAAAACATTATTTTTTTTCAATTTCCGGCTGGGGGATTTTTAGGTATGTTTGTTTTTGTAAGTTTACTGCCAGGTTATGAACTCCTAACCAATGAGTGACCCAGCTATCAAAAATCTGATTGGATGACTCTATTTTGATGGTTTTAGCTTAATTTCTGAAGTTGCTATAGCTAGCAGCTAGCCCCCCCTGTTGGCCAAAACAACAATACAAGCGCATGCGCTAGACGTCTGCCTGTCTGCCTGTCTGCCGTACCGCCGGTGTTTCTCTCCGGTATGTTTTCGACAGGGACATTTCCGGGGAAAAGCTCCATCTCAGCACCTGCCCAGCACCAAACAAGTTGGCAGATCAAGTTAGCTACTAGCTCGTGAACATAGTGGACCGTTTAGCAACTAATTAGCTAGATATTTCCCTCAGGAGTTAGTGGAAACCCAACCAAAGCTAAAAGGAGAGCCAGGTGGCTAGAAACATATAACTTCTCAATATCTGCTTGGTGAGTAAATAAATTGTTTGCTGACAAGTTTACCACATCAATTTAAAAGGTCGTAATATGTCAGTTGTTTCTGCTGCCCACAAGAGATAAAAAAAAAAACGAACATTGCAGGTTTTACGGTCTGGTCTTAGTCACATTTTAACTGGTTAAATTTAAAGAAAGAAAATGCAAAATTATGAAGGAAACTGAATTAGACAACTATTTTAGTATTGTATTATTTAAAAGACAGAGACCTACCAGGACTTCACTGTGTGTCTCTGTGTGTCACAAATTGCTTATTGAGATTAAATACAACCTCAAGTCTGCAGCAGAAGTGTGTGAGATTTTTTTTTTTTTTTAAAGGCAAATGATACTTTTACTTTTACCTTTTACCTAAATATCATTTAAAGTCTTGTGTGAGGAAACATCCCAATTCATAAGGCTTGAAATTTATCATTACTGGGATAATATGTTGGATGAATTACTTTGCAAACGGCAGACGCCTGGAAGGTGACCTGTGACAATTCCATACAACACCTCTTCAGAGCTGGAGGAATTCATTTTCATCTCCCACTGGCTGTCTTAATCACCATGTCTCATTGTGACAGAGAGTTCACTGTGACTGCTCACATATCAAGAATGAATTTCATTGCTGTCCAGTAACATTCTTTATGAGCAGTAACAAGGATTTTAACCGAATTCAGACAGACTTCTTGATCAAAACAGCTTCAATTACAGTTCACGCTCCTGTCCTGTTTTTTGGGGACAGCCTATCGTTTGTGAAGACAGGGTTTTAAAAAGCACCAACATCACAGAGAGTATAACTTGTACAATATGTCATGCTGTATCAGTCACAGCTGGCTATGTGAAATGTTGACAGGATTAGCATTTAGGACACATCATAGCAAACCATCTGTTACAGCTCTGTATCTTCTTTAATCCCCCGATCTTCAGTTGACAAGTTTCATATCCACAATGAGACATACAGAATAAAAAAAAAAAAAGTGAGTATAGAATCACATCAAATGAGATATCATTGCTTGTATTTCGTTACATAAAGCAAAAAAACTGCTTTCAACATTAACTAAATCATAGAAAAGACCATCCTTTCTTGTTCCAGGTTGTTTTAATGACAATAGTTCTGGGATTAGAGATGTGGATGGAAACTGTGAGTAGCAGTAAAAGGAGTAATATAAGTGCAAGAGATGCTGTAGAAATCAATACCCCATTGCATTTACATTGCTTTGATCATGTACAGCAGGACCAGGAGATTAAGTAATACAGATTCTGCCTGACAGGCTGATCATTAACACTAGTTTGCAATCTGTCTGTGCATCCACTCATCCTGTCTAACACCTTGGGAAAGACAAGTGTTCTACGTTAGTGAATTTAGGAGGGCACGTGTAAGACAGTGGCTATAACAGGCCGAACAACGTGCTAGGTGAGTGTTGTCTGTGTAAATCATCATCTGCCTTCAATCACACCAAACCCAGAGCCACTTCAGTAAAGAAAGAGGTGTAGGTGAGATCAAATGCTACAATTTCCTGGGGAAATAATCATCGGATCTTTGTAACTGTGGATAGATGGACTTTGGGTCAACAGTGACCTTGTTGGAGGGTGACCTTTGCCCTTTGCCTCTCCAGCCAAACAGGTCCCAATATCCTCCTGGTTCACCCTCTTCCCTCTAATCCAGTCAAGGGTCATTCTGCTTAAATGATTTAGCACACTGATCCTAGGACAAAATTACTATTTCATATGCCACTATTATTCACAATTCTCTACATATAGCATGATTTTTGCTTATTCCTAACAAACACACATGAAATAAAAAAACAGAATAAATCAGGTCTCAATATGGCCCAGTTGTGGAAATCACTGTCCCTGATACATTACAAAGATCTAAAATATAATGTGGTGGATTATGCTTTGATATCAGCTCCTACTTACTATTGTGTGTTAGGGGGAAAAAAACACCTGCCCTCTATCCCAATAGGATCAGCAGATTAATCTTGGTAAGATGTAACACACACAGATGGTCAGACAGGAAAAATTAGAAAAATATGCAATATGAATACATTTGTCTTGCATAATATTGAATATGATTCATCTATCACTGAGATAATGGCTTGATGCATTGGTGTACTTAGCAAAGAGACAAAGTTAATTTCTTTATAGGCCAAATATTCTTACCAAGAACCCCAGTAATAAAAATGATTCTTCGGGGAATATTATATAAATTAAATGTAAGCCATCTATCTGGTTTGCATAGTAATGGTAACAGGGCTACCTTGTGCATTGATTCATTTCTAGTCACATTTCAATGCTGCAAACACAATGCACTCAGGAAGATAAGTTACCACCTGCCATGTGTTATATTTTATTTTATACAGCAATAAATACTCTCCGATGGAAAATGAGAGGCCAGGAGATTACTCGTCTTTTGCTAATTGTTTTAAAGTGTAATTTTTTAAAGAAAACGTGCCTGTTGCATGAGTGTGACCATTCAGGCCTCTGACTTTGTTGTTTATTAGGATGAAGACGGAAAGGTGATATGGTGATCTGGAGCAGCACGATCACTGCTCCCCAAAGGCCAGTGGGCCTCAGCTTCCTGACAAAGGTCTTTTTCAATATCCTGCAAACATGGACGGCGGAGGCGTGCGTGCTATCCGGTACTTAAAACACAGGGGGCCTATGGGCTGCGGACATGGCCCTACAACAGGACTCAGATCACAGGTAGAAGCAATAGGAGGAGGCACAGCTTCCGCAGGCAGAATACTGGCTCATGCATCAACACACCTCCACTGCCACATCACACAACAAAGCTGTTTTCATGCAACATACTCTATACACTGGACAAACTAGTTCAAGAAAATGCTTTTGATTTTTTTGTGAATACAGAAAAGGGGTGTATTTTTGGTGATGCATTAAGAATTCCATTACTTTTATCAACTACTCCCAACAAAAACATCATAAGGTGTCACAAACATTCACTTAATGCGTTGCACAGGCCATAAACTGAGTTTTGAAGGCTACAAATCTAAGTGTGTGGTAAAGTAATCACTTCACTGTCTTTATAAACAACCTAAATCAATCGTCTTTTGTATTTTTATTTGTTTATGTGGCAGTAAAACTGATATATTTCCTCTGGTGAAGCCTTGTTATCAGAGGTTTATAAAGGATAATCAGTCTAGTGGGTTTCAAGGAAGTCTGTGGGGTACTTGCAAGAGGAAAAAGAAACCTTGTAATTCAACTCTCTCTTACTAACAAGGTGACACGGGGTCAAAAAAAAAAAAAAAAAAAAGGCACAAGAAAACTTTATTGAATCATGCTCCCTCACCCTCAGAGGTGACATTGAGCTTGTTATTGACAGGGAATAGGAAATTCACTTTTGTCTGGAATTTGTGACGGTGGGTCAAACCATAATAATGAATGACCTATTGAGCTTTAATGGCATTCCAGTTATCTTCCAGGAAGCGGGTTTGGTAAGGTAACTGTGGGGATTTGTTTGAGGAACTTCAAATGTGACTGATGTTTGAATTTCGAGGAAAAAAGCAAAAGGAAAAAAAATGAAGTCCAGCTGTTGAAATTTGCTGTTTTACGTAAAGTAGGCATGCATAAAGATACACATCAAATTAAATCAAATTCGGTCTGTTTGCCTGTTTGTGTGCACTAATCGTATTAAAGCTGCTTTACCTGGGTGTTTTGCACAGCCCTGAGGGACAAGTCACTCCAGGCCTCAGCTGACTGTGCAGCATCTTCCAAAAACTGAGGTATTTATGACAGTGAAAGACTTTGAATTTACACTGCATGGCAAAGAAATATGTCAAAAGGAGGCGAGGCAGCTTTAAAGCTGAAGGAGGCAGGATGTTGCCAGGCCTGGCCGTCTTCTTCTTTTAATGAGTGAAAGGAAATGATAGTGAATCTGATTTCCCAAAGGGCCTCTGTTGTTTTGGAAACACTATTCTCATTCTCTTTTAATGGACGATTACTTATCTTCTGATTGTTTTTTCATTCCTAATTACACTCCAAGGGGGAAAAAACCCACCATTAGCATAAGAAACTGGTGTTAATGTATGAACTATGGCTGTGGTGGGACCCCAAGATTATGAGCCAAAATGTTCAGATAAATTGTCCCAGTGAAGGATCAACAGTGGTGTAAAGTAGTAATTATCTCAGGGTTTACTCATTCATATGCTAAAAGCGACTAGGAGACGTACAGAAGTTTCCGAAGCCGACATGTGCAAACAACATAATAGCTAATCTGCGGCACAGGTCTCAGAACTGTCAAGAGCACCAGACAGGCGACAGCGTTTCAACACTCCTTTCATTCACTTTCATCATGCAGTATTTCATTTTCATCCAACAATCCAAGTAGCGATGTTTTTGACTCATCAAGGCTATCCATTTACTGTGACGGCCAAATCAGATCACTGCTGAAAAATTCATCCCCAAGTGTCAGCCTGCGCACAATAAGCAAGAGCCATGGCACTCCAAAAATACCACTTTGAATATTTCAGAATTACTAAAAGCAATCCAAGGTAGACATGCATATTTCATCTGTGTGTCCTCATACCTCAAGATATCTTTGAGAGTAATTTGTCTTTGATGTGAGAAAGGCATCAATATTTGAATTTCTTAAAAGATCACACGCACAGTCTGATAATGTCTCCACCAGGAAACACAGGATTAACAAACAAGCTGTTTAGTTGTCCTGAGTTGTGATAACTACAACTCATAACTCACAGTCCTGGGATATGTGGGGGAAGATTAGTGATTTGGTGTAAAAAAAAAAAAAAATGTTTTAAAAAGTGAGCAATCTCTGATAATATTGCATCACAGAGAGTTTCTATGACACTTAAATCAGACTCTATATAAGTCGACATACAAGAAACAAAGCAAAAAAAATGAGAACATGGGATCCAGACTATAAGAAATAAAGAATTGAAAACAGCGAGACAGAGATGTGAGAGGAAAAAGACAAACATTCTCCTCAAAGAGAGTACAAACTGTGAAGTGCTGTAGCGGGGTCAGCCCTCCCCTCTCCTGCTTATTTCCATCTGCTGTTGCCAGCCTCTGCCACAGAGTGGTGCCGACACCGCTGTCTTGGAGTGAGGCAGGGCCAGCCCCGTGTCCTATAAACACACACAAATCATTTACATGCTGTACTCATCAAAGGCAACTCTTCCTCATCTCCGCCGAGATTTGCTGCTGATCTGAGCCTCCAATATTGCATCTCAGAGCGTTGCGGCTAACCTTTGCAACTGCCAAGAATGTGATTAATTTTTTAAATACAGCTGTTGACCTATTATTGAGATGGAGAGGAGCCACGAGAGACACTCATCTCCTCTCCTCTGTATAATGGAATGCATTATTGCATCAGTGTTTACAAGGCGTGCTAAAAGAGAAACAGAATGAGGGAAAAAGCATTAAATAAAGCAATTCGGCTAATGTCGCTTTGGGCCTTGTGCTCACACAAAATGTCAATCAAAAGTCGCAAATCTTTGATTCATTGCGGTTTGCTCTGGCAGCTGCATCTGAGAGAAGAGTGGTGACACAATGTGGAACAATAATTACACTGCAGTGTTAAAGTCCTCCAGTGTCTTGGTGCATTCATAAATAAAATATGTTCAAGATAATGGATTTATGTTCAATAATTCATCATCAGAATGTTTCAAACCGAGTGATATAATATGTGTCACACTATTCTGTAACACAGTGCTTAGCCAAATTAAGTTATCTTGAAACAGATTTATTGACAGGGCTGTTGCTGCATTCATTTACTCAGCAACCATTGCTTAATTACTCCTGCAAAGCACATAAAACAAACAATGCCAATAGACTGATTCTAAACCACTCAGTGTCAGAATTAACTACACACCCAGGCTAACTATGCACTCATGTCTGAACCAAACAGCACTGAACATTACACACTTTATCCTCCCAAGCACTCTGAGCAGCTCTGAGTTGGAGTGAGAAGAGAGCAGTGGGACTGTGATATTTGTCATTCATGACCTTGGTGCTAGCCAGCCATACAGGCAGTTTGGTTTGATGACCCATCAGAGAATCTGTCTGGGTCCTTGCAAGAGCCAGAGGACCAGGGTGAGGGAAGAGGGTGACATCCAGGGCCGCGGTCTGTTCAGCTGGACCGGGGTCAATCAAGTGGGCCTGAAGATCCACAGCCAGCTGGAGAGCCATGATACGACTGGCCCTTATGTCCAGAATGTCCCATTCCCAGTCGCAAGAGGAGGCCACGCTGGCATGCTGGAGGAAGCCACTTGTCCTCATAATTAATTACAGGAGTTTGTATGGTGTAGGAGCAGAGCGAGCATATTGCAGCTTTGCATTAAGTTGCATTTGTAGAAATCTGTCATTCAAACTAAACAACGAAATTGTTTATAATGAAGGTAACGTATGACTTTTATGCTGCAGTGTAAATGTTGAAGTACAAATCAGCTACACTGGTGTAAAGCATTCCATAAAACCATGATTGTGTTTAAACCAGCTATCTCAGCAACAAATAAATACAAATGGTAGAGATGCACTTGCAATCAACAGCAACAAGACACTTTTTTTTAAGCCAACAGTTTTTCATCAAATCACACACACACACACACACACACACTCTCTCACACACACACACACACACACACACATTGTGAGGTGTTCCAATCTAGACGAAGCTTAAGCATTCAAAAGAAGGCAAAAAAAAGAAAACAATTTACATGCAAATCAAACCTTATCATCCCAATCTCTTTATGCCACTTTCGACTGCAAAATTGCATTCATATGCGCAAAGGCATTCAATTACTGTAGCTGTGGCTCAACTTTTCACATCTCAGCATTTTCTATTTGGAGAGGCAGGCCCATGTACATTTAATAGGTAGCCATTCTGTTCCCCGGCTCTGCGAGGGATCACTGCGAGTGTGTCAGTTAGAGGAGATGGCAGCATGTATCAGTGCATGAAATAAAGCTCCTGCTCCAAAGTGACAGGCCCTGGATATTGTTGGCAAATGGATGTTAAATTCACTCTGCAACCACCAGCAGCAGCCCCGGCTATGAAAAATTAACTGTACTCTGGCTAAAGGGAAGGGAAATTGCTTTGCTAGATATACCACAAAATCCTGTTTGTGAGCTATCCATCTGTCAGATCTCTTTGCAAAAAAAGTCCTTCAGCTCTCTCTATTAAAGAGTCCACATAGTCCTCATATGCTGTTCAGAGTAAACCAGTATGAGTGGAAACAAAGACATGTCAAAGAGAGTTAGAGTAAATCCTAAATCTATGCCGTAGACAACAACTCCGTAAAGAAGACCGACTCCATGGGCCTCTGAGCAGACAGAGGTGTTAGGCTCATGTCAGCCACCAGAGGGCAGTAATGCTGATGGCTCGTCGCTGCAACCTCAGCTCACTTTATACAGTTTGTCTTAAATTTGTCTCTAGTTCAGCAGCAGTGAGTCACAAGCACAGAGTGACCTGAATCAGTAGGAACCTCTTTCACTGAACACTGAAACTGTGATGAGTCAGTGATCTGCAACATGGTTTCATGCTGCACATGATAATTAGTTCGCAGCGACATTAACACACCTCCCCAGGGTGAGGTAAGGACAGTGGAAAAAGCAATTTAAAACATCTGTTTAACATAGGTTTAATATGAAATGAATAAAAGATGAGTTTGGTTTAGGTTAGCTAATGAGAGAGGAGATGCTCACTGCATTTACAGAGCATTTTGGAAATGCACCTGGAAGCCCAACTTCCAGCGCACTGGGATGATTTTGGCAACATCTGTAAATATTTAATCTACAAATATTTACCCCTCTGAACACTTTTTCATTTACAGTGAGACCTTTCATTTTCCAAGCTAGATGTGCAAAAGTTTAGTGACAGAAATCTCTTCAGTTTAATAAATTATCTCAGAAATTACTTACACCTGCATCATTTTGGTGTATGTATAAGTAAATAGTATTTTTTTTATTTTTTTTAATACCTAACTTTATTTAAATTGTGGTTAAAAAAAAAAAAAAAAAACTAAAATAAGACCAGGATAAGTGAGTGTTACCAGGCTTTATGGTTACATGATGCACTAGGCTCTTTTCAACCTGATACCGAGGTGAGTTTTCACGTCCTGCCACCAGATGTCAACACAGCACTTTAAATACCCCCTAGCCTGTCTACAGCTGGGTGTCGCTGTGGTCCTGGTCATGTGATACAATGTAACATATGACATTTACATTAAAAATGTAGTTTCGTGTCTGTAAAACACAAGTCGGTAATAATTATCCTGTTTTTTTCCCCTCTTAGGATACCGGAGCCCAGCTGGAAAAACAGATGGATTCATTTTGAGTATGAATACTGAGTAAGATTTCGTCAATTTCTTCGCCTAAATGCAATTAAAAGCAAAATGAAGCGAGCGTCCCTATGATTTTAGGACCATATGTGCCTGCAGGAGAAAAAAAAATGTTTTCCTGATCGGAAATTGTAGGCCTCTGTAGTAGGCCTACTAAAGGGTGAGGCAGGAACACTGAAATAAACAGATGTGCAAGATACAGGGAACACCCACTTCTAGTTATTATTAAGACATATGTGACCAGTGGTGTGCATATGACACAAAAACAGAGGTTTGAAGGCTATCATTTTATTTTCTATATCTGTGAGTCATGGAAAAACACAGCGCAGCATCACATTAAAGTTGGATTTCATCGCTAATTCTTGATGACAGTTATGTCAAGTGATGAACTGATTAAAGGAATAGGGGGGAATTAGTTTTTTTATTAGGCCTAATTGAATTATTTGATGAGGTCACTAAATATGCAGATTTTGTGTATATCAGATAGCATAAGTCCGTCTGTCATATCAGGACGCCATTCCCTTTAATCCTCAGCTATCCGACTCAAAACTCCATATGAGGTTTCCAGTAAAAACAAGAGCGAGTCAGAAATCCAACTGTATGAGTAAGCATGAAGTTATCCCCCGCTCCTCTTTCCCAACCTGGAGACTGCGCAGAAAGCGTCGGGAAAAAGTGCATGTGCAAGCAGAACTGAGAAAGTTCATAGAGCCGAGGTGCAGGATGTCCCGTTAAGGAGAAAAAAAATCCTCCAGAGGGGCAGAGGCAACACAAGCTGACGGGCTGGAAGGATCGCAACCCGGAGTGAACGGCATTAACCACATTTAAGATAGTATTGTTAACCTGGGGAAATGGGTTTTCCGACAATATTTAGTTGTCGTCGGGTTGGTCTCAAATTGTTTTTGGTTCAGTTCATCGTCTTTCAAGCAACATACGCTGCCCCTTCGCCTATTATTAGGTTTCCTGGAGACGATACTACTCCCAAAACAGACAAAGAAGTTGCTCTGGTAAGTTTATTGGTTGTTATTCCTAAAACTACGCCTAAGTGGGTTAGCCAGCTGTGAATAAGGAGCTCTGATTCCTGAAGCACAAAAAATGGACTGCTGGGGAATAGTTTGTATATTATTTATTTATTTTTTGGACTAATTTACTCCAAGAGAGTTAAACTGTTTTAATATGTGTTTTTTCTCTCTTAGCACTATCTGAATAAGTTTTATGGATGCCCACAAGACAGATGTAACCTTATGGTGCTCAAGGATACACTGAAGAAAATGCAAAAGTTCTTTTCTCTGCAAGAAACTGGAGAGATTGATGCCAAAACTGTGGAGATCATGAAAAAGCCCCGCTGTGGCGTCCCAGATGTGGCCAATTACAACTTCTTCCACAGGAAACCCATGTGGCAGAAGAAAGACATCACATACAGGTCAGAGAAATACCATTACCTGCACATTTCTGAAGAAGGATTAGATTAACCTGCACTTTAAGTGAATTCCTGCAAGGGCCATTTTGTGATGGGAGTGGGTCCCAATTCATTTTGACTCAGTTATTGTACTCAAGTAATGATATCATGGAAGTTTTTAAGTTTATGGCTCAAAAAAAAGGTAATAACATTAACAAGGGACCCAATACTGTAGATGCATTTCATGTACCACATCACAGGACATTATATATGATGTCACAGAAAGGTAAAATAACTTGACCCCACCCAACTGTTACCTATAAATCAAACCATAAGAGTTGAAAAATACTTCTTAGAATATGTCTGAGTCACTCAATGACACTACAATCCACCAGTTAGTGTTCCCGAAACAGTGTTTGATGAACAGTGTAAATTCATGGCCAGTTAAGAGTCTGTTTACTTTGAGAGATGGGCCACAGCTTGGCCCCAGCTGACCTCCCCCACCCTCTCCCCAACCCCCAGTCCACCCCACTCCCATCCACCCAGTCGTGAAGCGCTTGCATCTTGTGTCTTGCTAACACCAGCATTCCTACACAGTATGTGTCAGGTCTTTTGTTTTCGTTCTGTTTGAGGTTTACAACAATGTGGAATTGGTTTATTTATATCAGCGGTTTTGTGTGCCCTGATCATTCCAGCCCGTCTGCCTGTGTGTTTGTAAGGAAGACTGCGAGCCAAAGACAATAACAACTAAGAGATCTTAGACTGTTTTTAGGAAAAAGGACTGTGTAGACAGGCATATAACAGGGTTTGTGGCTGAACATTGTTTCAGGAAGCATTTTCACCAGATGACTCATATACTGTTATTGGCTGGCTTTAGCTGGATTCTTTTCCATGATCTTAAGAAGAGAAAGTGATAGGTTTATGTACCTTTCAAAATGCGACACTGCAGGACTATCATGATTACATTGGCCTTTTCTTACTATGATGAGTTTTGTTTTCATTATCCTTTGCTTGTCTTGGTTTAGAGTGAAACTAACTTTGTGTTTACTCCCTAGAATTCTGGGATACAGTCTTGATCTGGATGAGGAAGTCATAAATGATGCTTTCTTCAGAGCCTTCAAAGTATGGAGTGATGTCACCCCACTCTCATTCTCCCGCATCATGGACGGAGAGGCAGACATCATGATTAATTTTGGCCGCAATGGTATGACACCTATATAGATAAGACAGCATATGGATTCTTGCGATATTTGTTAAGTGCCATACTTATAAGACAACTGCAATGAGACTGCATGTCTGCAACTGAAATATCAACAAATAAAGTTTACTTTATAGCAAATTGACCCCACGTGGCCTCAAAAAACATAGTTTATTATAATCTCTTGGGATGTGGGAAACAATAGTGAATACTTTTAAAAGTTCTTTCAGATCTCAGAGACACTTAATGGGGTCTAAATGGGGCACAGGAATGATAAATTCAAAGATTTTCTCCACAAGAATGACTTAACCACTTTAATAACCAACTTATGATTAAGTGAAGTTGCCTTCCACTTCCAAGCAGAAAATAGAGACCAAGTTTAGAAACAGTTGAACAGAAGTTCACTGCCTTGTTGACTAACGGTGTTGGAGCAGTAAAACACATTATTACAGTGACTATCCACCTTGCCAACCAATAGGTTAGGAAACTGTGGTTACAACACTGTCAGATCCAGTCATTGTAATTAAAACAACCATTTGATATTTACACACAGTTATAATATCACTCTGTCTAGCCATAGCTGACCCTGTTAAGAAGGAATTCAGCCGCGATCGTGGAACACAAACAAAAACCAGCCACCACAGAAGATTTGAACTGTTGTTTTAGCAAAAAAAATATATTAAGAAACATTTCATAAAAAAAAACAAAAAACACACACTAATGTCACATCACGTTTGAAACATTTTCCCACCATAATGTGTAGCATTTCCTCTCATGCCACTTACTGACTGACTGGCAAGCTAATAGCTCTATACCACGTGTTGCCTGTTGGAATAAGAAAATCACTTTTGATATTTATGTTGATTGGTTAATCTTGAATGATGTCATTAACAGAGCATGGAGATGGTTACCCCTTTGACGGCAAAGATGGCCTCTTGGCTCATGCCTTCGCTCCAGGGCCAGGAATTGGGGGAGACTCCCACTTCGATGACGATGAGCAGTGGACACTGGGAGACGGCCAAGGTAATGGAGAAACACTATTTACAAAAACAAAGAAGTGTATCGCAAAGGCTCCACTATTTCCCACTACAGCTGTAGCAATATAATTAGTATCAGTAAGATAGATGGAGTTCAGTCTTTTTAAAAACAAATTAAAGGGAGCTTTCGAGTAGGGGTGATGTGAATTTGATTAACAGCTTAAGTACGTGTCAGTTGAGATGACAGGACCCTAATTTTGACATTGATAACACTAATTTGACTTTCAGATACTTTGTTTTGATTGTCTTAACTTTGTCTGAACTTTCTGGCTCTCAGTATGGTAAATCTCAGCCATCTGGAAGCTGAATAGAAAAAAACTCTCTGTTGCCTGCATTTCTATTAGCACACATTGGCCCAGATAGTTTTATGTATTTCCCATTATTCAGATCCTCTTGTCTGAATTTATCACTTGTGTGAATGGACTATTTTCTTATTATATCAGTGCTTTTACAATGTTTATACTGTTGCTTATAATGCTTATACAGTACCTTGCTTTTGAACTAGTGATCATTACTTCTTAAATGTCTTCTCATAGTCTAGGAAGCAACGTGTTTCCATTTAGTTCAAAACAATATCAAATTTTACTTGCAGGAACTTTGAACGTGCTTGAGCAGGTAGCCTCTCATACTGAACACCATCTCACCTTTATATGGATGACAGTAATGCAGTGTATTAAGGAATTACAGTAAATGTGGTTAAGCATCAACAAGCATCGGCATGATCCTTTATCTTTTTAACAGTGGTGAAGGCGAAGTTTGGCAATGCTGACGGAGAGTTCTGTAAATTCCCCTTCCTGTTCATGGGCACTGAGTACAACAGCTGTACGTCCCAGGGCCGTGACGATGGCTTCCTGTGGTGCTCCACCACTTACAACTTTGATGAGGATGGCAAATATGGATTCTGCCCTCATGAATGTGAGTTTGTCATGTGGTTCCCCTTTATTTTTGACGTAATATACAGTAATATGCATAAAATGGCAATGCAGTGTTTCTTAACATATTCTTCCTTGGTGTACATAGACTACACTTTTGTGGCCCTATTTGACCTTAGTAGCATTGTTGTGGTGTCCTACTTGTATATTACTGAACCACAAAAACATGAAGTAGTTTGGTAAGTGTTTTCTATAGAGGCAAAGTACTACTTCATATCAGATTATTGCTATATTCAACGCTGCTCTGCTGATTTTGGACAGAAAGAAAGTAGGTTGGACCATATGCCAGGAAACTGTTGTTTTTTTTTTTTTTGTTTTTTTTTGTTTGGAGTGGAATATGGAATATTTCTTTTCCAAGTTACTGCCCCACTTTAGAACACTGGGCTTTGTCAAACATTTTGTTTATCTGTGTTATGTTGCTGTCCATGGTACTAACATGATCACATGCCCATTACAACAAACTGCCAAAGTACACATGTACTAAGTTGTTTTATATGATGAGAACACAACTGAGAACTGTTTATTCTGCAGCCGTCTGTTCTGTTAAGCTTTTGTATTGAGGTAAAAAAAATTTCCATTCCACATACTTTCTTAATTATAGTTTATCTTCCTTAAATTGTATCTCAGGGGTCAAAGGGTTGTAGTAGCAATGATCATGTAGGAACTTTAGCTAATTCTTTATAAGCAATTAACTACATTTACCTTTGTTAACCTTTGTTCTACAGTGCTATTCACCATGGGTGGAAATGCAGAAGGCTCTCCATGTAAGTTCCCCTTCACCTTTCAGGGGGAGAAGTATGATGGATGCACCACTCAGGGCAGAGATGACGGTTACCGCTGGTGTGCCACTACTGACGACTATGACCGTGACAAATCCTTCGGGTTCTGCCCTGAAACAGGTGGGTGGTGTCATACACTGTCTGTTATGTCAGACTACTCTTGTCACAGAGTCAACTAGGATGCAGCCAATTTCCTTTACTGTCATAAAGATGCTCACATAGTGTAGGCGTGTATAATGCTGTATACATTGTCTTAATTTTCTGTGCTTACGTAGATGCATATAGTACATTTTACTGTCTGTGTTTATTCTCTCTGCTGGAATGCTCCAGTTGGGGTTTTCGGTCTTGCTCGTGGTCTGCTGAATGACTGTGAAAGTATTTTAATGTGCAGTGGCAGGGCTTATTTTCCATTCTGTCAGTGGGAATGGTTTTAGGTTTGAGGTAGTGTAGTAGGGAGGGAGAGACAGTGAGATAGACAGAGAGAGGTACAGCCACTGGGGCTTTCATCTGGTTCTAATTGATTAGGAATGTAGCTTTGTTGTAATGCCTTGTGTGATAGCTTGTGCTGAATAAGAAATGATTTTTCTTTAAAACAGCACAAAACCAGTCTTGCCAAATTGAAAATGATCTCTCTGAAAGCAAATCAATTTGGGTGGGTGCTTCTTGGTTTTGTTCCAGGTGGATTAGTTATTGATGTTGTGTGTGTTGTGCCAGCTGCTTTCATGATGTTGTTTTCAACATCATCTGCCTTGATTTCACAATATAATACAAACCAAAGTGCTCTGGAGAAAAACAATTGGCATATGAATGAGTTCATAAGACAGTGAGATGAACTGAGGTCACTGCACATTTCACTTTTACCCCCCCTCCAGCTATGTCAACGGTGGGAGGAAACGCAGAAGGAAGCCCTTGTGTCTTCCCTTTCACCTTCCTGGGAGACACCTATGATTCCTGCACCGCATCTGGACGCAGCGACGGCAAAATGTGGTGCGCCACCACCAAGAGCTATGATGATGACCGCAAATGGGGTTTCTGTCCTGACCAAGGTATGAAGGCATGGGCCAGTAGTATTTGTGGGCATTTCTTGCTGTAGTTGTGGGAATAGCAGCCAAGTGGCTTTGCCACAAAGGACAAATGACTGTGTGCCAATCAGTTTAAATACAAATACAAAAACTATCTATTAATTGCCCTCAGTAGTTCAGACAACTGTCTGTCAGTCAGAATCAAGGGGATTGTGATTTTATTTATTCTGTACATGTTTAAAGGAGCTATTTGTAGGTTTTGCTATTGCTACACAATCAGCATTAGCATTAACAGCTATTTACTTACCAGTCTCGAAGACACATTGCAGGTTCAGCGTTCAACTTAATTTCTTTACTCGCCAAGAGCTGTTTCCAGCGGTGGAAAGCAATGCTAACATTAACTCTTGTCTGTATCACATCTTTTCTTCCACTCAAGTTAGCACGCTAACCTGCTAGCCTGTCTTGTCACTTTTCGATAGCGACTCACTGTAGCCTCAAGTCTGCCCTGAAGACGTAACACTGCTCAGAGTGCAAATTGTAACCTCTTGTCTTGTCTATGCCCAAACCTGTTGTCAAGCAATTACAAAAAAACACTTTCAGCTGCAGAAAAAACTTACAAATAGCCTCTTTAAAGAATAATTCATCATACTAACGTAATCCAACTTTATCCACCTTCTAAAGCACTGATGTGTTTCTGATGTGAAGATTCTCTATGTTCATTTTTTCACATGTTTTTTAGGCTACAGTTTGTTCCTGGTTGCAGCCCATGAGTTTGGTCATGCCCTTGGCTTGGAGCATTCTCAGGACCCCGGAGCATTGATGGCCCCAATTTACACCTTCACTAAAGACTTTAGACTTTCTCAGGATGACATCAAAGGCATCCAGGAGCTCTACGGTGAGATGAAATGTCATTTGTGGCTAGTTTCCCGGACAGGGATTAAGTCTAATCAGAGAACAAAAATAAGTGTATTTTCCTTATCAGAAGCCAGGACAGATTAATGTACTGCAAGTGTGTAATTATTCTGGTAAATCTCTTAAAATCAGGTGTGCCGACAGACAAGCCTCTGCCTCCAACTCAGGGTCCAGTCACTCCAATGGACATCTGTAAGGAGCCAGTTATCTTTGATGCTATAGCACAAATCAGAGGAGAGACCTTCTTCTTCAAGGACAGGTAATCACATCAGACAGGAAGTCCTAATATTGTTTTGAGCTGAACTAGACTTCACCAAGTGTGCATTGTTTGAATGTGCTAGCTGCAATGTTTTCATTAGCTCCATGTTTTGCTCTCTCGAAACTTGCAAGTGCTGCCAAAGTCTGGCTGAATTTCCTGTCTGTGATCTATGGGAAGAATGAAAAAACAAAACCCAATAGCCTACTTCTGACTTTATGACTTGTGTAAGTGAAATAAGGCAGTCTACATAAGTTGGATTTCATAATCATTTCCCCACAAACAATGAGCATTTTGACATGAGGTTTCCTGTTAATTATTGTTTCTCATGTTGCAGTCTTGTGTCACTTGAAGATTGCGGGTTAGATGCTTGTTTCATGATGTGACAATTAGTAAGAGGGAAAAACAAGCTATTCCTCCATGCATGCAGTGACAACCAAAACGGTCATCAGTCATAAACACAGTCTACAGTTCTCTCCTCCGCCGGCGCCAGTGAATCCAAAGTCTTGTAAGATTACTGTGTCTACTGGCTGACCCTGTGTAGAAGAGGAGTTTCATGAAGTGCTGTGGTTTGGTCAACAGTCATTGTGAGTCAGTTCATTTTCCCGTATAAAGGTGGGCATTCTCTAAAACAGCTGAAGTTTATTACAGTTAAAGTCTCATGAAGTTCACTTAGAACAAAAACAATAATGTGGGAAAAGGAACTGATAGAAAACACAGATAGCGTCCCTTGTTAGTTATGATGTTTAAAACTTATAGATGTGCTGTATATTATCAACTCCTTGCAATTTCAAGGTTCAGAGTTGTATATCTCTCATGGCTGTTTTGGAAAACTGTCCAAAGTAAACAGGCCAGCAGACGTCCGTACCAAAGAGTGTAGTCTTTCAGTTAGCCTGGTCTTCCTACCCCGAGAACCTGGACTTAGAAACTGGGAGAAACAAGCCACAATCCTGCTCACAAATCCTGCTTTAATACAGAATTACTTTTCACCTTGCTGTGCTTCTTTTCCACACATTCGCAGTGATCGACAGAGCAGCACATGAACTCACATGGTGCTCTGTGGACCATGAAACTTTGGCCCAGTTTTTGGAAATCAAGCTGGTTCGAGACTTAATTCTCTTTGATGCTTCAGACTGAGTTATAACTATGAAAAAGAAAGATAAACTTACCTGTTCATCTTCTGTGCTGTCCCCTAGGCTTAGGCGAATATCACAATATTTCCTGCCATATTTTGCCATATTATATTTTTCATAATGTCTAAATATATTTTGGGGTATCAGTAGATGTGATATTCATTGTGCTCCCTGTTCTATGTGAGTGATGGGACTCGGCTGCTCTTTGGTTTTCTGCAGCTTGGCCTATTTCAACAGATGTTTAAACTATCATTATCCTTTGCAATGGTTTGTTCAGCAGCTCACTGTCTTTGTTGGCTCTCGTGCATAATCATAAGGCTTTGTACTGTATGATATTTTCGAGCAATTATTAATCTGATATGCCTCTCATCTGGGAGGGAGAAAATTTGAGGACAGAGTTCTCTCAAGGCACTGAAGTGAGAGAGTATGTGGAATGGAACTGTACAGTAGAGTATAACTCTCCAAAGTGTGAGATTAGTAAAGTTTTAGTATGGGCCTGTTGCTCTGACCTTCACAGCGACTTAATGAGTTGCCTGAAGGACCATGTCAGGCTTGTAAGCTGCAGAGTTTTGCAATAAGCTAGCTTCAGAGAAGGAGCAGTGCCCTCTGGGCTCCTGGACTAATACTCACTTGATTCTTCTATTGTACAAGTTGGATTCCCTCTTTTCTCCTGGCATGGCATGTTTATAATGTAGGACAAATCTTGACATGATGCAATGAGCAATGCTTGTAGCATTCCCTGAGCTCAGCATTTAAGTGTGTCTGTCTGTCTGTCTGGAGGCTTAAGGAGAAGCCAATTATACTGTCCGTCTCATAGAGATAGTTTGGTCAACCCACTATTTAGGTTCCTTGTGTATTTATGACAGTAATTTTACAGAACAAATATTCACATAGGCAACACATGCTCATGTGCTTGTATCCTAGCATGTAGCCACAGCTAGAGGTTGATTGTAAACAGCATTTTCTGCAGTGTTATGACCCTGAGTCATAATTTGTGGGTGTATTTGTATTCGACAGTAGTTGTCATCCTTAAGATTTCAGTCCTGCTCAATCTGACAAAACACGTGGTGTCGATGGTAACAAAAACTGCAGTTGAACACTAAAGCAAACATTCGCTCAGCAGCCACTTGGTTAGAAATACATCAGAAGAGAATCTGGTGTATTCTCTTACAACACAACCAAACTCATGTTTGTCAGGCAAGAATAATTTCAACCACAATCTGATTTAATGCTGCACATGATGCCAGTATTTTTCCACACAACAGCAGGTCACAGGAAAGTAGGTTGTTTTGCAAAGGAGTTCGAGTTACAGTATATAGCCGCTGACAAAAGTTTCCAAAAATGACCATTGTTTGATGTTGGGTTTTGTTTGCTGTTTCAAATAAAAGAAACCTTTTTTTTTGCCAGACACTTTTAATGTGAAGCTGCAGTAGTAGAAAATGCTCTAATGGTGTGTACAGTGAACAGTTAACTGTGAAAGTGAATTACATGCATGCTTTGTTTTCCTGTGAATCGCTTGTGCATACATGGGCAATCTGAACCTAGTATAGAGTACTGAGAACATTTTTCCAAGTACCAAACCTGACACCCAAACAGATTCCCACCGGACAGCAAGGAGATAACACATGAAGGTTTTGTCGTAGGACCTTTAGGTAAATACAGTGTGTTTGCCAGTCTTAGTCCATTTACAGCAGATCACATATTTAACGCACAGACATTCTCTAAGGCATCTTATGATTTAAAGTTTTTAAAGTTTAAACTTGTCTGTGATGTAGAATCAATTAAAGTGCGCATCGTGGCTGCTGATATTTCTGTCTAAATTACATGATTGTTGCATTGCAATGCAGTGCAGATCTTTAACATCAACTTGTATCAGCACACAGGTATAACATTACTTTGATAACAACACATGCAGGAAGAATAGATTACTACTACAAGGTTTGAAGTCTCAGCAGTTATATAATTATACTGTACGAAAGAAAACTGGAAACCAATGGCTGCCTGGGTATAACAAAAAATGGAAAAACATTACCAGTGCTTTGGAAAAACCTCTTTCTATTCTTTAAATCTGTTCTCTTAACCAGACACTTTTTATTGAATGGATGCAAGATGAAAACACAGAGGGAGGAAAGGACGGTGTTGGAGATATGATACAAAATTAAAGCCCTCGGGAAATTGTTGGTAATGGCATAAATTTTGCAAACCAATCCACAAGAACACAGATAAAATAATGCAATTTATAGATGATTCGTTCAGATTGGAATATGTCGTCTCTTTCATTCTGACAAATGTATAAACAACTATGTGCATGTGGTATGTATGCATGCTATTCAAGTACTGTATATAAGGTTTTAGTCTCATCTTCAATTTGTCATTATCACAGCTCATCTTTGCAATTGGTAGATTCTTTTTCTTTTTAAAAAATAGGTCAGTGGAAAAGAGTTTGGGGAGCTGCCGTTGTTGTGCAGCTGTGTATTGGAAATCCGGGCAAGATGGGTCTTGTTCCGCTGGCGTCGGCAGCCTTAGTCCTAACGAGAACCAGATGCTCATGAATCAGGCCATTGTGGCTGGCTCAGTCAGTGAAGCACTTGCACTAAAACCCCCTCTCTCTCTCTCTCACACACACACAGACTCTCCCCACCTCCTCATCAACCCCCACTGCCCCTCTTTCACTCTCACTCTCATTTCACCCCCGGCTCATCTACCTTACAATCGCTCACCCGCTCATTCTCTGTGTGCCAGGTTCCTGTTCAGATCAGTCAACTTCAGAAGCAAGCCCAACGGCCCTATGCTAGTGGCCACCTACTGGCCCGACCTGCCTGTCAAGATAGATGCTGCCTATGAAAACCCATTGGAGGAAAAAACAGTCTTCTTCGCAGGTATGGTGGAGTAGAAAAGTAACTGTGAAAAAACAGCTGATCTAATCCTTGCTCAATGTTGATGTCATATTACATGAACTGTGCACCCCTGTTCATATTATCCCTGTGCTTCTGTGGTGATCTCAGAAACAGAGAGTTCCACTTCCATGAGTAATGCAGAGGTGTCTTCACTTTTTTATTTTTTTACCATTTGGATGCTTTTCCCTTAACGGTCAAGCACTTCTACGAACTGAAACATTAGGAGAAGCAGGAATGTTGGCTGGGCACTCTTGTGTGCAGTGTGCAGTGTGTGCACTCTCGGGACACTTGAGATATTCCACCATAGTTATTAGTGGTTTATGATGCGTTCCTTGCATTTTACTAATATGACAATCTTCCTGAATACTGATGAGGTTTACATAATATATTTGTCAGCTTTGAAGACATTAGCAGCGGAGTTGGTTTGGCTATATGGGGAGAGTTACTACCCTGGATGGTTAATGCATGATCTCACACTCATGATATGATATAGTTGGTTAATAGATTTATAGGAAGATGCGATAAAATCTTGTTTAACATTCCTGTGTTAAAAAAAGTTCCATGAGCATAACACGTCTTTCTTTTCTACTTTTTTCTCCCAGGCAATGAGATGTGGGTCTACAAAGCAGATCAGTTGGAGAGAGGTTACCCCAAGAGGCTCTCCAGCCTCGACCTTCCCACAGACCTGCAGCAAATCGACGCTGCATTCAACTTTAGGAAGAATAGAAAGACTTACCTATTTGCTGGGGACAAATTCTGGAGGTAACGTTTGCAACCATTTATGAGCCTCAAACCCTTGTCTGACACACCCTAACTTGTGCTGTTGTTGTCATTACTTCTTATTGCAGTGCTGGGCTACGTCTGGATCTAGTTAGTGTTTGGTGTGACTAAACTGTACTGTAAACCACAACAGCTCTGTTTGGCCTTGCACAACATGGGGATTCATGATGACTGGTTTGGAAGGTTTCATCTCCATGGGAAAGTATGAGTATGTTTATTAAAGAATGCACTTTTACTGTTACGTGTGTACAGATATGATGAAGATAAGAAGAAGATGGACCCTGGCTTCCCCAAACTTATTGCCGATTCCTGGAATGGCATCCCAGATGGCATAGACTCTGCCTTCAGTCTTAATGGCATTGGTAAAAAAAAAATCTTTCTTTTTACATAACTTGTGAATGGATAAGGAAACTTTTCCAGTTGCTAGAAGACTCACAATGACAATGACACATAGGGTATAATATTTACTATTTGCATCATCTTAGTTTAACTTTTTTTTAACTAAGCATTCTAACGTTTGATTATTAGTAGTACACAAAGAATACAGTTGAGGATGGAGTTTGACCTCATTGAGACACCACAAGAAATGTCAGAGGATCACCAAAGTTATTACAATTCATCCTCTGACAATCATGCATGTCTGTGCAAAATATTGTGTTTGTCCACTTAGTAGATGTGAAAACATTTCACTGGAAAAGTGAAAAATTCAACTTGCTGGTAATGATAGAGGAAAAGTCATGGGATCGTTATTAGGATTCATCATCTGGAGCTGTGGACATCTGCACCAAACTTCATTTCCATCCGTAGTTGATGGATGGATGGATCTGATATTTCACTAACAACCAAAAAGGTCAACCTCACAGTGGTACTAGAGAAACAGTCAGGGAATAGTAAGTCATTAGGATTCATCCACTTGTGACCATGAATGTCTGTTCAAAATTTCATGGCAATACAACCAATAGCTGTGGAGATATTTCAGTTGGGCCACATTGCGGACCAACCGATAGCGATCCCTAGAGCCGTGTCACTAATGTGGCTAGAATGAGCCAGTGACCACATCACAACATGAATACCACCAACATAAACTTACCTTTCACACCATGAAACGCTACATAAATATACTAATCTCAAGGGGAGATGACAAGAATTGTATAAAAGTAAACCAATGATGGTCACTGTTCTGGTTGTAAATCAAAGAATGGAGACAAGATGGCAAAAGGCGTCCTGGGCCTACACTTTTGTTTGTGTCTTTAAGTAGAGTTTTTGTGGTTTTTGTAGTCTTTTGGCTTGAAAGTGACCTGTGCGGTGTGCTAGTTCCCTGCAGACTTGCTTTCCCTCTGGTAAGATTGAAGACAAATCCAATCAGCTCTATCAGCGAGTCTGGCACTGCGCCTCTGTCAATAAAAATGTTCATATACCAGAACTCAGCAAGCAGTGATGATGCCATCTAGCCAGAAGTGAATTGTTTAGAGGAACTGACCTTGCAGAGAAGATAAAGTAAAATAGGCCAAAGGGAGGAGTTCTGGAGTTAGGGAGTCATCTGTGGTCTAATGTTGATAAAAGGAGACAGTCAGTGGGAGAGCAGTTGCTTTATATCTCTTGCTCAATTCTTGAATTTGCTGTGAGTGAATAACACATGACAGGTTATGCTTGCTTTGCTTGCTAGTGAACAGGGCATTGCAGTACAAGACATCCAGTCTGTGGCGGTGAATTTTAGGCAATGATACTGGTAAACTTCCTCTGAGACTGTCACTGTCAGCCATGTATCCTTGGGGTTAGAGGTGGTATGTAGATTTTTGTCGATGGCAGGCAACCAGGGATTTTTCCATTACTGCTCTCCTAACATACACACAGCACTGTAGGCATCACATAGCCCCTTCCCCACACAGTGAACAAACAAATTTCTATAAAGAAAGTCTGTTCCCTTCCACAGAGGTGCCTCTGTATGCTTCCTGATTAGCATAATTCAGAGAGAGAGAGGCCCAAGGCCTGATCAAGACTGATTGCACTGTTAGTCTATATGCTTTTATTAGTTTGATTATTTCACGCGTAGTTTTTCCCTTGTTTTACAAAAAACTAAACAATTTTTTATGCTGCAGGAGACTTAACTCAAGCAAGTATTTTGAACTCAGTGTGTATTGTGCTTGTTTTTTTTTTTTAACAGATTACAGCTACTTCTTCAAAGGCAACCACTATTTCAAACTGGAAGACAGCAGCTTGAAGATTGTCAAGTTGGGCGAAATCACAAAGGACTGGCTCGGTTGTTGAGCATTTCCAAAATGTCTCGCAACTTGCTAATTCCTGTAATGATGTCTGGCCTCATGAGGACATTGCTATAGTATTGTACACAACTTGAGGTCGCCGCAGTGCACACTGTTGTAAGTTTTTATCCTGGCAACTATGCACGCTTCTGTGGGAGACATGTCCCTTCCAGCCTGTATAACAAGCCTCCAGCTTTGCAGAAAGGCACCATGGGACCTTCTACACAGGCTGAACATAGGCAACTGGATATTTGCTATATTACTGTGTGATATTGACATTGTATTTGTTATGCTGATGCAGATTTATTACAATATGTACCCCCTGTTTTATTGTTTTATAGTTTTTTGGTTTGTTTTTTTTAAACTCAGACATCAGGTATGTCCACACTGCATTGAACGCAGTGCTATACTGTGCTGTGAGATATTGCCGTTTTATGCAAATTTGATTCTGAAAGGCTGTTTTACACCATATGAGGAATTCGTGTTGGCTTAGAATCACTTCTATGTCCAGTGTACTAGGTGCAGTTTTATAAATGTATCAGTTTTAATTAATTAATTTTGTCATTGTTGAGCAATACATTTGAAAAAATGAATTTGCACAATGTGTCTGACCGAAAATGGTGCTTTAGAGATTGCTTCTTGCATATAGTCCTAAATATACATATATATATACACAACTTATATTCAGTGTAACTATGTCTGATGGGACTACTTAGTATTCTCTGAATGTCAGTAGTAGTATTCGCAGGCACACATTATTCTTCATTTGGTTAGCACTTTTTATAGGACTATACAAGGGAACTACACAATATGGAGACCAAATTATTGCCATGGCAACTCCATGTTGCATTTCCCTTCACTAATGGTACAGAAAGATTAAAGGCACAGGTTGCCTCTAGAGGCTGTATAGGTTTGCTGCATGATGGAATCATGACAAGAGTACCGCAGTAGTATTGTTTAATAATCTTTTTTATATTCTCTTTTCTTTCTTGGGTTTTAGCAATACAGTCATTGTGTTTTGTGTTGTTTTTAATGCTTGTGCACTTTGTTACTGTCATCAATAAAGATGAAAGATGGTCAATATAATGTGGATCAGTATTAAACAGAGGAGGAGCTCCATATAGTTTGCAGCCTTATGGGTTGACACAGTTACGAGCGTTCACAATCAAGCTTGTGAGGCAACCAAATAACTGTGGTGGAAAAATGTTTCAGATCATTTTCTTTCAGCAAAAGTAGCAATACCATAATGTAAAAGTATTTTTTTTACAAGTAAACATCCTGCATTGAAGTAATAAGTGTGTATTATCAGCACAACATACTTACATACAACATACAAAAGTAAAAGTACTTGTCATGTAGATAGAATGGCCCCTGTAAGTTATATAGGATAATTCAATCTATAACAACACATGACATTTTATAACAGATCATATCTTTTGTATGGAAAATCTGAATTTGCAAAGTAACTACTAGTAGTAAAATATATGTATAATGTAATGGAGTTAAAAATACAATATTTCATCCTAAAATGTAGAATGAGAATGAAATGGCATTAAAATTATTTCAAAACTGTACTTGAGTACATGCTCTTTCCATCCAGCTAAGTTAGTTAGTTAGTTAGTTAGTTAGTTAGTTAGTTAGTATTTTATTAAGTCATCACACATAATACAATAAGTATAAACAAATCATCAGTCTATGTATTAGGTAGTGACTGAACAGGCTCAGGCAGAAGCAAAATGCAACATTCTTGTCAATTTAAAGGTTGCGTATACGATCATCACTGCCACTAGATGTGGCAATAGATCAGCAGCATCTCAGACCAAAGCACATGCTCCGTGATATGTTCCACAGCAATGCTGGCAGTAAGCTAACTAGCAATAGCAACATTTTCCAAACACATTCATAATATCTGTAGCAAGTTAGCTAACATTTTAAAGCCTTCAATAGCCGGTCACTAGGGAAAACAGACATGTAACATTATGTAGTCATCAGGTTACATACACGTGGAAGAGAAGAAAAGCCAGTCCTGAGACAAGCTGGAGCCATTTAGCAGCTTGTAAGGCTCTTCATCTCAGTAAAGCCAGACCAGTATTGGCTCCACAGCCGGACTGGGAAAGAAATGAAGCCTTGGACTTATCCACTGGGATCAGCCCTACGAATGACACTGATGGAGCCGGTGAAAACTTTTAAAACTTTTTGGATGATTTGACAGCTCCCTTTCAACAGCAAAAGTTCTTTTCATTTTTTCCCAAGGTAAAATAAATTTGTATTGTCTGCAAAATTAACAAATCCTAACAAATGACTATCATTACAAATACCATAAAGTATTAAAGTTTTAAGAACCAACCACCAATCCCTGGGGTACTCCACAGGTGACCTTTGCTAAATGATTACATAGATCAGAGGTCTTACAATAGAGTCAAAGACTTCCTTAATAATTACCATATCAATGAAATAATATCAGTTGAACTTTTGTTTTTAAATTGTTTTACTGTTTCATTTATATCTGTTTCATTTACCCCACAAAGGACCATATAACTGATATTGCCCTAAAAAATCAAAATCAGCAACAATGCTCTTTGAATTGTTCACTTTAGCATCAGAGCTATTCAAAACATAATTTGGAAATTCAGATTCATAACATCTATTCTGAATAATATGACTAATTACTTTCCAAGTCCACTGAATGTTATTTTTATCTTTGAATATTTTGTTGTTATATTCTTTCTTATATAATGGAAATCATTTTGTTCTTATGCAACTTGTATTTTTCTTCACTTTCACTGGATCTCAGGATCTAAAAATGTCTTATAAAGTAACTTGTTTTTCTTTTTGCACACCCCTTGAAGACCTGTAGTAATCCAGGGCTTTCCTTTATATGTATCTTTTATGCAGCACTTTTTAATAGGACAATGTTTGTCAAACAAAAATGCTTGGTAGGCCTGATTAAAATCGACAACATATGCTTCTTCCCACTCATAATTTGTAAAGTTCATCTTTAAGGCCTCAATTTGTTTCTGGTGTCCTTCTCTTACTAATTTACAGGAAGGACCACAAAAGATCACAAAAGTAGGAAGATGATCACAAATATCACTTTAAAGGAAACCACTTTTTGCTTGATCATGAATACTGATGTTGTCAAAACAGAGTGGCACTTTCTCTAATATTTCTTATGGTGAAGAGCCAGTGGTTTCATTTGGAGGGTATGACCAAATGAGATTTTTCTTTTATAAAACAGCGCCATCTTTTGGACATTTATGAGAGCTTGTAAACAAACACGTTAATGCATCACAATATTCTCTTGATATCCATCATTGGATAATTGTGCATCATTCCAAGTATTTTAGGACCTATGTATGTTATGCACGGTTTTATACAGTCTCTCTGTGTTTCCTGTGTGTGGTCAGTGACACCATTTCGCCTCCTCCTTTCATTTGTTACATTTATTAGTATATATTTTTATATACACTTATTGCAGATAAGTCTAACGGAATGACAGCATCCTTCAAACATTCGTAAGGAGGCCTCACAGATTGTGGAAATTTGTCGTCGGGGCTAAAACAACACACCGATCGGACTCGACCCCGGGTTTAACCACGTTGTAGGTGGAGCTTCAAACGCCAGAGTCCGGTTCCGCTCTCGACGCCTGTGTGTGTGTATGTGTGTGTCTGAGCTCGCCAGTGTGATCGTCTGATTAAGGTAGAAAATGAAATGAGAGAGAAGAGCCCCCGTTGAGGAAGTGAGATGATAACATAACGGCGCCTAGACTACAACATTTGCCTGTGTCTTCGCTCCCTGGACTGCAATGCCTCCACAACGAGTGTTCACCCTGCCGCGGCAGCAATCTCTGCTCCTGCCTGCGGTCATCAACCCGTTTGTACAGGACACAAAACTAACCAAAGCTACTATAATTAAAGTGAGTATGGTATTTAAGCGTAATGCTCGTGTAAATGCAAGCGTTTGAAGAATGTAGCCATCGCTTATAGAAATACGGCAGTGGGCACACCGCGGTGTTTCATCTGATGTGCGAGATTACACCCACAGGCTGCTGTGTAGCCAGGGCCTATAATCTTCTCCAACGGGGCTTTGACAATCGGCTTGTAATGCCTCGTTATATGCAGCGCAAACAATGAGAGCCGTTGTGTGCTTTCTAGAAAGCTGTCCAGTGCTGTGGATTTCCACACAGCTGCATATTTCTGTTCTGTGGAATGTCAAAAGCCAGGGTGTAGTTGACTCTGACAGCAGTCTTCCCTTCATGGTATAGGCCTACTCTAATTAATGGTGTATCTATGTACATCTCTCCATGCAGTGTGTCCTCCTGGGAATCTTCCTGGTCCCTGTTCGCGCCATCCTGTTGTCTCTGGTTCTCATGGTGACATGGCCAGTGTCTGTCATAATAACCTTCAAGCATCCTCTGAAAGGAGCTGTGGAGCCAATGAAAGGCTGGAGAAGGTAACAAGGATACGAACATCATCCCATTGCACCACCACCTCCCACAGAGTCCCAGACTGCCATCAAAGGCCATGGCCTTTTGGATATCAGACACACATAATTGCTTAGAAAAATCAAATCATTTAAACACATAGCACAAAGTGTATCTCGCTGTGCCTTCTTGCCATCAGTTTGGTTTACGTACACATTACATTGAATTTTTTTTTTTTTACTTGGTTTCTCAAATACATTGAATTTGGCTTAAAATTGGAAAATTACCCAGGCTAGGACATCAGTTTTGTTTTACCTACTTCAACCAGTTATAACATGTGACCATCATTTTGTCACTGTATTTTAAACTTCACCCATAAAGAAGGCGTTTGCCACTGAACCTGTTTTGTTTTTTTATTGCATGTAGGCCTAAATCATCCCATTCAGTGCAATTAAACATTAGCTATTGTTGAAGAAATAGATTAAGATTTAGTTAAAACATATCGAGTTTCACTATATTAAACTAGACAGTAAAGCACAACAAAGGCAGCATATTCTCAAAATAATGGTTCCTGACACAACTTGAAGAATGTGCAGCTGCTTGCACTTCTGCCAAATCATGCTTCTCTAGATCGTATCTGTACCATAAGCATTACTTCATCTCAGCTCCGCTCAGTTCCTGTGAGGGGCCTTAAGGGGAACTGAAAACTAAAAAAGTGATTCATCCCTTTATATACCAACAAATCTTTCATCATTGAATGTCTATTTTTTATCAGTATTGGAATGGGCAATCCAGTGGGACATAATAGGCACTGTGACATAATAGGCACTGTATCGATTTAAAGTAGTTAACATGCCATACTTTATACATCAACATATTAAATGTAAAATTTCTTGTGGCTGGATTGCAGTATTTCACCTGTGAGTATCAAACAGAGTGCAGCATTTTTAACTGTTGAGTTGTGCAGATAGTAGGTGCAGCACACACGAACATAGTGCACAGTTCTGCAGCTGACAGGAAAATTCTTGTGACCTTAGACCTCACAGCTTTTTTATGTGAGTATGACCAAGCATGCTGTAGGTGACAGAAACAGGGGTAAGCTTATCTTCATATATGGTCATATAGTTCACCCATTTATTGCTTTCCTGTTAACGGCCTCAGAAGTTCTCACCGTGGTTAAAGCACTCTGGTTTAGGTTTTAATCTGATTAATAAATAGTAAAATTTCACAATAAGATTAGTGTTTGTTTGTTCTATTGAAATAGTTACTCAATTAAGTAATATTTGTGATGGTAAGAATGACTCAAATGACTCCAAATAAAGTCAAAGTGAAACTTGTATTGCAGATCCCACTAAAAATCAACTACCAAATTTGTAAATGATAAATAGTTTTTTGGTAGATGGGCATAAAGACCAGTACATTTTAGACTTGTTCTAGACATGTGGTGAAAAACTCCAAATGCAAGTCCATGTTGCTCTGAGCCTTCTGCATATTTAGGCAGGCAATATCTTGTTCACTATAATTTTGTAAGCTGACAGTATGACAAGATGTTGTTGAACTTCCTGTTATTAAGCTTCCTGCCACATTCAGCAAACAGATTGATATAGCTTTAAATATTCATTGGTTTGTTGGTTCACAGTGTGTCAAGCTACAGTATAGTGTGACTTCCTACCCTTACTCTAGATTATAAGGAAGTAACTGCTAGCGGGAAAATTCTTTGCAATTTTAGGGTTACAGAAAAGTACAAAATGGTGCAACCTTTCCTGTTACTCAAAACATTCATTCAGTCCATTTTTAAAAAAAACAAGCAAAAACACTGACATTTCGGCCCCTGGCACATAATAGTGCTGAAGTGATTACGATCAACAGAGAGGGCCTAAAGAGACACGCGGGAGATATATCTAAAATAAGTATTCAGCCAGAAGTATTCATTTGGATTTTATGCATTTCTAATTTAATAATACCTCATTCAATAATCTAAAATGTTGCGGTCATTCCCAGGTTCATGTGTCAGAGGATAATGGCTGCCTTGGGGAGAACTTACTATTTCTGCATGGGCTTCAGAGTGGTGGTCAAGGGCAAGCAGGTCAGCAGCAGTGAGGCCCCCATCCTGGCTGTTGCCCCCCACTCCACCTTTTTCGATGGGATTGTGTGCATTATTGCAGGCCTGCCCTCCACCGTCTCCCGTGTTGAGAACCTGGCTACACCCATCTTTGGCAGTGAGATGTTTTTTAGTTGCTTTGTTGCTTCAGTACAGGGTAGTTGGCACTTAAGTGTTTATATGTGCTTTCTTGTTCTCTCAAACTTGTGTGTGTGTGTGTGTGTGTGTGTGTGAGAAAATACAGAGGTGTGAAACTTGAAACCCCCACAGAGCTTTTTATTTAATAACACACAATGATGATATCATCAGTAAATGACTGTTTAACAAAATGGTCTTGCTCTGTTGAATGCTAACAAAACCATGCAATTAACCAAGACCTGTACGAGTAATAAGTGAAAAATATGACAAAAGCCAATGTATGGTTTCATTTTCTAAGTGTGTACAGTACATTCACATATAGTACGTGTTTTGCTCTCTCTGAAGGGTTTGTGCGCTGTCTCCAGCCAGTGCTCGTGTCCAGAAAGGACCCAGATTCACGGAAGAATACAATCCAAGAGATTGACAGCAGAGCCAAATCAGGAGGCCGCTGGCCTCAGGTCTGTTACAACATACCAAAGAAAAAATCCACATATACTGTCAGTGTTGTCTTCTGTATAGTTGCTAAGAAAACATTGAGCTTGTCAGCTAAGAAAACCAAAGAGCCATTACTCAGGATGTTGGTTTTGTCGGTCTTCACAGTTTCCTTTGTCAGTTTTTGAGTCCCACATTTCATGAAAATGCCTCTTCTTTAATACTATTAATACTTTACTGTGACTTTGATACTAATATGCATACAATATCAATCAGAGTTTTTCAGAAACTTGCTTTGCATACTGGTGGCTTTAGATTATCATTGCCTACTTGAGAAAAGTTATACAGCATGTGATTTTAAGATTTACTAATGATGTTTTATTCCTCAGGTTTTGATATTTCCAGAGGGAACATGTACAAATCGCTCATGTCTTATCACTTTCAAACAAGGTAAGACCTAAAATTCGAATGTAATGCAAATGTAGGTAGTATTATTTTGCAACAAAGCATACTCAAGACAAGGAAAATGATAACAGACAGATGAAGAAATCAAAAAAACAAACAAACAACCATTTACTAACAGATTCATCTGTTTCTCATAGCAAATTTAACTAATTTTCACTTCACATATCTGATCCACTGAGCAAAAGGGGCTACAAAATCGAAAGAACACTTGATACTGCACAGTTCCATTCATTCACCATGTGATGTGGTTTGTGCTTTGACTGGTTGTTAATGGAAGTCCACAAAACTGGTTTTGAGTGATGCGAGACAGCGGGGATATCGGTTTTGTAAAATCACACAGTTCTACACCTATTCAGCTTTCATTCATTTGAAATGAGAGATTACAGTCTTCATGTTTTTTCTCACCACCTCTAGGTGCCTTTATCCCAGCAGTCCCCGTGCAGCCTGTGCTGATAAGGTATCCCAACAAACTGGTGAGTGACTGTGATTGTCATACAACATTGATATATTTTGGTGCCCCACTGCACTCTAAAAGTTTGCACAAAAGATACATATATAGAGGCAGAGCCATATATGAATGAGGATATACACACTAAGCAACCATGAGTTTAATTCCCTCCGAGCAAAATGCACAGATTGTCTTTAAACCTAATCTGAGTAAATTTAAGTATTGTTATCCTCCTCTTATATTTGCTGTTTCAGTTGTTTGGTTCCACCGACAGACTTTTGAATGCAGTCATTCACAGAGACGGGCTAATGGCAACACTAGAAGCTTAACTGTATCACACACCCACCAGCTAACGTGTAACTGTTTCATCCCACTCTTAATGTGTTATGAAGCGTTATGTATTCCCCTCATTCTTTTTTTTCTCCAGGATACAGTGACTTGGACTTGGCAGGGTTTCAGCTCGTGAGTATGCTTTCTACTGTTGTGCATCCTGAGTGGTTTCTCATGTTTCACCTGTAGTATGTATGTTTGTATGTCGACACCTACTTTTTCTCAGACAGTACCCTATCGGAACACAGTAACATAATTGCCTTGTACTGGAACAACTGTTTGTACTAGTGAATCAATACATGTAACAGACCTTGCCTTGCTTGTATTATTTGCAGGAAGACACTGCTGCTTCTAACGCTGAGCCAGCTGTACACCACAGTAGAGATAGAGGTAACAGGCTTCCTGTTTTCTTAATAAAATGACTAAATTTGTTTATGCTTTCTTATTGATATGTCAGGAAATGGTTGTGTGCAACTTGATGTGCATTCCAGGGTTTTACACAGCACCTCGTTTGAAATCTTTTAAAATTACTGCAGCTTTACTGGTGGTATCGGTGCCACTCTCTGCTATCGCTGCTGAAATATTTGGATTTTATGAAACTGTATTCAAAGGTACTTTATCAACTGAGGGGGGAGGTGTGTTTTCTGCAGGAAGGGATTCTGTTTCCACAGAAAGGTTTAGGAGTTTGCTTTCTGCTTGACCTTTCCTGTGACCATTTTTTTTTTTTTTTTTTTAATCTGGTTGCTGTTTTTTTTTTCCAGTTCTTGCCGCCGCATATCCCCACAGAAGAGGAAAGGAAAAGCCCAGCTCTGTTTGCCAGCAGAGTGCGAGAAACTATGGCCAGGTTAGTAAAGTCACTGGCCTTAAGTGCACATTTCGTTGTAGAGCATGCAGTAGAACAAGGTGCAATGGAAATGCAAAAGCATATATGCTCATACAAGTGATAAATTCAATGTTAAACACATGTAAGTTGATGAGAAAATGCTCTTTACAGCCATTACAAGTATTTGACTTAAAGACTGCACATGCAAAATGTTTGCTTACAGAGCTTTGGGAGTTCCAGTAACAGACCACACATATGAAGACTGCCGCTTGATGATCTCAGCTGGTGAGCTAACTCTGCCCATGGAGGCCGGCCTGGTTGAGTTCACCAAAATTAGCCGCAAACTCCAGTAAGAATATCTCACTTAAATACACTGTTTGTGTCACCAGGCAGAGAAATTAAGACAGGCAAATATAGGTTGAAGTGTTTTTTTTTTTATTATATATATATATATATATTGTTCAGTATGACATACACCTTCTTCATTGTACCCTTCACCTAGACTGAAGTGGGACAACGTGAGAAAAGAGCTGGAGGGCTTTGCGGCCATGGCCAGCTCTTGTAGGGGAGGACGGATCACCATTGAGGAGTTTGCCGGATTCCTCAAGCTACCTGTCACCCCACCCCTCGAGGAGCTGTTTGCACTGTTTGACAGGGTGAGACACATGTGCTGTAAATAAAATCATTTCTTTCCTAATAGTTTGCTGAATAATACCAGTAGAAATGACCGATTAAATGCTGTTACTGTTTGTTGACACACAGCCAGGGTGTTGGAATACAGTAAGAAATTGGCCCTGACACAACACGCAGGAAACACACCATAAATACAATGGCTGACAACATAATATATGACAATCTTAATATTAGGCTCACAGAATTACATGTTTAAGAAATCACTGCATATCCTGTGTGTACAAATGAGAGTAAAAGTAAAATAGGGAAGGCATCATATTTTCTGTTCAGGATTTTCACTGCCTGAAGAGGAAACTATGATCAAAGCAGTTTGGCCTCATTCCCTGGTATGTCCGTTAGAGTTCTGAGTGGGAGGAGGATTAAAAGCATAAAAACAGCCTCTAACATGCAGTTCAATGAGTAAAAAAAGAAATCCCTTTTCTCAGAATATGTATGCCTCATAATCTTGCAGTTATTGAGGGTTGCCATTTATAGAAATCACTCATACTTTTGTCTATGTTTGTGTCCATCTATGTGTCCGTGTTTAACCATTTAAATTCACCATACTTCCTTTAATATTAAAAACTGTTGATATCAGACTATGTTTCTATGTTTGTAGACCACAAAGGGTAAAGTACTATCCATCATAATAGTCTGTGTATTCAGTTACTCAGGCATTTTTTTTTTTTTTTGCTGTGGCTTTCACCCCCATCAGAATAGAGATGGCACCATCGACTTCAGAGAGTACGTTATAGGCGTGACCATCCTGTGTCGGCCAGCGAACACTGAAGACGTTCTTCGAATGGCTTTCCAGGTAGGACAGAAATGTTCTGATACAGATCTTCTTCTACTGGGTAGAAAAATACAGTGCTGTATTTTAATGTACAATTATAGAGAGACACACAAGTGTATACGGTGGTATCCATTTTTCTTGAGCCAATGAAGCTCGTACCCCCTGAACTTCTTCGGGAGTCTTTTGCTTTTGAAAACAGCCTGAATTATCCAAGGCAGATTTTCAGCACTATCAGAAATGTTCCACAGTCATCATGCTGATTCCATTGACTCATGCATTTCCTGCTGATTCTTTTTTTAGTGCGTAATCTTTTTGAGACAGGATTTCATAACAATATTAATATTACAATAAAAATAAGTAGATTTCAAAAAGCACTGAATTTAAGCTAAGTCACCCAGCACTACCTTTAGTTGATATTAGAGCACAGCAGGCAGTAGCAGTACTACTGTGGGAGGAACAGAGGCAGCATTCAGAGAGGCTTGGATAATGTCAAGTTAACAATGTGTGTCTGTTGTGAAGAGCACAGAGTCATTCTGCTGGCCGTAAGGTCAAATGTGGTTTTGGACAAACAGTTCAAACAGTGTTTATGTAACATGACTGAAAAGCAAAAATGAATTTTCCCAATTTTACATAAGCTTTATTTTTTTATTTTTTTTATTTTTTTTCTATCACCGACCTTCCCACATGCACACCTTAAATAACCTTTATTTTTCCTGAATGTGCAAACACCTGAAAGGCAAAATGCAAATTTCTCCCTTGCTGTCCTCTCTCATGCAGCTGTTTGACACAGATGAGGATGAGAAAATCACCCGAGAGGAGTTTACTGCTCTGCTGCGCTCCGCTCTGGGTGTGTCGGATCTAAACATGGCCAAGCTCTTCAAGGAGATTGATGCTGACGGCTCTGGTTTCATCACCTTCAGTGAGTAGATGCTGCCTTAAGACAAACGTCTAATGCTGAGCAACATTTTGGTCTTTTTTATTTTGTATATCCACCACGGTTTTATGGAATGGGAATATGTGCAGTAAATGAATGCATACAGTATTTTATCGTTAATCAGTTTTACTTCCCTTATCCCAAGCTGCACTGCTTACTCATGCTTTTCACTGTGCCTGTGATTCTTCAGGTGAATTTCAAGGCTTTGCTATGAGCCACCCGGAGTACGCAAAGCTCTTCACCACCTACCTGGAGCTTCAGAGATATCAAGCAATCCAGGAGGCGAGGCCAGGTGATCTGGAACTGGCTGGTCAGACCAGTTCAGGAGAAAAACAGGAAGACAGCATCTCTGACAAGAAAGATGACTGAGACGGACGACAACTGTAAACCCTGCTTGACTGCACTGACAGACAGAAAACTGTATTCACTGCACTGAGAAGGAAAAGGCTGTGTCCAGCGACTTTTAGCAAATTCAAGTCATTTGCTACAGCAGAGCCATATTATAGGTCATGTGCTTGCCTCTGTACAGACATGGGTTTTAGAGTGCTTCTATTTTCAATTTTAGTGCCTTATAGAGATTTTAAAGAACAACTCCCCAATCACTGCACAACAAATGTCTAATTGCAGACTATTTCCATCTGTAAAGATTTGTGTGTGTGTGTGTGTGTGTGTGTGTGTGTGTGTGTGTGTGTGTGGGTGTGTGTGTGTGTGTGTGTGTGTGTGTGTGTGTGTGTGTGTGTGTGTGTGTGTGTGTGTGTGTCTGTGCGCTTTGGTTAGGAAAAAATACAAAAAAACTAAAATAAATGAAAATCTAGTCAATGTTGACATGAAGATGTCAGAAAACTCATCAGTGTTTTAGTCAACTGTCTGAACCCTGCTGCCTTTAGAGTTCTAATGTTAGTGACAGTGTTTTATGATGTACTTAAATATTTTCTCCTGATTATCGTAAACTGCCACACCATGTTTGTGACTGTGATACACCATCCTCTGTAGCCTGAGCTCGCTACCCTTGCTTGGATCGTAGCTTTGTGAACCTCCTTTGTCTTTGTGGTTTTCTGTAAATGAGTGGAGAAATTGCCAAACCAACACCTTTTCAAATATAAAGCAAAGAGTCCTCGTGCTTCTGTTTTAGCGTATAATTAGTGTACAGTAAGCTTTATTAAGATCTCTCTAACCTGGCAACATGCAGATGTTCTGTATTAAGGCTATGCCTACCAAGAGCATACATGCTGTGTGTTACACTTTTTTCCAGCGCTCAGGGACACAGACCTTGTAAGACGGCTGTATAATTAGCCAGAGGTTTGCTTTGCATGTGTATCTATTTGCATTTCTACAGAAGATTGTTTTGCTGAGACAGCAGCGTATCTGCGCAGCTTTAAGTTTACTAAAGCAAATCAAGCAATGAAAATAGGGCAATTTGTGAGCAAAAAGGCAACAGTGCTTCTTCACAACAGCATATTCCAGCGGGGTATGCTTTCAGATTAACTAGCACCAATGTTATTTATTTAGCAGGGTGGGTTGCAATTATGTGATTTTTTTTTTCCTTTTTTGTTAGCTCTGCAAAGTTCGCTTTTTAAAATAAAACAAGAATACAATTTTAACTCTTGCCTGACTTGTTTTTTTTTTATATATATATATATATACTGCATATATATATTCACCACTTGCAATGACTTTCATGGACTTTGTTTATAATGAGTGAGTGCAGTGAATGGGCTGCAGCTGTACCTCTGGTTCTCTAAACCACCACCAGGTGCCAGCAGTTACCTATTCAAACTTTATAGCGCGCGTCTGTGTGTGTGTGTGTGTTTGTGGTCTGCTTGTGAGTATCAGTTTGAATTTAAACCTGTTTTGGCCTGACCATCCTTTTGAGGTGAAGGCTCAACGGTGATGAGTTAGAATCTGATTTAATGGTGTGGCATGTAATGCTAAAGGGTGGAGAAATCACAGGTGTGTGTGTGTGTGTGTGTGTGTGTGTGTACATGTAATACGTAACACAAACGCGATACTGTAGGTAGGTTTTCTGTGTATACTGAAGTTTTGTTTTTGTCCGATTTAACTTATGAATCCCTTTGAAATGAATCATTAACGTTGCATTTAATCGTGTGAACTCAGGAACAGAAGGCGAGGCGTGACATGAATGATATCTTAAGGAAAATAATTGCGTTATTATGACTTACGCTTTAATTGCTCAATTTGTCTGCATTACAGGATTGTGTGTGTTCCATTCCTTCATTTCACCTTTCTGTGACACAACCTGTTTCCACTTTGAGGTAGGAATGAGGCTGGATCATGAGCAGATACAGTATCATGTACCACACAAACTATCATTAAAGAACAATATAGACTGGCCATATGAGACCCACTGGGCAACAAATGAAAACATTTTCTGAAGGACTTTTTATCATGTAATGTTTGTTCTTGATGTGACTAAGCATACTCATGCTTATCTATGTGAATATAATTTCTCAAACTCAGTATTAAATGTCATGTAAATCAGTGTGCATCCAATAAACGTTTTCATTCATCTCCACAGTTTCACCGTTTTCTAACACATGAGTTATCAGTCCATTTGGGGCAATTTGCTTTTTCCAGCTCAACTGCAGTCAGGAGAGCGGTTCATCTGTAAAGAGGCCATAATGCTAATGCAAACCTAATATATGCTGTTCTAAATGGGCTACAACTTGCGTGAAAGTGCTCACACGCACACAAACACACAGAAAAAAAAAAAAAAAAAAGAACAGCCTTGCTCCATATGCACAGAGGTGGTTGAAATGAATGATGGAGAGCTGCTCGCTTCATTAAAAGCCCGCTGTTAGACAAAACTGAGATTACCAGCTGTGATTTCCACCTTCAATTTGTTTTAACCTTTTCAAACGTACAGAGGCTCATTTCATTTTAATCAAAATTGATGAGATGGCATGGAATCAATTAAGTCACATTGTTGCCGCACTTACAACAGTGTGACTCCTCCCCTACCCGCACAGCTCCCGCTCTCCTCCTCGACTCCACACTCCTCCATCCTTCCTCCTTCCGCTGCATGGCTGTTGTATATTGCTGTATCCATTTCAGCCCTGCCTAGGGGGTGATCCTGTCGCAGTAGATTGTGGGAGATATGTGTCGGTAATCTGATTTGGTCTCCATAGGACCTGAGTGAGTGAGCAGCCTCTGTTTGTGGACCCAAGTTGGACACAGGCCTCACACGGATGGGGGACTCACTGTGCCAGGCAGGAAGGAAAGGTCAGAACCGACAGGCCTCGCTGTTAAACTGATGTGACACTGCTGTGCGCCTCAATTTAAGCAGGTGGCCCCGCTTTCTCCGGCGAAATGAGGACACGTCCTGTCTGAGCCCCACTCCTCAAGTTTAGATCCAGAAAGCCATTTATTTAACAAGCTTTACTATCGCATAGTGCTGATTGATTTGACTTCTGAAGGGTAGATTCTGTGCCCATCGTGTCAACCTTCTTAATTCATCTTTATCTCAAAGCAATTCTACTACTCACTGAGCGTATGAACACATTTTTAACATCTCTATAAATACATTATATGCGGATCCATCCAAGCTTCAAGTTTTACCCGCTCTACTACAAAACCACAAGACGGCCTCATCATCGGTGCAATAGTAGAACAGATGATTTCCAAAAAAGTTACAAGTGACTGCGTGGGCTTCATTAGTGCAAGGATGTTTTTGAACTGTTATGTAAGAGGAAGAAATCGAAGTTTTGTTGTCTTTATGTTCCTATAGAATGGACTTTTCCTGCTTAGAACAACAGGATACCTGGAAGACCCCTCCTTTGTCCTGCATGACGAACATGGTTGTAGAGCTTCAAACATGCAGCACAGTGTGTGTTAACATGTGACTACAGGTTGGAGAAGTGTGCATAGGTAGTATAATAAAAGGTATTCTCACCTCACACATGACTTAAACAAATGTATAAGCTGTGGTGCTTACATTAACTGAAAACCCAAGATAACACGCTGGCCATGGTCCTATTAATCATCTACTGAATACTGAAGACATATTGCACATTATTCTATAGACATTTCCCTATAATTCATGATCTAATGGGTATTTTGGCAAACATTGGGATGTCCAGTCATACCTTTGTGAGGGAGGATGGAAGAAGATGGAAGATGGACCCGCTGCTTCCTCCCAGCCGCTCAGTGCACCGAGTTCATTTAACTCTGATGGGTGTTCACTCCTATAGACACTGGCAAGGTGTGGATTTTTACACATGTTGTTGTGGGTCCTGTACTCCCAAACGCACGCCCACACAACACACACATCACCCTTGACTCCTGCAGGCTTCAGCGTGGAAAGCTGTCTCCTTCAGCTCTTTGGGGAGTTCCTCCAAACCTCATTGTTACGTTTCCTTATCGCACCAGATGACACCTTGTTGATTTTCTCTCTCCCATTATTCTCTCAGGAAAGTGATTGTTCCTCATTTCCCATGTGATGGTTTATAGGAACAGTGAAGGTCCTGGTGAGGGCAATGTTTGGGGGAAACGTATGAAACATCAGTGGTCTAACTGCGGTATCTGCACCGGTATCTGCCGCCCAGGTTTGTTTTCCTACTCAGTAGTTTGGGTGTTTCACGTCTCTGTGTTTGATTCTTTTCCAGATGGTTTTTTGGATGACGGACAGCGACTTTTCCTGTGTAATATTGAAGGATGGGTCAGTGTGAGGTTGTGATAAAGACTTTTGTCTTTTAATTCTCAGTCAGAATGGCCAAATAAAGTATGGCAGCATTTATAGATTCCAAACAGACTCAAGCTCATTTCTCTACACTCTGCAAGAGTCTTCGTTCGCAAGTGAGGGAAAGTATGATGTGTTACGGTGTTTATGACTGTACAATAATATGTCTTGTGCAACAGTTATATGAGGGAAAAATAGAAAATGTCCTTATGGAAATGTAAAATGTGTCTCTTATAGGAGAAGCTCAGTCTAAATCTTACTGCCAGACTTGTCAATCAATCACAGCCCTTTCTTCAAACACCAGTCCTCGTGCTGTCAAGCCTCCCTTTTTGTGCCCCCTAATTACTACCCTCCATTCCAACTCAACTTGCGTGCACCCCCTATTGTGTTCTCCATTCATCGCTCACTTGGGGATTGAAGGGGTGTGACCCACTGACAGATAAAATTCTTAGATATATAGATGCAGGAAACTGCCATCAAACCTGGTTATTATTTCAAGCATTTTGAGGACAATGGCACCACATTCTCTCACATGTTTGCTTTGGAGTACAGGTGTAGGTTGAAGCACACGATGAGGTGCTGCTGAAGAGTTCACTTTTCCTGTCCTGCACCTTTTTGATGGGAATATCATACGCCACATTTCCCACATGTGCCGTTGTGCTGCAGAGAAACCGGACGTCTCACTCAGACTGTAATTTCTTCTCACTGAATGCATATGGCATGTAGGGAACAAGACTTAACATTGCTGAGGTGCTTAAATCTTTGCAGACACTAGCAAAGCCCTGAGAGAAGCTTAATGACACTCTGCCTTTCATGAGGCCTGGAGAGATTTAAAACCCACAGAGTTTAGAATGGGGTGCAGAACAAAACAAACCCCACTCATTGCTAATACCATGACCTGATTACCGTGTGGTAATAACCTGGTACTTTAAGTCCATGGAACGACAAAACAAGAAAATGCACATTTTTTTTTTTTATTTGTGAGGATAAAAGTCCTTGATGTAAAAACATCACTCTTTAAATAATGGAATCAACAAGCACTCCTGGCTCACACATTATACAGCACGATCTGGAAAGTCTCATATGCGCTGTAAGTTGTGTCACAAATGATCTGATAAATGTCACAGGCTTATTTGCACTGTGAAGTTATATGTTATGATGTAGCTGTTTCTGAGACAGGAACTGTGAGGTCATATATATATATATATATATATATATACATATATACTCAGAGCAGATGGGTGAAAGATCAAAAGGGGTGTGTGCCTGTGCATGTACGTATATGAGCAATATTTAGTAGGGTAATGTAAAGAAGTAGTAGTGCATGTTTTACGGACATATAGAGAGTCAAAAGGACAGAAAAGAACAGAATCTTTGCTGTGACCCCCGCCAAATGCTCGGGTTAAATCCAGAGGGTTATACAGTGACTGCGGAGAGGCTGTGTCTTCTTTGATTAGCTTCTCATCCTAATGTGGACGTGGGAGAGTCCGAACCTTCAGGCAGAGCAGGAGGTGAAGTCTTTGGAACTGTTCACAGCCAGAAGAGGGGAGCCAGGGTGATCAAAGAAAAAGGTGAAGGGTGATATCATTCCGCCTTGAGCAGTCCTGTACACCTCCATGGAATCAGCATCGGTTCCTTTTTGCTGTTATCCATTCTCAATATATAACATGTGATACGCATCTGCACTATAAGTTGCTTCTTAGGGACAACTCCCATGAAACTGCATATGCCTCTATACATTAGGCTACTCGTGCCTTGAAGTTTGAAGAAGCCTGGTTTAGAGTACAGATTTAGAAATACACTCAACATCATGAAAGACGAAAGATTTGCTCATTCTTGGCTCGGCAAAGTGACCTGAAATAACATATTCAAATGTACCTGACGATACAAAACAAAGTGCAAAGGAATAGAACTAATTCAGGGGAAAACATCAGTAATAACACATTATCCTTCCTTGTTACCTGGTCCTCTGCTTTACCATCGCTGCAGTTATTCAATCTTCACAAAAAAAAAAAAAACGCCCAAAACCAGCCCTATTAGGGTTTTATAAAAACAAGCACTGGAGAGCAAAGAGGACATTCATTGACTTTAATGGGATGAACTGATCAACCATATCTAATAGAAATCATTGCCCCTGGCAAAAGCTGCTGTACAATTGAATTACACATGGAACACAATGCTTTTACTGCTTCTTAGAAAACTGTAATTCAATCTGTTTAGTACAGAGAAGAAACAGATAAAGTCTAAATTAAAACATTAGAAAAGTTTTGTGGTAAGTGAAATTCAAATACTCATGTGAAGCTGAAGGTAAAGGGATCTTATGTCTCTTGAAAAACGTTAAATCCAAGCACAAATCTGAGACACAAAGACATGGTCTATCCTTTTTTACCCTCCTCATGACACAGAAAAACCTCTTCTTCCAATAAATAAACATGTCCAAAGCTTATAAAGTTTAAATCAAGTTTTTTTTTTAACACAGTATTTGATTTATGGAGGAGGTAAGTGGTCATATCATGTACAACTCTACATGGATTAATCTTAAAACCACTGTACTCCCGGCTGACTGTTCCACTGTCAAGTCAGAAGCAGATGCACAACTTTATGGGAACTTGAGCTCATCATGCCAAGTCAACATCAAACAGGAGAGAAAGTGTTCAATTATGAAAAATCACGTGGAAGAGAGAGAGGTCACCGACTTAAAAGCTCGCATTTTATATCGTCTCTGCTGGAGAAGGCGAGTCTTATAGTTCCTTCAGAATGGGCAGTCTTCCCTCAGATGCAACTGGACAACAGCAGCATCGGGTCATGGAGAGGTGTCCCTAGATTTACCAAGTACGGAGGACAGCCTTTCAGATGCACGGCTTTAAATTGCTTTAGCAACGGTGACATATTCATATGAAAATTTATCTTTCTCATTGTTCTTATGAGTAACGTTTTAGGTAATTGTTTGATTGTTCAGCGCACAATGCGCTCGGTGCGCGCGGTGACGTAGAGAGGAATTGGCTCTGAAGTGTCTTTCACCTGACACCTGCTACTGCTGTGCATCAGACTACAGATACAATGTTTTGTCTTAATGCTCTACCTGTTTTAGTGGCTCACAATCATTAGGTCTGTCTGCTCTAGGAGGGATAATGTCACCTATTCCCAGTCAGTCCTAACCTGTATTCTTCGCTGTGCGTAACTGTTTTGAAACTTTACGCACAAACACCAAACCTTTCCAAACTCTCTGTTTCTCTTCCCTCCTCTCCAGCTCATGCACGCGGAGGTCTCTGCTGTAGTTTCGGAGGAGAACGCTCGTTTATCCGGTTTTTGTCAGCGGGATTGCCGTCCTTATTCAAGCTCACCGACTCAGACCATCAGCTCCGCCAGAACCCGCAGGGGGCCGTGAGAGCACCGGGCCAGCGTGGGCTTCGTACGCACCGCAGAGAAGATGAATATCCAGGTCTTGCCAGAACACAAGCTCTCGTCGGTGGCCCCGCTGAAACAGTGCAATGTGGAGAAAAAGGAGGTAGAACTGATACTGGTGAAGGACCAGAATGGCGTCCAGTACACCAGTTCCTCCATCATTCCCACCCCTGGCCACCACGCAGGTCCTCCCGGATCCGAGGACGACCGAGAAACTTGGGGCAAGAAAATAGACTTTCTCCTGTCCGTCATTGGCTTCGCGGTGGACCTGGCCAATGTTTGGAGATTTCCTTACTTGTGCTACAAAAATGGAGGAGGTGAGTAAACCGTGTTATTTCTGATCGATACATGCGAGTACACAGATCCTTAAACATTTAGTGAGGTCACGAAACTTGTCATAGCGTGCCACCAGGTTCAGGGACTTAATCCTTGTAGTAGTATAATAAAAATAAAAGGAATGAATGGGTCGCGGAGCTACACTGCAGGTTATACTAAGTCTCCACAGTAATTTGTAGTATTCTTTTCTTCATTGATGTTCAGTCTTCTTCTAATCAGGCGTCAGGTGCCGAAGCGTTTCTATTTTTTACCTTCAAATGTTTCACAAAGTGTGTTGAAACCGTCTTACAAAGTAAATGTCACAGCATTGTTGTCTCTGATTAGATTTAGATTAGATTTCACTTATTTTGCTGTGTTGTTGTTCTAATTTTAGTTCCCTTAATCTCCTTGAATCGGCGTTTTAATAGTCCCAGGTGTATTGTTGAGGAAGTGCATTTAGCTTTCATGATGAAGGAAATACCTCATTTCATCAACTCATGCACATGAAAAAAGATACTGTGTAAAACATCTACTTCTTTACTGTACCATGTGAGGCAGTCAGATAGAAAAATGTGTCAATATCTCCTGGCAAATCCACAATTTGTTGCTGAACATACATTTTAAATATTCTGCAACATGTATTTGTAAATATATACACATTGAAAATACTGGTGTCCCAGCTCATGGTTACTCTGCAGGTCTGGACACAGGATAAACACCTTTATAACTAGTGTAGGAAACTGAAGGTGCACTGCAGTGAGCCGGGGAAAGTAGTGCAGTTTGTGTACCTGAATCACTACCAACAGGTTGTTTTATCTTCAAAGATAGGGTAAAAACTTTCTTTATACACCAATTACATTATTTTAAAATGGCTTTAATGTTGTGCCACTTTCAGTTCTTGAAATTCCTTAATAGTTAATAAGAAAGCAGTGAAGCATTCATACAGGTATGTAGATGTGTAAAACCACTGTAGCTTTAAAACTGACGCCTGACCTTTCACATTGTCGGGCGCTTCATGAAAAGTTTCAGCATCTACTTTCAAATGATTTTAATTATTTTTATTGAAATCTGTTTGAAATATCTCTATTTTAAATATACTGTGAGGTTTTATTTGCTTGAACTAAGTAAACACTTGAAAATGTGTATGTGAGCTCTGGGGTTTCTCACTAAGTCTGAATACAAGAGAGTGACAGATTGCCAACTCGCATTGTTTTCAACACTATTGAACACTGAAGCTGCAGTGTAGTAAGACAGAGAGAGAAAAAAAAAAAGTACAGTGTGTGTGGTTGAATCAACAAAGGACGGTTGTAAACGGTGTTGTTTTACCTTCAACACTCATGACAACAGAGTGCTCACTAGAAGGTGAGCTCTGTCCTCTGTTTGCCTGCGTGTCCATTCACGAGGTGAAAATCAACATGTTGTGCTGCCGTGCCCCAAAGGGTCAACTCCACCGCTGGCCTGTCAATCATATTGGCCCTCAGCAAAATGTATTCATTACTGTAGATAATGTGTCATTTGTGATGGACAATGTCAAGAACAATTCAATTATGGGAGGTCATTTCCTTGTTGGTGGATGTGCTGCTGAGGCACAGCATGAAAATAGCTGTGAGCCTTCCTGCTTATATGGTGTGTTGTTTTTCCAAGAATGTCAATCCCCTGCCAACACCACTTTTTTTTTGGTATTGTGTTGTATCAAGCACTGATTTCCATATTGAGCACCTATCCTTAAGCATTTTTCTTTTTATTTAAATAAAATTGTAAGTCACGCTCGCAAGGAATTATCTGCCAAATACTCAAAATGTAAATGTTATGTAATTATTTCTTTCTGTCTTTCTTCAGGGGCCTTTTTGATCCCCTACATTCTTTTCTTGGTCATTGCGGGGATGCCATTGTTCTACATGGAGCTTGCCTTGGGCCAGTATAACAGGGAAGGGGCAGCTACAGTTTGGAAAATATGCCCCGTCTTTAAAGGTGAACTGTGACATACACTCACACACACAGGACCCTGCATGACTGTTTACTTCAGCCTCTCTCTAACCTCTTAAACTGTGCTACTTACTGCTCTGTCATATTTTTTTTTATTTTATTTTTTTTTCTTCTCTTCAGTGTCTTGCCCTTTCATTTCATCCCTTTGCTCTTGTCCTTTCACCCTCATAGTTTCACAACTGTCACTTTTAGCTAATCTCTATGTCACATCTCCTCTCTGCATTTCCCTCTGCTTGTACCTGCAACCTTATACCCCTGTCTATGTCCGTGCAAATGTCAGTTTCAAATGAGTGAAACAAAGCCAAACCAGGATAGTGTCCATAGCACACTGAGGAACACAGTTGGAGTCAATTGAACTGCAAGACAGTCACAACCAGAAATCTCAAATGTGACAGCATCTAAAATATTCTTTATTACAGAGAAAATCTGACTGACGTAGAATTGTGTTGTGCAAACTTTAAACTGAGGCTTACATTGGGTTAATTATAGCAACTGGGCATTAACATGGTCTTTTTCTGCTTTGATATGGAGTTTACTACGAAGCCAAACCTGCAAAAAGCTGTTAAACTCCTCTATCTAGCATGAGATTAGTAAATCTAACAACACGTTTCTCTAAAACTAAAATTGCACATAAGACCTTTGTAGTCTCTTATGCAGCAGATTATTATTTGATACTGTCAGATAAGCACCTCTGTCTGCACTGTTGAATCGGCACCAGTCACTGCTTTTGTTGGCTCCGGCGCTGAGGAGGGTTTGTTATCTTCCTGCCTAGAATGAGTGGGTGATGGGTTTATGGACTTCTCTGTTTTCAAGTAAGGACATTACATTCCAGTGGAGACAAAACAACACATCTCAGAATATATCAAGAAAAACCATGGAAAGTATGCATTAACGCCCACTGGATGCGTGTGCAATGGTGTACCCTCCACCACACTGCTGAGGGAATGATATATGAACCTTATGGTGACAGTGACAATGCCAGGTGCGCAAGATCTCAGATATAAGGCAAAAATGACAACCGTTTATCCAATCAGTGTTTACAAAATTGTACAGAACTTAACTAAAGTGGATTTTTTTTATCTTAAGTATATATATATATATATATATAATATATATACTGTATATATATACTGTCACCTATAAAGTTGAATAATTTTGTTTTCAGACACAATCCTCTGTTTATTCCTATTTAAATGCATCAGTAATCACTTTTGACCAGGTGCAATGATTACATTATGTGTTTCCCAATTACCCAGGTGAAATGAAATAAATCACATTGTCACAATCATTTCATGGAAAAAGGAAAAAAATACTTTATTCCAACTTTATGAGCAACAGTGTGTATAACACAGCTAGCAGTGGGAGATGTTCTCAGAGATGCAGCTTCGGATCAATGTTGATGAAATTATTATTACACAATGAGTTGCTTTAACCTTGCAAACCACACCTGCTATCTGTGATTTGTTGATTGCATTACCATTTCTTGTATAATGCACCTGCTTTTTTATGGTTATGTGCAGTTAATTTCATACTGGGATGCAGCATGTATTTATTCAAATGATGTGGAAACATTAAGTTCACATTATGAAACTTCTATAAACAGCTGACAATACATAAACTACAGCGACCTCTAAAGAGTGTGTGTGTCAAGTGAATTTGCACTTGGCTGTTGATGTGATTGAAAATCAGTTGTACAGATAGTTCGTTCCCCCTCAATAATAACCCTGTGTTCCTCAGGTGTGGGCTACACTGTGATCCTCATAGCCCTGTATGTAGGCTTCTACTACAATGTCATCATCGCCTGGTCCCTCCACTACCTGTTCTCCTCCATGACCAGCGAGCTGCCGTGGCTCAAATGTGGCAACAGCTGGAACAGTCAGAACTGCACTGACCCAAAAGCCATCAACGGCTCCGTCCTCGGCAATGGGACTTCTTACGCCAAGTACAAGATCACCCCGGCAGCAGAGTACTATGAGTAAGTGTTTTCAAATAGTCATTTATCAGATAGTAATTTCTGTTGCTTCCATGCAACTTTCTGGCAATGATGTTATTAAGACATGACAGCTGAATCTAAACTGAGATCATTCAAAAGTCAAAAGTCAATCCATCCAGTAAATGTCACAATGCAGTGATCTTGCTCAGTGTTACATGGATAGACGCTATACTGATTAAAAACTAATCATGATTGCAGAGAGATCAAAGTAAATGTAGCCACTGTCTTTGTAAGACTATCTTTGGACATTTTGTTCATTGCCTGTTTGTGGATGTTTGTTTCATTTGGGCAGCTGTGACTGACACAATGTGGCTGATTTAGTATTGTATACAGTTGACACCCAACAACAGCATCACATAGAGGTGATGCTCTCTTGTTTTGTGGATGTTGTATGGGCTATAGTAGTACAGTATATATACATGCCCATGGAACCACTGTCCACGTGAAGAGCTTGCCCAGTCACTGAAACGTGAGCAGAGGACTCCGAAATTATCCAGCCACAAATGTTTGCACTACAAAAGGTGTATACATAAGACGTTCAAATATCCTCTTTGAAGTGCACGAAAAAAGCTCCGTCTGTTTATACTTCAAAGACAACCAGTTCTTCCCCAGCTTCTGTGAAGACTGACTGTGCAGCCCAGAGGAAGTCTGTGAAATGACTTGGACAATACAAGGGACACATGCTAAGCATGACGCACTGAATACATTTAGCATGCAACCTGGCCAATAGTTGAGCTTGCTAAAGTTCCACTCCCATTCTGCTGGGCTGCAGTGGCTCGTACAGTATGTTTATTTAATCAGTATCCAGGGATACCTTTTAACTCCCAGGAACCCTCAAACTTGATAAATTCTAAGTAACAAATGCTTTAACTTAATATGAGAAGGTCAGTCACATGAATTACTACAGACTTTCAAAAAAGTGATGCAACATTGTTCAAAGAGTTGACATGATCCATGAAAACAGCACATATTCCAGGTGGACTATTAGGCTACACTTAATAAATCATAGGAAAAAGTCAATAGATGTGCATAGACAGACACACAATAGGATACTTCAAGACAGCTCTTGCATGGGGTTAGGCTCTGCAGGGGACAATAAATCCTCCTTACAGCTAGCTTTGAGTGCAGGAGCAATGCCAAGGCACAGCATGAGTGCGGCCAACTGAGTCAACAATTCTCTTGCTTGACCTCTTACGCCCGTTTTACATCCACAAACCCTTGAGGTCCTTCAACTACCATGATCATAGTATGCAGCAAAATTCAACAGTAAGACAAAATGTATACGTATGTAAACTTATAATTCTTTCAGTCTTACGTAGGTTTACACCTGAGCTGGTTTGCTTTACTAGTTAGTGGAGTCTGGGCTCACTAACCAGTATATAGCCTACTGTATTATTATTAAGCTTTTATTCTAGCTAAGGAGTCTCACTGAGGATTTCCACTTTGCATCACCAGCTGTACCTGCCCTTACCGTTCACTAAACGCCACTCATATCGCCCAGCAACATGTTTTTTTTTTTTTTACAAAAACTTGAGGTTTTAAGGCCCTTACAGTCGTACCGTTAACTGTTCACTTAGTTTATATTCAAAAGTCTCAACATCAGGCTCTCTGTCAGTGTAATTTGTTGCCATATCATTTTCATTACTGGCATGCAATGAATCTTGGGATAGGTTGGGCTACGAAGGATCCACCTATTGGATCCCTCATTGCCTTTTTCGGCCGCATTTGAAGGAGCCTAGTTGTGCCACTGTGACGCAATCAAAAACTTCAAAACGAGCCCCAGTAGGATGCGGCCTCGGACTTGGGACACAGCTTGTAACTTTTAGAAATGTTTTCATGAACTTCAAACATAAATGATATTCTGATTTCACCCCTTTAATTTATTCTTCAAAAGTTATGTAATACAAGTTCCAGTTTACACCATGCTGGTATTTGTAGCACTGAAAAATGAATACAGTCCAAATCAATGTAGCTGAGAACAACAAGCTGGTGTGATTTTAACATCACATGTAAGAATTTAACAGTAACACAGTGTAAAACTCCACTGACACGATGTGGGTGATATGAAAGTGAATTTTAATTCATGTGACAGGGCTTGTTTGCAAGACGTGGAGTGGAAGGGGCCATGTGAGGACGGCCAAAACCGTGCCAAAAAACTGACCTGGAAACAAATGATCTGGGCATTTCTTTGTGATTAATTTGATAACTTGTGCAGCCACAGGAGATGAAAGAAACCTCACAGATGTTAAACGTTAAAATCACAGCATCATGTCAATTAACTTTACAGAATGAGGTCTCAGTGCTTGAAAGCATACAAATCATGGAGCAGTTAAAGCTGCCAGCGAGATGGCCAGACAGCTATGAAAACCCCCTCTCCTCCAACACCTTCCCGACAATCGGGAATCGGGAGGGTTGGTGTCCGACAACTTTGGTAACTTTCTGAAACCAACACTCACATCCACTCCAAGCAGCGAGTGGCCAGAGAAAATAAGCAGGGTTCGAGCTTCATTCTGTACACAGTTATTTCCGTCCCTTGTGATATCTATGTACAGCCGAGTCTCTGTAAATTTTCAGGAATAGAAAAAAAAACAAAAAAATCTTGTCTTTATTTTATCTTTATTGTCAGATTATTTAGCTTTACTTATTTAAAGGTTTTTATGACCCAAAGCATAAAGGTTGTACAAATTTCTCAAACTTGAAATGAACATATCAACTCATTTCAAATTTAAGAAAAATAAAAATTGACACTGACAAGAATACCAACTCTTTTCATTAGCACACATCCATATCCTTTCTTCCTTTTAAAGCTAGCCTGAAGCAACCACATCTGATTTCATGTCAAGGATAACTAGACTTGATAAATAGCTCTCATTTAAACTAAAAGATCCAATTACATAGACACTTGAGAGGATTGTTTTCACTTCATTCTCACACGCAATTTAACATATTTGTTGAAATAATTACTTTTAAAACAACAAGGAGAGAATCATTTGTAATTAATTAAATAAATCAGGTTGAAATTAGATAGAACTCCTCAGCTGTGTTTTGATACTCAGGTCTTTAGTCCTTCTTATTTATTTATTTTTCACATGCCCTGTTTCTCATCCTGTAACCAACATTAAGACCGGAATGCAGGCAATAGTGTGCCAGCCTCAAACATACAAAGACCCACTAATGGCGGCACTGAGTGTGAGGTTAGCAGCATAACCAGCTCGTGGAGTGACAGAAAGAGTAAATGTGTTTAGAGTAACAGGGCCAAAGGGACCTGGGCTGATGTTATGGTGAGCATTTACTGGCAGTGCACTATCAATACTATCAGATGAACAAAGAGGACTTGGGGCATTACAACAAAACACCAGACTCTAAGTTTCTCTCTTCAAATAAACTGATGTGTTCATGTCGCTATCTGCCTCCCCAAAGACCTTATAACTTTGAATTTATTATCAGCCAAAAGATAAATAAATGCTGAAGACAACTCTCACAGATCCTTTGGTCCCTTCGGGTTGTATGTCTGGACATACTTCAGTTTGTGTGTTGTTGAGGGGTTTTTTTTTTTTGTGTCGAGCTGTTGTGTAAGCAACCTGAGTATCAGATCCTAATCCAGTTCCGCTGTTTATCCACCCATAACATCACATGCCAACTAAATTGAATCTTTCTTGAGGAAAGTCTTTGGACAAATGTTAAGGGAACAAAAGTGCTTTTAAATGTTTTACTGCAACGCGTTGATATCCAAATAAAATACAACCCCCTCTAAGTGTTCCTCCACTCTGGATGGACATCACAGTATTTAAAACATCACATAGTCTGTCTTTGTTGTTGGACTCATGTTTGCCCATCATGAGTCCTGAAAAGACAGATCTTTTTATCTACTGTGGCCTTATGGCCTTGTGAGGCCATTTCATGTAGCATTGTTTATGCCTTGAAACTGTCTTACCCAGTATTTGTGAACAGCTATAACAGAAAGAAAGATTTGAAACTGTGATAGTAATTTGGAAATGGAAACCAGGAGCCGCTGGCCACAACTACTAATGGCCAACCATGGCCCGTGTTGGTCACTTTTACTATTCAAAACATATGAGCAATAAAGTAACATATATAATATAGTACCTGTAATGGGCTCAAAGATGCATCATCATCAGCAGAAAATGCCACTCTCCTACTGTAAGTGATATCGATGGATACATCAGTTTGGGAAGCAGTTTCTGATCTACCATAAAAAATGACCTCTCAAACAAAGCTTTTGCTTTGTATTGGTGTAATTTGCCAAGTCTTGGATGAAATGGGAACACAAACGTGCAAAAGGAACTTCCTGATGTAGTTTTTTAGTTTCATTTTGGGGAGTTAATGGCCTTATTTGGCCTAAGTGTTTAACCTCGCTTAAACTCTCTTATTTACACTGCTTATCTTGCTTGTTTAACCAACACATAAACAGAAATGTAACAATCACAATTTGTGAGTTTGTGTATCTGTGTGCAGCACCTTTTTTAGCCTCCGTACAGGCATGACAGTACCAGAAACCTGACAATCTCACTGTGACAATATAACTTGAGGAAGCTACACACAGTCACACTGCCCTGCTGTAGTTCATGAAGAAAGATTTCCAGCACATACGTTCTTGTAAACATGTTTGATTTGGACAGAATAGCTGTTTCGTCATGTTTCCAGTCTTAATCTAAACTAGGATAACCTCGTCCAGACTCCAGTTGTCCACTTAATATACGTATGGGATTGATAACTACTAAAAATACTGTACTCTCTTGTATAAAGTACATTTTCTGTGGCAGTGCTTTTAAATGAGCTGAGCATCACTTTGAGAAGACATCTTAAGTAAACTGGCGCCTTTACTGTCACCAGATGACTGGACGACATACTGACGGCAGCTTTTGGCCAGAACAATTGTATGTAACGTGTGAACTTCGCTCCTACTCCACTATTGTAAACTGAAGTTGTGCACTTCCTTCCCACTACTCAGAGCAGACATTTCAAGAATGAGCTTGAACCTGGAAGCAATATTTAGCCAGTGAAGTAAGAGACACCATTTATCTCCCCTTGTTTCATTATGTCATAATAAAACACTTTTGAACCTTTGAATGTGCTGGGCTCGAAGATGGGCCGATAATAGCCAAACAATACCACAGGTCATTATTGACAGTTTCAAAGCATCCGTAAGTAGTGGGGTGAGAGACAAAAAATAAAGTGGTTAATTCACTTTACAAGCCAGACAACAGATGATTGTTTCATCCAGCGACACTTAGCTTTCACCTGGATACACATACTTTAGGTAAAAGATATTTAATCTAAATTAGAATTGAACAACATTTAAATGCATTTGTTATCAGTGATAAACTCTGGTGATGTGACGTAATGTTTTTTTCTCGAGAGCATCTGTCCCATATTTCATCTCTCATCTTCACCTCGGGCAATAGAATGTGGGACATTTTGTTTAGGTTCTCCCAGCCGCTGTGGAACCTGGGTGGGCCTGTTTGGCAAAAACATGTATAAATGTTAAGATGTAGCCAAAAAAAATTACATCCCATACCACAGGAACATTACATCACATTATGTCTGCCTTGTAGTATTTAAAACCGATGTGCTTGGAAAGACTTTGCCCGGCTGGACCACTTATGTTCAGTATCAGCATTTATTATAGTGCTATGACTCATGATGCACAGTTTTGTTATCTTTTAACAATACAGTGGTATTATGTGGTCAGATTTATCCTACCGAGCTGATATGAGAGTATACAGTAGGCCTTTATCAAAATGAAAGAAGGCCTAGATATCATGATACATTTTTTTTTCTCCATTGTGCCTGTGTGTCCTAATGCAGACGGGGTGTGCTGCATCTCCATGAGAGTCAGGGTATCCAGGACTTAGGCCTGCCTCGCTGGGAGTTGACCTTGTGTCTGGTTGTGGTGGTCTTCATCCTCTACTTCAGCCTTTGGAAAGGTGTCAAGTCCTCAGGGAAGGTAAAGGCCCGGACAGCCAAACAATAATATCTGCTGCTTTCTCAGTTATTTCTTCTTTTAATTGATAAAACTTAGAACTTAAATTATTTTATGGCAACTATAATATCTGTAGAGGAATTTGTAGCTTCCGCTAAATACACATTTGCACATTTTCACATTTTGGAGTCAGACAGTAAGAGAGGGGGAGTGTTGTTATTGATAGAGTGGTTCAATGAAAAACTGACGTATTTTCCCCCTTTTTCGTGTCTGTTCTTCTTGTTTATTCAGGTGGTGTACATTACAGCTACTATGCCGTACGTGGTCCTTTTTGTCTTGCTGATCCGAGGCATAACTCTACCAGGGTCCATGGACGGCATCAGGGCCTACCTCCACATTGACTTCAAGCGGCTCAACAACCTAGAGGTTAGAGACTATGCTTGTTATCCAGAGTTGGAGATATTTTGAATGGGTTGATATGGGATCACCAGTAAATAAAAAAAAGAAATGATTGTTGCTTTGAGTATGTGTGTGCCAATGCTGCACAGACCTACAGTTTTGTGTTACTTGATGACCTATGGTTTTGTGTTAACCTCAGAGACTTTGAGGTTATCTATCTTACACTGTACAAGCTGTACAAGTAACATTTACATCAGAGTTGACGGATTTAGAAAGCCCTCTTTCTATGTTAACTGCAATTCATTGGGTGGAGTGTCTCGAGCTCTGAGGGTTAAAGGCTAGATTCCTGCTGGTGCCTCCCATGCTAAATGTATGTGCAGGACTTGAATGAATGTACTGTATACATGCATACTTAAGATATTATCTACATGTGTTAGGGTTGACACACACACACACACACACACACACACACACACACACACACACACAAATATATACAGTATAACTCACAAATAAAGAAAACCAATATTTATATTTAGGTCACTCCCTGTCTGTGAGGTATTTTAGCCTGGAAGTGATTTCTTATTTCTCTTTTATCTTTGCTGTAGGTGTGGATTGATGCTGCCACCCAGATATTCTACTCACTAGGAGCCGGATTTGGTGTGCTCATTGCATTTGCCAGTTATAACAAATTTGACAACAACTGCTACAGGTAAGAGTTTGCTCTGTATTTGTGATTTTTGAAGCCCACAGCAAACATAACATCCTGATGCTGTTAGGCGGTCGGCTGTTTGCAACATGTAACTGGATCACGAAGCAGCAGAGGTGATGCTAATCTGCCCAGCTGACCCCAGTGGCCAGGTGTTATCAGAAAAGATAAAGTACAGGCCAGGAAGGGTTGCCAGATTATAGCCAAAGGCTGTATGTTGACTGGTTTGTCATAGTGCTGCTCTTCCTCAGAAAAAGCAGGCGTGAGGTTGGCTAATCTCTTCCACATTAATAGGTGGCAGTAGTGCTGTTTGTGGCAGATGCTAGAAGCAAAACAGCACTTTAACCTGTTGTGGTTGTAAATTGCAGACAAAACATATCTCGCTGTGGTTACACGAAATCTCTGCAGCAGCTAAGTGCAATACCCTAACTAAGAAATGAAATGGTTCTTATCAAATGAATAAATGATCTGCCAGCAGGTGAAATATAATGCAAAGGGACATCACAAAACCCTCCAAGCTAAATCTAAAGCTGAGTCAGTGCTGTGCTGTATGTCATAAGCATTAAGCATTCAAATCTGAACCAGTTAAAAGGCAGCAGCAAAGAAGACCTGGTGACTTTAGAAAAACACAGACATTTGTTTGAATATCCACACAGATCTGCAACAGACTAATTGAGCAAAAATTTTAGCTAAATTTTAAATAACCACCAAATTTTACTGTATGAATGTTTATTTTTGTCATATATATATGGTTTAAGTGAGGCACAGTCTCTTGTGATGTGTGTAATGTCCTGACCAGACTGAAGAGCAGGACTGAATACAAACTGAAAAGGTTCTATCACAGCGTACACACAATACATTAAAACGAGAAAGATCAGAGGGAGGAAAATGCTTCAGTGAGAGGTTTCTACTTCAGCTCAGGAGGTGGCCGAGGTCAAGTTGACCTTGATCATTCTGTCAGACAACCACACGTGTGTGGCCACAGAACAACACACTAATTACCGCTCAAACCACCAACCAGGAGCAGAGAAGAAAAGCCGCTCATTAACCTGAATATCCCCTCTAAAATACAGTGTTTGGCTGAAGATCAACTCATGGGAAAACTTAAAAGATATCAAGTTTCACATGGCCCCATTTTGACTTTACTTATGTGACCCAGTAGAATGGAATTGACTTCAACTATCACACTTGAATTACTATTAGCAGCAGCACTGATTTTAGCAGTGGCAATGATAAAGCAACAATGATAGTAACACAAACAGTGTCATGCTCATGTCAAAACACTGATGCTGACTTAATGTCTGTAAAAAAAATTAAGTTAGTGTACCCCATGCCAAGCTACAAATAAAAACACAAATTTAGAAAACTACAAATGGAGAATGTATACATAAGGGAGCACTGCTTTCTTTGCAACTTCTTGTGTGTTTTCTTTTCTTCAGGGACGCTCTCCTGACCAGCACTGTGAACTGCATCACCAGTTTCTTCTCAGGGTTTGCCATCTTCTCTGTGCTTGGATACATGGCTTACAAACATGGGGTGAGAATAGAAGATGTGGCGACAGAGGGTAAGCATATTTTTTTTCTTTCGCACTTGCTATGAAATGAAACGGGAATATTATATTTATATATTTGGTCATGCATGCAAATTTCCGCCTTGTACACATACTATATTGTTTGTATGCATGTTTCTGTGTGTGTGTGTGTGTGTGTGTGTGTGTGTGTGCGCGCGTGTACAGGGGCAGGATTGGTGTTTATCATCTACCCTGAGGCGATTTCTACACTGCCTGGCTCAACATTTTGGGCTATTGTGTTCTTCATCATGTTGCTGACTTTGGGCATTGACAGCTCGGTGAGTCCCAACAACCGTTAAGACTGCTCTATAGGATAGATCTTATCCTTATAATCACAAGTAGGAATCTTTTTAGTTGGATGGACTGGACAGAGACCCTGCTCTATATGTGGATTATGATAAGATACACAAAAAGTAAACATTTCAAAAGTTTTCATGTAGTACATGGATAAATGCACAAATACATGAATAAAATGCAATTTAACTGATGAAATATATGCACACATACACCATATGCTTGTAAAATACTGGATATAGGTTTGCACAGTGCTTCAGCTTGTACAAAGGTTCAGACATTGATAAAATATCTTTAGAAAAAAGTTCTACATCTTAAACAAGGCTAGATTTGCCCTGGTTTTGAATCAGAGCTAAGAGAAACGGTGCTACATTTACTGTGCATGTACAGAACAGACCAGACACTGTGTATGTCAAAACCCCTTGGTAACGATAGTAATGATATCCATGTATCATGTTGTAAGACTTTCGTAACTAGGTTGCCCATTAAACTTTATTATTTGTTGGAAAACAATGCTCATTGCACACTCACTGTCCAAGTATGTTTCTGAGAAACAGATTCTTTAATCAAAGCACCATTTTGCTTTGATGATGTGAGATTACCATGATTTATAATGTGAACAATTAGTCTGCTATGACGTGGAAATAACGTAGCAGAATGTCTTCTGAATCAAGCCTACTAAATAACAATGTCAAGCGTTGTTTATACTTTCCCTCCTGGAAGCAGTCTTTCTAATTGTTCTGGATGATGTTAAAATAGTCTGTAACTGTAACAAATAAGTACCATTAACATGAATAAACATGCAGCCTGACTTTGTTAAGTTTTATTCAACAAGATAATACCTGTGTCTTTCATATTTGAGACATTGTTTGCCAACTGCTCAGTGAGCCCAAATAATAAAGTGGATGAGAGAGGACACCCTCATCCAGCAACCAATTAGATTCTTAATGAATGATGTCATGGCGAGGGGAAGTTGTAGAATTTAAGTAATAAAAGTAAACATGGGTAAACTATGTTTCATTGTCTGTGGCAACAAAAACTGCCTTCTGTGACATTTCAAAAGCTGTAAGCAGTAATTTAACCAAACATTCTCACAATAGACTCACTCAGATGCTAAATAAACAAAGGGCAGTCAAACTCTGTCAGCAAATGTCCCGGAGTAATTAACTCATTCTTTCAAATCATTTGTCAAGCAGATCAGATGAAGACCATGTCAGTATGACATACGCTAATGTGCTAGTTATGTGTACTTTATTGTATATTATCTTCCATTATTATCCTTGTACTGTTATGGTGAGGTAGGATCAAGGACACCCTGGCTGGATAATAAAGTTATATTCAATTTGTCAAAATTGAAAGCAAGCGATTGCAAAATGAGCCAACTAACTGTAACTTTTGTTGGATATTAAAAAGTTACATTTACAAATGCCAATCATACTTTGAATTTTGAAGTATTGTACATCAAAAATGACATTTTCATTCACTTTAAATGTCTCTAAATGCACATATGCAGTAATGTTTTTAGACATGCCTTTCAAAAATTCATCTGAGCTGTTCACTGTTTTTAAATGAGTGATGTTCAATACTATTTTCATGAATACTCCTTGTTATTTATGAGTGCATAACACAGTATACATATATTATGTATAGTTCAATAAATAGGTTCAGTATACAGTACTGTATGTATCAGCATACTTATGCATACTTTTAAAGTGCAGTGATTACAATTTGGATTTTTATTTCAGGATCTAAAGGGATTTCTGAGTGTCATGTCTCTGTCTTTGTCCATTAGATGGGCGGCATGGAGGCAGTCATCACAGGCCTGACGGATGACTTCAAGATCCTCAAGAGAAACAGGAAACTCTTCACCTTCGCCACAGCCTTTGGAACCTTCCTGGTCGCCCTGTTCTGCATTACTAATGTCAGTATCAAGTGCTATAAGGTTATGCTCAATACATGAATGAAGTACATGATTAAAGTCCCACTTTCAACATAATGCTGGCTGATGTAATTAGAGATGTAGAATATTTTGCTTTGCACTCTCACTCAGCCACGATAGCGAATGTGTACAAATACGGTGCATTGAAGAACCAGTACGAACTTGGCTGTTGGAAAAAAGTAAATATTGTTTTAACATATATTAAATCAGTAATGTACTTAAAGTAGGGGTAGTCTGCACTGTCAAAACATAATAAATTTAAACTGCATGTCACCACCTACTAAAGTACTAAAGTCTCATGATACTATGTCATCACAGAAAAATTGCTCAAAAATGTCAAAGAACTCTTTCAAACAAGCCGTTACATCAGACTCTGATAAATAATTAGAATTCAATTACAGCTGTGTCCAGGGAGCTAACGATTATTTTTCTCTGCAGTCACTATTCATTCACATCGTCTCAGCACTAAGGAGAAACGCTCACCGATTACATAAATACAGTCTCTGAAAGACAGGAAGATATTATGTTAGTGATTCACATGGTTTTCTTCCCTTAAATCAAATCAATAAAAATTATTGAGAAAGTGAATGATGCCTTTCCCATGCTAGATACAGAGTGTACCACTCAGGATACAAATCATGTGAGGCTCGTCTACGCTCAGAGGTCAACTCTTCAAAGTGCAAACATGCATATAGATATTATGCCTGAGAGACCGTGGCTTATTGTCTACTTACAGAGGTCCACTTATCTTCAAGGGTGAAGATTTATACACCACACACACACACATTCCAAATTCTCTCTGTTTCTTTTCTTCTCTGTAGGGTGGGATCTACGTGCTGACCTTGTTAGATAAGTATGCAGCAGGGACTTCTATACTGTTTGGTGTGTTGGTCGAGGCCATTGGCGTTTCATGGTTTTATGGTAAGAACTTAAGTACTTTGGCACTAAATTATTTCTTTAAGATTACTACACTTATATTATGAACATATTTTCCCACTTTAAATGACATTAGCTACATTACGTTTTTTTTTTTGTAATGACATTCAAAATGACAATGAAATTAACGATAAACTGAAACATCTCAGACCCTCACCCATTCTCACTCTCTTGATATAATCTTTAGGAAAAAACACTGACACTTATGTCTGCAGATGTAGTTGGATATTGAAGGTGGAAAAAGAAGACAGAGGGCCAAGTTAATAAAAAACCTTACTAAATGATGGAAACCAGGATCAGAGAATCAGGATTAGTGATTGTAAGTTACGTGGTGTACTCAGTTTCACTTCTGCAGAACAAACAGCAAGTGTATGAGTTATGTGTTATAGCTTGTCAGCTTTATCTCTGTGTCCTCTCACATATGCAGTACAGAGCAGGATCAACTACAAAGACAAAAAGATGCAAAGAAAAAAAAAAAGACCCAAGGAAATGAACGAAAGGACACGTAATAAGACTGCATGCTGGAATACATAGCAGACCTATTGTATCTAAACTATCCAGCTTAGTCAATCTTGTCTTCCTCAGAAAAGGGAAGGTACAATCGCAGAGAAACAGATAGAAGAAACTTAGAAGCGGCCTATGTCAAAAGGGCAAATCATCCCATGGTGGTAAAATTGTGCAACCGGATAAAAAAAACAATAAATATGGGTAACCGCATTGGGAATCTTGATAAGATAATGAAGCTAATAGATGAAAAACACGATGTATTAAGTCAGCCCAGGTCAGACGAGAAAAAAATATCTGTGGACTACGAGGGTGTAGACCATCATGTGTTGCGTTCCCTCCTACCGTCCGCTGAGACTGCATACTTGGCATGAAGAACTTGCTGTAGCCTACTCTGGTTGAATGTTGAATATGTCTTAACTTTACTCCCCACAGTAACCTTTGCTGTGTAACTTATGCTCTCTCCAGGTGTGGACCGCTTCAGCGAAGATATTGAGCGAATGATGGGATTCAAGCCAGGTCTCTACTGGAGGCTGTGCTGGAAATTTGTCAGCCCAGCTTTTCTTCTGGTGAGAGGAATAAAGAACATTGAAGTAGCTACATTTAGGGCTATGGTTTCCTGGGCAGGAATAATGTAATGTAATGTTGTCAGGAAAAACTGTATCTGTCATTCATAAATGCTTGCAAGCTGTATAACGGAATCACTTACTCCAGCATGCTGTAGTTTAATGCTGTCCAACTCAGCTGTAAGATTTAACACAGAATCCGAATTTTAATTGCACCCCCATCAGAATCAAGAGCTAAAGTACATTAAATTAATAGTTTGGGTGACACACAGGGAAATAGACAGAGGCCCATATTTGAATCATGAGCAGAGGTCCTTCTGGCTTGTTCCCAGAGGGAAGGTGGGACGAGGTGGATAGTTTGAACCTTGTATGCCTCCTGGCAAATTTCTCACTGGCCGGTGAAATAAGTGGCTTGTGACTCCACATGCATTAGAGGAAGCACATGGCAGAGTCCACTGTTTGTCCAGGGGTGGGTGCAGAAAGCCACGTGCTTCCTTTAATACAAATGGTTGTCGACATCCTCCTCTAGACAACGGTGGAAATGGTCATTCCATATTGTATACATCCTTAACCAAAATTCACAATTTAATGGAGAGCAACAACTACATGTGCCGTCTCTGTTATAGTAAGTGAGCGTTTTCATCATGTACCATCGTGTTAACAACATTGGAGATGTGTAAAGTGATTGAGAAAATAATGATTCAACAGCACACCTTACCAATCATATTCCACTTCATCCAGGCTTTTTTCATCCGTGGATGGTTGTGCACTTGAAAATACCTAGTGTACTTATGCTTTCACTGTCCATGTGCACATGAAGCAGTGCTTTGTGCTGGACATTGTGTCTGCCGGCAGGTAAAAACAAGGCCCTACAAATCTGAAGTCCTGCCCCTACAAGTCCTGCTGCTTCTAACACTCAACTACACCAAATGAATTTAATTACTGACCGTTATCTTCTGCCCTCCACATTTAGGTAAACAGGACTAAACATGTTTGCATCAACATTTCTAACTAACAGCAACTCCTTAACAAAGCTGACATTTTTCCTGTACAAAGAAGACTGCTGTGGTCTTAGGTAGTCAGAAAAAAAGAGCGGGATACTGACCTCTCCATGATACATGATATTGAAATGATGTTTCTGAGGGACAGAGTGCAGGTTGTTCAGTCATGAATTCAGTCTAGAACAGGTGAATCAGGTTACAGAAAGGGGGAAGAGTTTATTACATTGTACACAGACGCCCAACTCAATTCAGTTTCATGAATAAAAACTTTAAAAGACATTACAGAGGGACTTTGATAGGGGGTGTCTGTTCTGATAAAGATGTTTCAGTTCTTGGCCTGGGTTTCACTGTGTCTGTTTTGCTCTTTTTTCATGTTCCCTCAGTCTTTCTCTCTCTCTCTCTCTCTCTCTCTCTCTCTATCTGTCTCTCTCTCTTTCTATCTATCTATCTCTCTCTCGCTTTAAATTTCATGACTTCTACCATTACAAACAGCAACACAAATAGATGTAACACGCTCATATCTGTGTGTTTCTCTTTTTCTTCCCTTTCCTTTCTCCTCTCTTTCACAGTTCGTGGTAATAGCCAGTACTGTGACATCGTCAGGCCTGAAGTATGATGAATACACCTTCCCTAACTGGTCCAATGTAGTTGGCTGGGGCGTGGCCATGTCCTCTATGCTCTTTGTACCATTCTACGCTATTTATAAATTTCTCAGCGTACCAGGAACGTTCAAAGAGGTCAGTATCCACACATGTTTGTCACAAAGGTTGATAAAATACATGTAACCTGCTTTCTAAGAGCTATTTAGTAGATATTTGAGAAGTCATTAACTTAAATTTCTGTCAAGATGATCATTGAAGAGGAGGATATTATGGTAACAACAATTACAACAGACACAAGCACTTTGTGAGCACAGTTTGCAGGGGTACATGGTATAAATACAACAGGATGCCACGCCGTGGAAATGGACCTTGCATAACAGTAGCAAAATGTAATCAGCTGTAAACAGTACAGTTCTGGCTAAAGGACTTACAGTATGTTCTTTTTTGAAAAAACTTGAAAACAAGTATCTGATTTAGGACCAAACATTCCTGACACTGGCACCGTGAGAACACTTTGAAATGAAATGATTGCTTCAAAAAAATTGAGAGTTTATGATCGTAATCATCAAAGCACCGGAGAGCTATTTTCATCACTCAGCAGAGTGAAGTGTCAGCTCCACTCTACTGTAACAACTCCCACAACCCATTGGTACTGAGGGTTGAAGGTTCTTTGCAGGTTCTCAGGACGCAAGTTTGTCCTGTTGCTGCCAATCAAATTTTAGCTGCATCTCTAAAGTTGTTGATAGGAATTCCTCACAGGTTCCAAAAAGCATTGGTGTCACTAATTTGAGATAAAGTCCATAACTGACTGTTTTACTTACATCTGTTTGCATTCCCTCTCCCATCTCAAGTAGTATGTGGACTCTTTGATTCCCCTGAGAATATGCACATGTGAAAAGTCATCTAAGAAGACAATCATTTTATTATTAATTAAGAAATGAAAAGAGTACACACTACTTGTCAAAAGTTTAAGAAGATGCACATTTTTTTCTGTTTTCATTGTAACTTAAACAGCTAAAGTCCAGTGCACAACTTCAAACAAAAGTAGTAAACAGCCTGAGAAAAATAAAGTTATGTCACCAAAAACTGAAAAAGTAAATTTCATATAGAAGGGGCCTTTTTCAGGATTAACTTACAGCTTTACCAACCAAACAATTCCTACAGGTGCCAACCTTTGTCAATGACTTACAAACCCTCTGTCTGCACAGAAGCAGTGTTGGAACAAACTGTGTTACTAAACCCTCTGATGCATTATCAGGACAGCACTGTACTGCAGGAAGTAGTACTGTACGTTGCTATCAGAATGGTGAGAAAGAGACATGTAACAAGGGCAGATAGACTAGTTGGTCAGGGATTCATCCTACAGCAAGATAAGGACAAAACTGGAAAACCTGGAAAACCTGAGCTATCATAAACAGTTTTGGGATTTTTTTTTTGAAGATTTATGCGCAATGTTGTGAGCTAAGTGTTGAGAATGATGTGTTAAATTGACTTGTTTTTGCAGAGGATAGCCTATTGCATCACTCCAGAACATGAACATCATTTGGTGGCTGAAGGAAATGTGCGGCAGTTTAAAGTAAGGGCAAATTTTTGTTATTTTCTAACAGTGGTAATTTGAACTGGCTGAGAGGCCGCAATGAATCTGGATTTGAACATGTGAAGTGATTTGTGCTCCATGACTGACTGCTGCTAATTTGAAGAGTAGGCAAAAAGACAGTGATGATACTTTTGGGTGTATGCGTTTATGATAACAACTTCTACAAAAAAAAAATGGAATAAAATACATTTGAAATCAAGTCACAGAACATACTCAAGGCTTCCTTTTGTTTTCCAGCTCAGTCATTGGTTGGCCATCTGATGACAAATACAAAGAATTCCCTCATCCATCCTCACATCTGGTGTTTGGACCTGTGTGCCGCCACACAAGGAGAGCAACAGACTTCAAACTCTCTCTGCAGTCCCCTCTCCTGTGCATTTACCACCCAAGGCCTTTGTTGTCAACAGCGGCTTCAAGCACTTTGATTTCAGAGTTATGCCCCTTAGCATTATAAAATAATTCTACAGCTTTGGCTCATAAGGGAGGGGCATCCCATGGGGAAAATGTACTGTTATTTGCCCATGGACATCATTATGGTTTTTATATACTATTTTAGTTATTATAATACTATTTAATTTTTATAGTTTGTGATGTGAGATTTATCTCTTAGAAGGGATAGAAACTAAAATAAAAACCAAAACAATCCCTTGTCCCTGTGCGTTACTATACAGGAGACCAAGATATTTCCATTTTTAAGCTTATTTTTAAGCCTGTGATTATTTATTATTAGTGTCACCTGCTGTCACTCTGTTGGCTGAGTGGCTTATTTGTGTCAGTGCCTTATCAAGCGAGACACTCCATGTTTCTTACATAAAAGAACTGCGTTGACTCAGGAACCCACTAAATCAAACCACAGACTGTGGATGGCTAAGCTCGGTTTTGACCTTGTTCTTTGATATTCAAATCAGAGAGCTGGGAGTCAACAGACCATCAAGGTCAAGCTCCTGAGCAAAGAGAAAACAGGCCTTATATAATGCTTTTGTGTCACATTGTGTTACAGAAAAGGGAATAATGCATGCATCACTCCAAAGCTTTAAAATAAAAAAAAATAAAAAAAACTGAGGCAGGCTTCATTCACCTCTTACAGCCAGGCCTTGATCTCAAAGAAAGATTAAGCCTGAACCTGGTCAGTGTCTGGCTGCTCACTTAAGATGAAGGGGGAAAAATTCAGCAAAACAAATGGCGTAACTGTTACAAACAGTTTTGTGTTATTGTTGTGTGGCTTTTACTTTCCAAATTTTCGTCTGTTCAGTGCTTCTAAGGAATATATGTGGCTTTTCCTCTGGAGACAGAAAGAGAGAGAGAGAGAAAGAGGGAGAGAGTGCGTGTGTGTGCGTGTATTCAGATTTTGTTGCCAGCCATACAGTGTTGCTGTTGGAGTACAGCACATGGAAGAGTGACAGCTGTAAAATGCCTCTTTCACTGCACTCTATATTGACTATTATGTTAAGTGTATGACAACAACTCATCAACATCTTGTGATGTTCCTCTTTTTCATCACCATAGTAGTGCCAATATGTTCCTTCGGGAATGTTTTTAATTATCTTCTTCTGTTTTCTCTTTTTTTTTTATTTATTTGAATGAAGTTGAAGTTGAATTTTAACCTTGAATCATAACAGAACACCCTTACTGAAAGGAATAAAGCCACAAAGAAAAAAACAAATATATGTGGAGTATATAAGAAGATATAAAAAATATATAAATATATTCTTTTGTTATATCTAATCTTGTATTTATCAAATTGTTTATAACAAAACGTGAATGTAAAGTATTTTAAACGTAACTGTCCACAGTCATAACATCGTGTTTGATGTATAGCTAAGATGAACTATTTAGAAAAAATATTCTTCAGTGTAACCCTGGGATACTTTGTCACATACCAATGTGAACAAAAACACCTGGGCTTTCCTGGACTATGTTTACAAAAATACTGTGTACAATACCAATGTCCTGTTGAACGTGAGTGACAACTATCTATGAAGAAGTCTGGAGTATTCACACTATGATAATAAAGAATTTCTTCTACACACAAACTTGAAGGCCATATGTTGTGATTTTACATAATTTTTCTCTCAGTCTTTTCTTGATTTTGTGATCACCAGATGTCATTGCTTTGATATTTATATTATACACACAACAAAATATTAATAGACAATGAACAAAAAAAAGAAGGATCACAATCGATGCAGCAAGGCCAGAGATGCCCACTTTTTTTATTCCGTACATTCTTCTCCCTTGTCAAAACCTGGCACCTGCATTACCCACAATGCAAATCTAACTGCTGACAGTTCAGCTGGTGATTCAGGTGTATTATAGTAGCAGCTAATGTCACCTTGAGCTGCTAGCGTCAAGCAGAGATGAGGAGCAGGCTACAGATTTCTGTTGAGCTCAGTTCTGTTAAACTCCACCCCCCCCCCCCCCAGATATTTTTTACTTTCAGAGTTGTGTTCTTCAGCCACAACTGACTTTGCCTCAAGAGACATAGCCGATCACTTGAGGCAGTTTTTTTCAGATTTTTCACAGCTCCCTCTGGAGCCGCAAACAGCTTTGTACACCTTTTTTCCATATAGTAATACTACCCAAGAGCTGCAAACACACTTTGATGTGTAAAATCAGTGGAGCTCCCCTTTAATAAAACATTACCAGATTTCTACAGTAAAAAAAAAAAAAAAAAAAAAAAGCCAAAACTTTTAAAAAGCCACACCTGAAACCCCACTCATCATTCCTTTATCCTAAGTAATATGTCCTTATAACTTGTAAGGAATGTACGAGTAATGTAAATAATACTTACTTTCTGGTCCTTATTTAACAGTCAGTGTTTTTGGTCAGATAAAACAGAGCATTAATAATAAATGCAAAATCTTTCAATCCTCTTTAATGAACAGTGTTGCCCCCCCCACACCCACACACACACACACACACACACACACACACACACACACCCCTTTTCTCTAGCATCAGAAACTTGACTAACTGTATAGTTTTCCTGCTGACTGAGGGCTTCTCATAGTGGCTGACTGTGCCTTTCCACTGCCTCTCCCTTTGTTAGCCTTCTGTACCACTGGCATATAGGCCTTCAGTGTTCATTCTTTGTGCCTTTGCTGGCTAAGCTACTATTGTTCATGATCCTCTGGTGCACACATGCCAGGTTTACACGTTAATTACTCTTGAAGAAATTAGTTACAAAAGCTATAGCCTACATGACAGTGTTTTACACAGGTTCTGGTCTTTATTGGGAAAATTCAGCTGTAGCTACCGGAAGTGATACATTGTCTGATTCCTTAGCTGTGTCCTAAATGACAACTCTAACCAACAATATAAGGTATAAGCATCAAAACTAAAAGTGTTTTGTAACTTTTCCATTTTTGTTATGGGACACAAACATACATCAACATCACACTCCAAAATGAATATCCGTACTGACATCCTTAAGTATATGTTTTTGTCTTATCTTTCCCACGTCCACACTATAATAAAAATACAGTATCAGTAGGTATGTCTTGCATGGCTTGTTGGCAATAAAGAAGAAACTAAATAAACAGGGGATAGAGTTAACATGCAGAAACAGTGGATAAGCAACAATCTTAATGGCAATAAGGAGCAACTGGAATACACAACATGTCTTTATGTAATACACTTCAAAAATACTTTTTTCCAAAGAGATATTGTTGGCACATATAGTCTGTTAACTGGGAAGCTTTTAAGCTCTTTTTAAGTCACAGCGTAGTAAGTCATTGGAACCTCCTGGCTTTGACCTCTGTGCAGAGTTGAGACACAAAGTGGGTTAAAATATCCCTGATCCTACCCAACACACAACCCAACACAAAAGCAGAGAGAAGCTAAAACTGTGTTAAGCCAGTGGAATGCCTCCGTAAATGCTAATCTAACCATTTCACCACCCACTCCATCACCTGTACATGAGGCAGGGCTGAGAAGTGTAAGGCACCAGCTCAGACAGTCAAGTTGAATTCTTTTACTCATAAGTTAGGACTGGGTGATAGCATAGAGATGTTGTGGTTAGCACTGTAACTTCAAGGTGCTGCACTTATAACCAAAGTACCAACCAAAGTAGCATAAGAAGAAAGCATCAATAAAATCACACAATTACAAAACAAAGAGTAAAGGAAAAAATGTACACTAAATGCAAATGTTTATTTTTTAATAATATGTTTTCAAGAGTTTAAAAGCAGACACCACACCAGCTAACCTGAGCTCTTTTACTCAAACTATTCCACAGCCATAATTTACAAAGGCACAAATACATACAAAGGCACAGTCACCAACAGTTAACAATAAAAAGCAGCTAAAATAGGTGTACTAGGATTGAACAATCACCACAGTCAACTACCATGAGGAGGTCATTTGTAACCTTGATTAATGCTGTTTCTGTGCTATGGAAGTGTCTAAATCCTGACTGGAAATCCTCAAATATGCCATATTTGCTCATGTGTGATAAAAGATGAAAGAAGATCACTCCTCCCAGTACTTTTAAGATACAAAATTTAGAAATAGGAGTTATTGGTGATTGTTAGTAGTCACCACAGTAAAAAAACTTGTGTGGGAGGACTTTCTCTTTTGAGTCAAACTGTCTTGCCTCAAGGCTTAGCCCTAAGCTTTGAGGCAAGGCTTAGACCAGGCTGTTTTCAGTAGGGGGAGAATTGCCTAATGACCCTTACTAAGAAGGACAATTTTAAGGAAATCCTCAACCTGCCCAACATGCCCTCTGTGGAGAAAGCACAGTTGGAGGACTTGCAGGGAGCTGAGATTCATTTTGAGATACTAAAAGCTCTAAAATATTGCTGGGCTGTCATGGGAAACATACTTCTTCACTGTCACATGGATGTTGGGGACAATTGGGGGCAGTTCCTCTGAATTGGCATATGGGATTAGTGGTTGCCATTTTCTCATCCGCTAATATGTAGGATGAATTACATATTTCATATTCCTGATGGGCCTTGAAAGTGCAACAGGTTAAATGAAGAAAACACAGCACTGTGTTTCCAGGATATGATGGATATTAAGCGATCAGGACAGTTTATTGAGACAAGATATTTGCAAACTGGAAATAACATAATTTTACTGAGTAAGAAGGTCGAGTTTTCTCCTTTAGAACCACCTAATTTGATAATGAACACTTCCATAGCCGATAACCAATCTTACTCTTTCCACCTTTGATCTGTTGTTCTGAAGTAAGGCTGAATTGTCTACCTCTTCCATCTCACCTCATCTCTCCCCTGCTTCTCAATGCCTCCAGTTCTACCTTAATGCAGCAAAAAGGTCAAAACCACAAACTTTCATCAAATTTGTTTAGCCAATAAAAGTCAAGCTGGACCACCACAGACTGCTTCTTAATTGGCAGCTCTGTGCAGCACTAATGTGATTGGGGCAAAGGAGAGGCATTTTTTAATGCGCCTCTTTAGACTGAGGACTTGTTCTATACTCATAATCCAATTGTCAGGGAATAATCCATGTGACTGAGCAGCAAAATCCTTTCATGGTTGGCAGGAACACTTCATGGAGAGAATCCTGACACAAGGAGAGCAGTGAAGGTGCTGTTACAGAAACGTTATAAGATCCTCTGTGGCATTTGCCACAGAGGATCTTATAACGGGGTTCCTGTAAATACAGTGAAGATGACTGTTTTTTCATGTGCTTACAAAGTTCTTGTGAAATGCAATTTTTATGAGTAGTACAGATGCAACAGTGTGTCCAATTTCAGATTGGATTTAAAAGGATTAGTTCTCTCATTGTGCCCCATGAGATGTGTCTACCTGCATATACAGTACTGTAATATGAGTGCTTTTCTTGGTTCACACATCTGTTTATACAGATTGAAGTAAACATCATAGATGTGTACCCCGGTGGTGATTTGTTGTTGATTGATAAAGTGCTATGGTAAGGGTTACTGTGAGGTTTAAATTTAAATCTGAGTGGGTTTAACAGAGAATGTCAGACATCAGTGCCTCTCTTTGGTACAGAAAATACTCTCCTGTTTTTCTTGGAAAGAGGGGGAGAGAAGAAATCAGGGAAACTCAGTGAGCGATGAGCTTTTCCACCACGATGTCCAACTGTGACAACAACAATCTTTTAGAGCTTGAGGTTTAACAAAAATATTTGCAGGTACTTCACATGTGACTGATTTTCTATTTTGATGGATGGAATGTCCTATTTTTGGTGTTTTCCATTAGTGAATGCCAAACTTAATTATTAAATGTATTTGATTCTGCTGCTGTTTTGTTCTTATCTCTTTCAAACAGGGTCTCTGAAGGCTTAGCAGTCTATAACCACATGGCTAACTTGGGCATGACTATGCCTCAGAAACAGGAAACTCCTCTCGTCCCGTGGGAACAGTCTGTGGATGATGTATTTCCTGTTTATTTCTTGGGCCACCCCTACAACTGTGAGTACCACGTAGAACCTGGACTATGTCCAAAGACTATACAACTTTTTCCTCAACATTTACGGTTTCAGTCCACTCCTATTTGTCCAAGGGTTTGGAATTAATGTAGTGCCTGTTTCCTGTCTCACAAGCAAAAGCAGACATGAATCTAAGAGATGCCAAATTCTGATTGCCACATATGATATGGTTGCAAATGGCTGCAGCTTCTCAGTGGAATAGCATTTATTTGACAACTAGTTTAATAGTTTAGGTTAGCAGCTTTTTACTTTTTTTATTAACAATATTGTATATTATTATTATTTGTAATTTATATAGCATATACATACAGAAAAAAACAAAAGTATACACTACACACACACACTGTTAATCCACTGAACAACATAGATGGGGGAGAGGTTTAGCTGCTGTTAGGTTCATCTCCATCCATAGAACTCATCAAACTATCAAAGACCTACACATACTATACAACAACATAGGCACATACACATACTGTATACGTATGTGCATGCTTCAATTGCAGACCACAAAAATCTGATATGATATAAATCCCTCTAGGATGGTTATTAAGAGGTTCACATTTGAAAATAGACTGAGTGTTGCTCTTCAAATTCTCCACAAAAAAAAAAAATGTGTGTAGAAAATAAGATGGAAAATCAACTGGGGTAAATTCAAGTATGAGTCTGCTCACACAGATAGAAAACAATTCTAAAACACTCTAGACATGTATCTGTGTTCATGTAACACTGTATTTCATGACATTTGCAGGCGTGATATTTTTGGTTTAGATATGAAATAACTTTGATTTGATAGTTTAAATACATTTACCTATTGTTCTTGCTCTATTCTTATGTTGTTTTTCATTAGTGTGGCAATCTAATCCATCATGTCATTGCTAAACAGACTTTTATGTAATAATTACAAGTGAGAAATTCACTGGTTATGGTCAATAAACCTTTGTGACCCTCATAATTTGAGCAAGTTAATATGGAAATTTACAGCAGGGCTTTCCAAATCTTCACAGTGAGGACAAGACATCTGCAGCTCTACATGCGGTGATGCGGTTCATTAAAGCAGTGGCTTGGGATGAGAAAAAATAGTAAGGAAGCCAAGCAAAATGGGTTAGGTCCTCTAAAAATAAGTGTGACACACACATGAGGATGTAATAATTGATGCAACTACCTTCTTCATCAGATTACAACACCATCACAAATCACACACAGCCCAGCACACGACTAGATTATTTACACTTGCAAATTTAGAGAAATTGAGAATTTATTGAGATCTTCAGCAGGCCCTGTCCATGGTGCTTATTGTGTCTGTGGGTCAACAGCACACACTGACAAACAAGTTTACACCCAACTGTATATACGACAAATAACAAACAAAGCAGTGGTATACACAGGCTTGCATTTTACTCACACTTAACCTCGTAACAACAACCTGAAACCAGTTCTTTATGGCTCAAGTCTATTTTCTTACATTTTACACGCATTACTACAGTGATTTTGTAGTGGATGTGAATGACCCACAGAATAGTACTATGCCTGGACACATCCTGTGATGGATGACTGAAGTTGCTGCTCTTATTCTGCAGAAACACAGGTTTCACTACATAGCGTCAAGCAACATAACTACATTAACAAGGTGTTACAATTTCCCATCAATAAAGTCGCTGACCATCCAGAGAGAGAGAGAGAGAGAGAGATAGAGAGAGAGAGAGAGAGAGAGAAGCCAGTGTATATATATACTTTTTTTTTTTTTTTCAGAGAAGCCAGTGTAGTTTATTTAGTTTAATTCATTCATTGTTGGTTTTGATCATCATCAATTTAATACAACTTTTAGTAATTTTTTGATTATTGCTTTGATTTTCTTGCCAGTACAGAGAGAATGATTCTCACCACCCTCCTCAACAATCCTATAAAATTGTTGGCCATTTTCAGGATTTTTTTGAACAAGCTGAGTCGAAGCAAGTGGTTAGTAGCAAAGTCAAGCATTTAGCAAACTAATGAATAGTTGGTATTGCTGGCACAAAACATAGTTAAAGGACAATTAAATATTGCAATTGTATTTGTTGGTGAGACCTCTTGAAGGTAATGGTGAGCTAGGCTAATGGAGTAGCAAATGTAACTTGTCAGTAAGTTGAAGTTGAAGTTAAGTTGAATCTGAACAAAGCATTGTTCCAGAGTGGAAGGGGGGACCTGGGGGGAAGAGATGCAAGTGAGTGACAAAAGATAAGCAGCTGCCGAAGAAATCCCAAGCTACTGCATGCTTGCCACTTAGATTTGTGTTCCACTTTCAATCTGTCCTCATGGGGAGTGTTTTAGAAAGTGAAATGTTATTTTAGCAAATAGAAGCTCTGAGTAAAGGAATTCCCTATCTGGAGATTAGAGTTTTCTTTTACAGTACACTAATCTGTTTTTTCCGTAGCCAAGAATAATTTGCAGGTCGTTTCAAATATTTTCCTAAATGTTTCCAGCTTACTTTTTAATTCTGAACGAAATGTGTTACACTAAATAAGTCTTAGTAAGCTTCTTGTTCAGATGGACCACGGAGTGTGTCTTTACCAATGACTTTCTGTCCATATGTGCTAATTAACCCTTCACATATAGGTTCCACATATGGCAACATCTGAATCTATAATGGAGCCTTTGATATATACACTGAGGACCCTTTATAGAGAAAGAAACAAGACACCTACTTACAACTGCATGCTACCTGTTTGTTTGTAATATAAAAATTAACAGGGTTTCCACCAGAAATGTTGTGTACTAATGTCAGTAAAATGGGCCCAGTCCTGGAACACAATGACAGGCACAAAGAGAGGGCCAGTAAACAGACTGACAGGGCCAGTAAAACCTTTACGGACTTTTTCGCTGATGCAGCAGCCCACCAGGATTCGTCCCAGTATGCCCAAATGGCCATTCCAACTGTGGCTGTGCATCATCAACCCAAGGCTCAGGGGGTGAGCATTCCAACCATTATAGGTTTCCAACTGAGCAGGCCCAAATTCCCAGATGCTTAAGCCCAGTGGTCTGCTGGGCTTGGGATACACTGGCAAGAACCCTGATTAATACCTTTACTATTACCTTCTTTGTTTACCATTATGCAATCCTGAGAAGAACAAAGGTTGCCATAGATATAGATGAGAAGCAATGGCTATCTAAATAAAGACAAAGCAGAGCAGGATAAGGCAAATACAAACACATCCCGTAGTGAGTGAGGAGTGAATGTTTGTTTTCACCTGACCCCGGGTCAATGTCTCTACCTCCTCTGATGTCTAGTCCTTGGTTCTGTCTCAGTTTCTTCCTCTCCCTCTCCCACACTCTGATTTTCTCTATTTTTACCCCCCCCCCGTATCTTTTCTAACCCTCTCATTTGTAATCCTGTTTGAGCTGGTTCCTAGCCTGCAATCTATCACAGAAGAGTATGGTCCTGATGTTATCATGTCCATCAGCAGTAGATTTCCTGAGAAGAGGCGATTGTATGTGTGTGTGTGTGTGTGTGTGTGTGTGTGTGTGTGTGTCTGTGTGTTTGTCCGTCTGCATCCTTTTGGGCAAAAATCTAAGCAATACACTAATTTTCTGTGGTATACACAAAGGTAAAAGAACAGCTGAAATAACAGGTTCTGAATGGTACTACTTTAATAAAGCATGCAATAAATTATGCAGTCTAAAAATACAAAAATACACTATATGCTGTAGAAAAATTGTGGAATAATAAACATCCTTGTACACAACAAAATAAGAAATGTCTAACCACAAAAGCTAATAAGTACCTTAATACTATTTTCGAAACAGATTCCATTCATCTCCTTTGCAGATATGATCAGTCCAACTATGTATTCCACATCACAGTGAATTATTCTGCTTTTCCACAATATCTCTGCAATAAAACACTGCATGTGTGAGAAGAGACAGGGGGCTATGTTATCTGGACTGTTTTCTGATCAGACAAATGGTGAGGTCCACAGCAGTTATAGAAGGATTTAAAACTGCTATGACCTACAATCTACAGAAACAACATGGTAACACTGGTTATACAGTATCACTGTTGAATATGAGAAGCACATGTTGCACATGGATTACAAACTAGGTAAGATCTTGAGTTACATATCATTTCTGCAGCAGTTTAGGATCAGGTACTTTTATGTTAAAGAGGACCTATTATGCTTTTCTGAGATTTCTCTTTCCTATAATGTGTTATGTATTTTTTGTGCATGTAAATGGTCTACAAAGTCACAAAACTCAAAGTACACACCAAATGGAGTAATTTTGTCAAGGCAACAAAAAAGGATTTGTGATGTTTAACAGGGTCACCGGCAACGTGATCACGTTAGCTTGAAGCAGTGTAGCGACACACACAAAGATATAAATACTTAGACGTTTGTTAATATTGACATGCTATACCTCATTAGCTTGGTTAAATTATCCACAGTTTAACCATTCAGTTCATTTTCAGTAGCTATCAGCAGAAAACTACAATTCACTCAGATTTACCAGCATTGTAAACTAGCAAGACGGTGAAGCGGTGGTGACTCCTTACCTTTGAAACAGTCCGATTGTCTATCCATTACTCCTGTATATTCCTTAACTCCATAAGTGTCCACAGATGAAAAAAAAAGGACTTTTCATAAAAGTATTCCAAGTTATGAATATAGTCTTGTGAAGTCCATTGCAGACTGTTGACTGACTTTCTGCAATTTCCCTCCTTTTGACTGCCTGCCAGTGGGTACGCTCATTTTCCTGCTCCAGTCTAGCTTGCAAAGGTGGATCGGGTCTATCTTCTTCTTTCTCAAGATCGGACTCTCGCTCAAACTGATAAGGCAGAACCAAAGCTGTAACAGCCACAACTGTTTGTTTACAGCAAGATATGTGTAGTTGCCAGGAAGCTCTGAGCTCTAACAAAGAGTTTTAGACAGGCTGAATAGAGTACAGTATAAGATGTAGACCTACAGTAAAAAAAAAAAGTCTTTTTGGCAGAGGTGGAAATAAGGAATTACATTTACCCTTGTTACTGTAACAAGGTCATTTGTTTGTGTTGTTGTATTTTTTTAAAAACAGTAACGTTACTCAAGTATTTCCTAACTCAATTATTTAACTTCACAACATTTAATTGTTTAGTCATATGGTGAAATTATCATACTGTGTGAGAATTCGACAAATAAGACAGCCAAATCAACAGCTGACTGTGGATCCTTCAACTGTGACAGGGACCTAGCAGAGAAGCTAGACTAAGACTGGACTTAGAGGCTGGCTGGCCTTAGAGCAGATTGTCAGGACTTTGCGGTACATAAGATGCAGAGTAACGTACAGACAGGTGCATGCAACACTGTACAGCATTAACGAATACTGCGTTGCCTGGCAACATAGTGCTTTGTCTGCATTTGTTAGCTGCAACCACTCTGGAGTTAATGTTGTTTATACATCTCTGCCTTTTCTGCTTCTTTATTCTGCTGTTAATTAAGAAGTGGCAGTGTTTTGAATGTTACATAAAGTCTATGAACACCTGCCGACATGTCCTGGCGTTTCTTTATTTTGTCCCATTATAGAAGGTAGGCTAAATAACAAACAATTCTCTGTAGCACCACACACTACATTCCTCAAAATGATGATACAGTTGAATCAACAACTGTCTGAAACAATTAGTAACATTAAATTTGCAGAGCTGTTGTATTAGACTGCATTAGTTTCAGCCAGGTGCTCCTAATAGACTGACAACTGGAATCGGCTATTGGCTATGCAATGAAACACTAAAGAAATTCTTTAATTGATTAGTTTTATCATTTGTTATTGTTATCAACATATTTTTTTTGCCTCCCTATCTCTCCTCATGGAGAGTCTTACTTAGCTAACTGCTTTGGCAAACTTTAACAGAAATTTAACATTTAACAGAATTGAGTGTCCATGGCCAAGTGATTGTTATATGCCAAGCTAAACAGTAACTAGTTTATCCGGTTAGGCTACTAATTAACACTGTTTCCTCACACTACCATAATACCTGCACATTTCACATTGATTACTCAGGTGAAGCCACTAATTAAAAAGATAACAGTGTACTGAATTACTTACATCTATAGTAAATATCGAAGCTTGTGCAAATATTGCACCTAGTCAGTGCAGGTATCCCATGTGATCAGGATATGAATAAACTATTTCAATTTGCTTATACACACAATTTAAAAAATTAGCATTTTTTTCAAAATGAAGTATTAAAATGTTAAGTATAGGCCTATTATCTTAGCACCCTATCAAATAACTCCCTCAAATAACTCCAAGGTGGTCTCATTTGTTTGTACATTATTTGTGCAAACAAAACAAGCCCCTGTGCTTCATTATTTCTAAAGTTATGAGCAGTCAGTCACCACTTTAGAATCATTTAGATGTGAATGGGGAGCTGAGGCCTATGTTTACAATTGACATGATTAATTTCTGAAAAGCAGTGTGAACTCAAAACGATCAAACGATACACAATCAGATCAAAATGGTTTCATTAATTTCCTGATCATATGGGGTACAAATTTCCATGATTCCTCTGTGAGTTGTTGTGTTGCTTATATTTGTAGGGGCTGCAAATTCATACATGGAGCATGACACAGATCTCACAATCTCACACCACAAATGCCCTCTCACGCACTTTTCGTCTTGGCTTCCTCTGATGTACAATTTGGGATTTTTAAGTGAAGGAATAGCAATGCATACAACAACAACTCATGTGCGTTCTAGTGGAGCAGCCAATGACATTTTTACTTTGTGGTACTATTGTTGTCAAACTATAGGTAGCGGTAATGTGCCAAATGGCGCCTAAACAGCCATGTAACTTGAAGAAGAGCAAGGTTGGAGGAACAAATACATGAAGTGCAATGGTCATTTGTCTAATTTTTAGGTCAGTGTCAGTGTTAAGCTGTAGAGCCTACACAGAGCAAGGTTAGCAAAGTTATTGAAGTTGTTGTTGTTTAAATTTTTTTTATCATCATCTGGACATGCCTAGTAGTTAACATTAGCTGCTAATTGTGGTTTTCCATAAAAATCTGCATGAGTTGCTACGCCTTTGACGTGGCTTTCCAACCCGGAAGTTTGAGAAATTGAAGTCTGTCATCTCATGCAGTCTGATCAGGGCCTAAGTGACTCTGTTGTCTGCAAGCATGCAAAGAGGTACATTTAATCTGACAATATAATGAATTGTACAAAATTTAAACAGGCCAATCTAAAGAGGATCAATTTCCTGGCAATTTGGATTCATGAGGATGAGTTTCCTCTGTTTCCTACTTCATTTAGCCTCCTCTACTACAGACTTAAAATCCTTTGCCCCTGGCATAAGCCTGAATAATTTTTTCTTGTAAAACTGTTTGACTCACATTTCAATGTCCATAGATAGAGGCCTGTCTAACTTTGGCTGCACTTCCCCCAACACACCCTTGTCTGAAAAGTTTAACCTTGTGCTCACTAACTTTGAGTTTTTGCGCAGTCTTGGCAATTACCAGCTTGATGGCTCTAAAGTAAGCATCTGGACTTGCTTTTGCTGTGAAGAAATACTGATTTTCTCATTCAATAAATCAATGAACCTGTCAAAAATCTTCACATCTCTCACATGGCTTGGGTGACATTTATCCCTGAGGTAAATCTACTGTGAGACATTGAGCAATTTCATGCGTAACAGCTTGCTGTAACTCAAAACATTTATGCCTCCCATAGCTGATAACACTGGGCTTCAGGAGGAGAAAATTCTGCACTTTTAAGGCTTCCATTCATGCTGTCCACTTTTATAGCATACATATTGATGACATACTATAGCTTGGGTTTCATCTTTGTTAGCTGTAGATGTTGGTGTGTACTCTTTGTATTCATTAATTTGTATATCTTCATCAGTTTATGTTTCAACAGTCCTTATTCTCATATGGGGAACATCTCTTCTGTCTAGGCTTAGTAGACCTTCCTTTGCAGGTTGCAAACTCCTTTGCTTTCTCTGTAATTGCTCAGGAATGTATTGAGGATGTCTGAACAGCAAGCATGTGGTATTCTTAGATCAATACAGTTACAGGCATACAGAGTAGCAGGGACACATACAAAGTGAATATATGATAAATGTTCATGCTTCATGCTAATTTATTTTCACAATATTTATTGGGTTATAAGGCGAAGGGATTACAACACTGTTTCTGAAAAAAAGCTACATTTCACCAAAAGTATTTCTGGTGATACAGACTGTGGCATCATCTGTCAAGTCAGAACACACACTTTCAACTTACTGACAATAGTTCCTTGTCTGTTCTGAACTGAGGCAAACTTGACAGATCAACTTCTCCGTTAATTAAGCTGTCTTGTGACATTTAGCTTCTTCTAGGCTGAAATAAAACCACTGAAACTAATATTACAGCCAATAAAAAGAATGAAGAATTAACTATTTTCAAAAAATTGTTAAATGACGGAGTAACATATCATCTTTACAATTCTTTATATAATATAAATATATCTATAGAAATATATGTAACATTTAAATAATTTATAAAAATCGAAATAATCCTTCTTAATATAGAATATCTTTCAAAGTAGGGTTTTCAGCTCAGAAGCTATATTTAGCAAGATCTGTGGCACTCAGTTTGTTAATGTAGGATAAAATACCATCTATATGTTATTTAGCTATATTAATGATACATAGAATCAACATTTGGTTGCAAGAAAGTGAAAACTTGTGGACATATTCATTTTTGAAAATGAAAGATTCTTCATTTGGGTTTAAAAAAGTATTTATTTTTCTTAGTTTTATTACTGTAAAACATTCAGCAACGGCTATTTACGTGAGTACATGTTGCAAGTTGGTGAGGCTTAGAATACACATACAAAGAAATGCAAAACATTAAGAAATTTAGCGCTGAGGGTCAACTTCAAAAATGAATCATTAAAAAGTATTTGGAGTTGAGCTATAGGATTTTCAAGGAAATCCATGATATGAACATATACCACATACCATATACCACATCTTAACCCAACCTTTCTGTTGCATGTATGTGTACATGCATGTATGTATGTATGTGTTTGGAAGGTTGAGTATAATGTGCACTTTGTTGTGGCAAAGACCCTAAACTTTGGTTGCAGAGGTTACATTGAATAGGCATAAAAAACAGGAAAATCACAGGAGTCTAAAGTATAGACAATGTATTCTGCATTATATTCAGTTTTCACATCTGGTTCTAACTTCCCAGCCCTCAAGTTTATGAATGAAAACAAACACATAGTCTACAGTCACACAGTTTGGTGTCTGGGAGCATTCTGGGAAGTGGTCTGAGCAGTCTTTAGAGTGGACACGAAATCTGTCATTGAAAATTATTCCACCAGTCAGCAAATAGATATTCTGTCACTGGGCACCACATGCTGCCAGGGTGGAGAGGTGGCAGAGTGGTTCCTATAATAATCAATGCCAGCCTGAGCATATTAGTATATTAGTATGTTATAATCCTTCATAAATAAAAGTATCAAGTATAATAAACATTTCACCACTTAGTATGTCTTTATCACTCTGCAGGGCGGACTGGGAAGAAAAGGTTGATTCTCTTACTCCCAGGGCTGTCATGCACACAAACCATATGTTTTGAACAAAACAGACAAAATATTTATGTTTCCTTCAAAATTGAATAAGGCACCTATCGTACAGATGACTTACCAAGGTGTTTTCTTCTTTAACATATGTTTTGCAAAGCTTATACTTGAATATAAAGTACAGATTAGTGGTGGAATAAAAAAACTGTAAAGACCTTTGAGGTGAATGTGTTACTTTGGGTTATATAAATAAAACTGACATGAGTTGGCTGTATTGAATCACATTAAAATGTATTAATGCATATATCAAATGCATGACTTAAACACCCCTCCAATCTACAAAATGACACTACAAAACATATTCCTTAGCAAGTAAAATTAATGACAAATATAAAACACTTAACACCAGCGTTGTGATGAAACAATCCAACAAGCAGTAACTAGACCTGTGTGCAGACTACAATTACAAATCATACACAGTCAACAGATAAGTTGGCAATTAATAAATTCAGAATTTGCTCAAAGCTCCAGCAGGCCCTGTCCATGGTGCTGAGGGTGTGTTGACAGTACACAATTCAATACACCCAGACAAACACAATACAGTTCATTATACCCATTGCAAGTAATGACCAAATCAAAAGTGGGCCCTTTTCACAGCAGACATTTTGAGTTTTCATAGAAAAGAACAACTGCCTATTACTAATAACATTAAAGATCTCTGTTCTCCTCAAGTTTCCCACTAAACATCCACGGTGTGGCAGTGAGCCAATATACCAGGAGCTTGAACCCAAAGCATCTAAATGAAAATGCAGCAATTATCAATTTCATTATTTATGGAGCACTATTCCTATAGTGTAGTGTAATGTCAAAATGTCTATTGTACAGTCATGTTTACATAGAACATATACATACCACGACTGTTTATTTAAAGAAAGCCAGTTTTAAGCAAGTCAAGAAAGAGTGTGCAGAAAGAGGAGGCTGTCTTCAAAGTATAAATAAAAAAAAAATTAAAAAACCACGTCATAAATATAATCCTACATTGATATTGTGGTCAATTCTCACCTGTCCAGTTTCAGAGTCCATGTAGCCTAGTCTCAGCTTCTTCTCAGTTTTCTACAGTTCCAGAAAATATGGGCCAGTCTTGGGCTGAGAACCCAGGTGTACAGTCAGGTCCAAATGTCTCAGACTCCTTTTCCCATCCAAGTGAATACATTCAGTATATATATATATATATATATATATATATATATATATATATATAAACAGTTAGTCATTTGGGAGGTGAATTATGTCCCTGCACTAAATTACACACTGATGTTACAGTTCTCACAATTTTGGTGGCAGGAACAAGAACTTCTTTTTCAAAACTTCCTCCTCAAGCATGTCACTGAGTAACAGATTGAAACTACATAAATTGATCTTACTGGCTAAGCTGCTTTGAAGGCGATGTATTACCATGGCCAAGGTTTCAGTCACAGAGTAGCCAGACTGCGATCAAATAATCCAATCCAGCCTGAGCATATTAGTATATATATGTATAATCTTCATAAATAAAAGTATCAAGTTATAATAAACATTTCACCACTTAGTATGTCTGTTATCACTCTGCAGGGCGACTGGGAAGAAAAGGTTGATTCTCTTACTCCCAGGGCTGTCATGCACACAAACCATATGTTTTGAACAAAAACAGACAAAAAAATTTATGTTCCTTTCAAACTGAATAAGGCACCTATCGTACAGATGACTACCAAAGGTGTTTTCTTCTTTAACATATGTTTTGCAAAAGCTTATACTTGAATATTAAAAGTACAGGATTAGTGGTGAGAATAAAAAAACTGTAAAGACCTTTGAGGTGAATGTGTTACTAGTTTATATAAATAAAAACTGACATGATTTGGCCTGTATTGAATCACATAAAATGTATTAATGCAATATATCAAATAGTCATGACCTGACTTAAACACCCCTCCAATCTACAAAATGACACTACAAAACATATTCCTTAAGAAGTAAATTAATGACCAAATATAAAACACCTTAACACCACGCTGTGATGAATGCAACAATCCCAACAAGCCAGTAACTAGACCTGTGTGCAGACTACAATTACAAATCAACCTCACAGCACACATAGCATACCAGTGATAAGACAAGTATGTAAAGAATTTTAATGAAATTATCAGTCTTGCCAAAAGCTACCAGCAGCCCTGTCCATGGTGCCTGAGAGGTGTTTGACAGTACACAATTCAATACACCCAGACAACAAACACAATACAGTTCATTATACCCATTGCAAGTCATGACACCAAATCAAAAGTGGCCCTTTTCACAGTCAGACATTTTTAGTTTCATAGAAAAGAACAACTGCCTATTACTAATAACATTAAAGATCTCTGTTCTCCTCAAGTTTCCCACTAAACATCCACGTGTGCAGTGAGCCAATATACCAGGAGCTTGAACCCAAAGCATCTAAATGAAAATGCCAGCAATTATCAATTTCATTATTTTATGGGAGCACTATTTCCTATAGTGTAGTGTAATGTCAAAATGTCTATTCACAGTCATGTACATAGAACATTAACATACCACGACTGTTTATTTAAAGAAAGCCCAGTTTTTAAGCAATGTCAAGAAAGAGTGTGCAAAAGAGGCTGTCTTCAAAGTATAAATTAAAAAAAAAATTAAAAAACCACGTCATAAATATAATCCTACATTATATTGTGGTCAATTCTCACACCTTGTCCAGTCTCTCAGGATCCATGCTAGCCAAGTCTTCAGTTTCTTCGTCAGTTTCTACATTCAGAAAAATACTGCGCCAGTCTGGGCTATCTACCCAGTCCTTACAGTCACACTGGCACCCAAGGTCTCAACCTCCTATATTCCCATCCAAGAATACATCAGTACA
>NW_019174258.1:8249315-8404609 GCF_002260705.1 Seriola dumerili | reverse complement strand
TATATATATATATATATAAACAGTTAGTCATTTGGGAGGTGAATTATGTCCCTGCACTAAATTACACACTGATGTTACAGTTCTCACAATTTTGGTGGCAGGAACAAGAACTTCTTTTTCAAAACTTCCTCCTCAAGCATGTCACTGAGTAACAGATTGAAACTACATAAATTGATCTTACTGGCTAAGCTGCTTTGAAGGCGATGTATTACCATGGCCAAGGTTTCAGTCACAGAGTAGCCAGACTGCCTGGCATTCATTTTCCACAGATCCAGATTTTCAGTGCTAGAGACAAAGTGGAAGGGCCCCTGGGGCCATGGCAAGCTAATGATTGCAGCCAAAGGTAATTGGATCGACTTAAGTCCCCTTGGGCACAGTATTAGAAAATCCTAATCAATGTCACTGGTAGAAAGACAAGTGGTGCTTAGCTTTCACAACCAATTAGATTTAGCCAAGTACCATTCATTCAAAATGCAGAGAAATCCCCTTTTTCAGACAACAGTCTTTAAAGTTGTTCTTTTTCTCATTAAATTTTAGAAGGTAGGATGACTGTGGGAAAAGTTGTAAGAAAAATCTGAGAAATGCACTAAAAAGTGAATATTTTTCCATAATATTTGATAATGACATAACTGATTAGCACACCAGTTTGAGCATATGTGGTGTGCGATGTGTTACAAAAATCTTTCTCTACCAACATAGACTAACTTTTTGTAAGCAGCTGATAATTACCATGTTTGTCAGTACACTAGTCTGGACTATAGTATGATTTAAGACCAGTTCCTCTTTAGAAATGTAAACACAGGTGTAGCTCCAACACCACAATTCAGAACACAAGCTTGTATTTGATTTATCAGTTGAATAACATAAAATGTTCCTTTTCTAGTTCAACTCATCATGTCCGTGAATATTCTGTTATTCGTAGAATTCATGCCTTTAAGAGAAAGTGATAAGAGACATTTTTAAGACTATGTTCTCTCTCTGTCATCTGTTGTGACCTTGACTATTATTGTCTGATTAAATACTGGGAGTTTATCTTGGAAGATACAGTGTGCAGTCTATTTTATTTATTACATATCAAAAGTCTGACACCTAGAGGGTGTTAGCATGCAGTTATATCTGGAAGCTGAAAAGACAAAATGCCTTTGCAGGATGTTTGAGGCATTCAAAGGCTGCCATCCAGTGGGTGATAGCCATAATTGCAAGTCAGAGAAGTATATACTGCAACTGGTAGTGCTGAGGGAAAACACAGCATCAAGGAAGGAAAGCGAGCTATGATTAGGTCATTAGAAGCAAACATCTCATCTTGTTGCATCACAGGTGTTTAGAGTGCCATTAGGAGAAAGAACGTGCCAGTAGTAGCCAAACAGCAGTTTTCTTTTCTTTCCACAAGTGAACCTTGACAAGCAAACACGATAGCAAACATCTTTTAAGTCGAATGGAAAAACAGTTGCCACATGCCTGTCTGCTATCTTTGACCTCAACCAAACATTTATTTATTTATTTATTTTTGCTCTTTCAGTCACTAAAAAGAAATGTACTGGGTCTCTACGTGAGAGTGATATAATCAAGACCTCAACAGAAACCTTTAACCGTCCCCGGTAGCACAGGCTCAGAAGTGTTAGGGCCAGGATCAGAGTGAGCAGCCTCATTCACCTCACAGTACCTTTACCTCAAGAGCCTTCCTGTCTGTAAACAGACTGACCCATGTGGGCCTCATGTTCCCCGGGACCTGCCCCTCCTGCTTACATGTCTTTCCACAAGACTGAGTCATTGCGGTGGAATAAAAGAGAGTGTTAGGCCCTGCCTGCCTGCTGCTCGCTGACCCTCATTGCTACACAGAGCTGCATGGGTTAGTCAGTCTGGTAGGAAATAACCTTATACGGTTGATGGCATCTTGTGTGTATTTCTTTGCCCAACCAGCAAGTCAGTTAAGAATAGAAATGACCTCTATTACGTCAAAGCCTCTGTTTGTCTGAAGAGTGCAGAGAAAAGAAGAAAATGGCTGTAAGTTTTATATATTGTAGGACAGGGCTGTAAAAGCACAAAGGTACCAATTACTAGGGCAACACCTGAAAAAAAACAGGAACAAAGTGTTTCATTATTATTGCGCTAATTTATTTCTTATGCTCAAGGACAAACTTTCAAAAAGCTGTTTAGGTCGCTCGAATTTCCTGTGAGATTATGGAATGTGTGTCTGAGACACAGTGAGAGAGTTAGTGGGAGAAGTAAAACATTGTCCATAGAACCAAGATTTTTCATTCAATACAGATTTCAGTATGATGGTATGAAGTGATGACAGACTGAAATCATACTGTCTATATATATACACAGTGATTCATTTTCTCTTCTTTCACTCTTGGTTTGCCCTGTATGCCTGAAAAAGTTCTATGACCAGAAGCTTGTATGCAGTTAAATAGAGTGTGGATCCTAGCATGGAGAAGCTCCTTTTTTGTGTGTGCTGTGATTGTCCCTCTGGTGCCTCAGAGTGAAGTGAGTGAATTACACTTTACCTCTTCTATAGATTATTTTCCAATGTCTTTTTTCTTCAAATGGAAGATGGTTGTCCCTAAAACAAAGAAAAAAACACACCCAGGACACACTAACAGTTGACAAAGCCTCGGCAATCCAAATGGAGCAGTAGCAAGGTCTAAGACTGTTTTAAACAGGACCTCTAATAACAGCCTACTAGAGAGTCTTTGATCTGCTGGTTTTACGGTTTGAGAGTAGCTGCCATTCTTGGAAAGAGGAGGGTACACTTTACCCTCTGTCATTGATGTTACTGTAATTCACTCCTGAGCCTTTCTTCATAGCTTAAACAGCTGTAGACTCTCTCAGTTTATAATATATTATACTCAACATTCATGTATTGTCATTTAATGACAGATAAAGCAAATGTTGCTGAAAAGTTTCAAGCTGTGACTGACCATAAGGTCAAATGAAAACATTTCAACTGTTTGAATATTTGTAATGGGGGCTGGGCTCATTTACCATTTTCTCTCTTTTTTTGGCAAACTTTTATAAAAATCCGCCCCCCCCCCCCTCTCCTGTCTCTGCTTGCTCTACTCTAAAGAAGTTTGACTATTTTCCAAACTGCCACGTTGCTGTCTGTGCAGTTTGGGAAAGGCTCACATACACAGAGGACTGTCTGTGTGAACCTTGAACAGACGAGGTTCACTCTGTTAACTGTCAGTATGACATAAACAGCAGAAAGGGGTCACCCTGCACTCTTTCACCCTCTCACTCTGCATGACTCAGGGATGACAGCCCTCACTCTACAATCAGTGCCCCACAGGTCACTCCTTCTGCTTGGGGGGTGTGTGAGCGTCTTTGCAAATGCATCCCCGAGACCTGCATACCCTTTCTGTTCACACAAAAAACCCAGGAGGGGCTGGCCTGTGGGTGGGGAATATGATAATACCCTTCAGAGGAAGTGAGCGCAGTGTAGTGGAATGTAGTTGCCATTAGTGGGAGTTGAGCTTAAGCTGGCTAACAGCTAGCCTGCTATGTTGAGTCTGAGCTGGAGACGCAGAGGAGAGTGATGAAAACATGCCTCACTTCACAGTGGTACCGGTGAAGGACCGAGCTCAGTCCAGCTACGACAGTCTAGAGGGGATTAACTGGGTGGATTACAGAGACACTGGACAGGACCCCCATGATCATCAAGATACTGTCAGCTCTGATGGTAAGTCTCACAACTTTTACTAATCTCTTTATCTCTTAGCTTTGACACAAAGTGACTAATTTGGCAGTTTTGAAGCTAAAAAAATGTGTCCTAAAAGTGATACTTCCTGAGTTGGGCTCAACAGAGCATGGGAAGGCTTTGCTTTGTCCTGAGAGCCTTGTGAACAGCTGGTTGTATGGTTACCATGGCAATTCTCCAGGGCCAGAAAGCAGTTTTCCTTTAGCAGACAGGTCTGTTTTTGACAGCTCACTTCAGGTAAAGTTGTTGAAGCACTTCTTTTATCGTTTTGGAGGTGTTTTTCCCTGGCTGTGGAAGCCTTTTAAAACAAACTGTGGGACAGATAAGTAACAAAGAGAAAACAATGAAAGGGGTGAGAACCGTGCGGGAAAGACACAACGGGGGTGGGGTTGTGTGAGGGGTGGGGGGACGGTACCACTGCAACAAGAAAAGGCCTCAAGTGCTTTCTCACACAAAAGATGGAGCTCTCTTTGTGCCAGGGGAGGATTTCCTTTCACAGAGATTGGCTGCTGAACAACACAGGAGCAGATTTCTCCCTCCTCACTCCTCTGCGTCTGCTTGTCTCTAGCTGTCACTCTCTTGTTCCTCCACTGTATCAATGTAGAAAGAGGGGCACCAGTCCCCGGCAGGAGAGAGAAGGACGAGGAGAGGAGCGAGGAGTTTGAAGCTGCTTGATAGGATTATGTGAGAGCAGCACTGATTTGTGTGTGCTAATTAAGAGACCCAACTGGGGAACTGAAATCTTTTTTTTTTTTTTTTAAATAAAAGACATGCATGGGCGTGGCCTTCAAATGAGGCACCCACGCTTTACCAAGCACCCTGAAGGCTGGGCTCGGCACAATCCTACACTCTGACTGGCCATCCATTTATATTACAAACTTTCTAGCTGTGAATATCATGCTGACTGTAGCTCCCTACTACTGAATAACATCAGAAAGTTCAAGACTGAAGACTCATCAAAGTTGTTTGTAAGCTCAGTTAACAACCACTGTATGTAAGGGCATAGAAGAGATGCATATGTATTTATGTGTGTTTTTGCATAAATATGTGAGTGCATACGTGTACATCAATTTGCAGTGAAACACTACCATGCAGATGACATGATCTGTGCCTCATAACAAGAAAGAATCTCAGCATGTGTTGACTTAGCTGTTGGCTTGTGTATTTCTGGAATGCATGGATATCTCCCTTTGGAGCCTAACTGCATTCTCAACAGCAGAAATGCGAGTTAAAACACTTAAGAGGTAGAAGAAGAAATGTATAAAAGTAGTGGCTTAAATGTGGTCAACTTTGTACCAAGCCCCTTTAAAAGGTTTTGATGACAGAAGGGAAAAAAACAGATGTCCTAAAATAACCCCGGGAGTTTTCTGGGTGAGTTTTGCACAACCTTGTTGCTGTGTCCCTTGTCTTCCTGCTGTCACAATTCTCTCTTACCCACCCAAGGAGCGCTTCCTGAAGCCTAAGAACAACAACAACCATTAAACTTAGTGGACAGCTGCAGAGATGACTACACTAGACGGGGTGAGAAGGAGGAGAAGTAGCAGGAAGTAATTCTGTGATGAATGTTGAGATGGAGCAAAGGGCACACAGTATGTTTGTGTTATGTTTCAGAGACAGCTGAAAACTAAACTAAATTGCTACTCAAGACAATTTAGTTGACTGCATTTAACCGCAAGTAATTTTAGGCATGAACATATTCAGTATTGCTCCATCTTAAGTTACAGACGACATATTCAAGTAGAAAAAAGTTGGGTGGGAAAGTCACTGTGGTAAACCAGTCCAAAAGTGGGTGCGTGTACTGGATGATTTCATCATGGGAGTGGTTGACTTGTGTGTCTGAGCTATACAGTGTGACGTCTGGAGCATGGAGGAAGTGACACAGTGCAGAGTCTGTTTGAGGCTGTGAACTCAGCTCTGTTCAGCACAGGACGGTACAGGACCAGTCTTAACACTGTGGTCATTGTGAGATTGCTGAAATCCTGAGCAAGAGCAACTACCCTGAAGTAGCCTTCACGTTTCACTTCAAGATGTCCACAGCTCTGCTTCCAGTTTGTGCTACAGAAAGTATCAATTAAAAGAAAGGGACATTTGTGAAATGATGTGGCAAGTAGTAACCCCTTTAATGTTTTAGTTAGTCTTATGTCTGTGTGCTTGCAGTTTTACCAGTTTTGCATGACTTGGTTTACTGTAAAATCACAAAATTATTTTGACATAGTCAAAAATGATTAAAACCCTGACAAAGAGGAAAATTGAACTCTCCTTAACTACAAGACACGTAGCGATTACAGGTGTATATGAGAATGTGAACCAAGGCAACAAATATGACTTGACCTAAATAAACCTCATGTGCAGAAGATATTACTGTTAGTGTAATCAATCACTCAAATACATTATTAACCTACACATAACATTTCTTTTAACTATCATTGTCATTGTTCTTCAGTCATAGCAATAGTTACTTGATTGAGCAAAATTTGGTAATTGACAACTTATGGCCTAGTTGGTTCTCCATAATTACATCAATTAGTACAGTTATTTCATTTTCATGAAAACTGACAAATTATTTATTTAGATTTTATTGTATATATAATATAGAAGTAGTACTTTGGCAAGTACTTTTCTTTATGATTCGTTATTCTTACAACCTTACATTCAGACAAAATATGGTACTCATCACGCAGGCAGCTGTACAAATGTTCAGCAGACAAGGAACAACATTAGCATTCATTTGGGTTGTGGCCCGATCCACAGTGTACATAAACAATACTCCCTACTCTCCGCTACCTGCTCAGGGAATATCAGTTGAGGGAACTTCCCTCGACCAACTTCCTCCATTCAGAACACCCTGCAACGCCACCAATGCAGACATCCTCCTTCCTCCATGCATCACCCTGGTAACGTAAATTTGGATACGTATTGCTGCTACTGTGGACATTTTACACTGCTGGAATAAAATACTAAATATTGAATATATATAAATGTTCATGTTGGCTGCGGCGCTGAATAAATTCAGTGGTCTCCTCCTGGGACCCTGAATAGTTACCTACCTATGTCAATAATATTATTGCTAAATTGTGCTATACTCATCAAACAGCGATGGCTCCAGCGCACAACGCCGGCTGCGGCAGGCACAATGAGTGCTGTACTCAGCCGTTCAACTATTCAACCACTTATATAGTCACATCGATGATGATAATTCTAGTATCAATGACAATACTTACAGACATAAGTAAATTCCTGCCTGTTAGGCTCCATTGTTGTTTTTGGCGCACCAGCAAGGCGCAATGACTGATGGGTAATCTTCTTGTCAATTTCCGGTGAAATGATGAGCCGTGGTTCAGTCCTTCCCTGCTCAGCTCACAGTTCCCTGGGAACTGAGCATCTTTTGCTCCCTATGATTTGGAATCTTACTTAACATGGCTGAATACCCTGTGCAGTCCACTTCGCAGGGAACTACTAGGCGATCGGAACGCGCCTTTGGAGCCATGTTTCTGGCCACCTTGCTTCTCTTTGTGAGTGCTATTTAGTGCTGAACAGGTAGCATACAGTGGGTCTTTCAGAGCTGAAAACAGCTGCTTGCTGTGGCTGGAAACAACGTTGAGAAGAACAAATAGATTGAACTAAAATTGTTGTGGGTCAAAAAAAACCAAAACTCTGAGCTGAGAGAAGCCAAAACACTTTGCCAAAACACTTTGTAGCACTTACCTTTTCTTTGGTTTTGTTGCTACGGGCAAGAAACTTTCACACTACACAGTTTTTTGATCCAGTGTTAATATAAACATACTACATTCTGTTCTTTTATTGTTGTAGGAAAAATACAGCAACAATAGAATGCATCTTAAAATGACCTCAAACCACTTGCATGATGAGTGGATGATTTGGAAAATGCTGCTGTGCTCCATCTGTTATTCAGGAGAACAGGGTGGCCATTCCTGTCATGCTGTCTGGCATACCACACAGATAGCCCCTGAGAGATAAACACTCTGTGCTGAAGCAGGAATGTGGAGCAGATGACAGAGTTGGAACAAATTCTGGTAGCCACGGACATACAGATACACACACACACACACACACACACACTTACTGAATGTACAACTCTTAACAACTCTAGATTTACAGGAATGCATTGTAATACTATTTAAAGATCATCGCAGATGATAAAGAGGATCATACTTTAATTAAATGATTTGTCACACATTTCCTATGGTGCAGCTGCCTAGCCATCCAGTCATCTGCCACCTTTGTTCTATCTCCTCATTCGCGTTGAGGTGACAAGGCAAGGCATGGAAAAAACAGAGCAGCTCAGGCATTGTTTTTTTCCACTGTGTATCTGACTGCAGCTGTTACTGAGGATCTGCCACACTTCAGACACTAAACAGAGGTCAGTACAAAACGAATACACTACATAACACATAAATAGTGTTAGAAAACATAAATAGTTTATTTTCCATGCATAAATGATTTTTGCTTTCCTTGGGCGTATGGTGAATGTGGAGCTGGTTGGAAAGTCCCAGTGCTTTAGCATTTTCAGATTCTGAAAGTTGAGAAATATTTGGACAAACTGTTTACAAGCATGCAACAGAAAATATTGCTATCATGACTGCAGGCAAATTCGAGCATTTTAAATTTAGCAGGCTCGTGTGTATTTCCCAATTCTTCAAGCAGACACACACTGTGATTCCTTGGTCTGAGAATCATAGTAGGAGAAGTAACTACAGGCAAAGTAACAACATGGTGCCACTTAATTGCATTTTCAAAAGCCTACACCTAAAATGTTTGATACGCTGTCCTTGAGTATTATTTTTAGACATAAAAGTAGGAGTATAATGAGATAAGAAATTTACAACAGGCTACTTTTTCAGTCTGCTCTATGGACATAGGAAACACTGCAGTTGATCATGTATTGAGGTTTGTGTGGAATAAGCTTTTAGAATCTCATGGTGGTTACCAGCAGCATGCTGTTTATAATATTAACATACAGTAGACAGACTCGGCAGTAACAGTTCATCAGTTCCATGGACTGTATTCTTTGATCAATACACGTAACATTCACCCAAAGTAAGCATTCATGAGTTTTGCTTGTTTGTACACCTTGAAACTTCACTAAGTGGATCAAAGCAAAGACACCGCAGATACACAGGCCTACTGTACAGATCAGACTTTGGGTTTGTTAAATGTGGAACTGCAAGCACTGGTGGCATTAAGCCCCTGTCAACAAGTGAAAAACCTAGGAGTCATCTTTCAGATCTCAGTTTTGCACCCCGCATTCATGACAATGCATTTTACTATCTGGAGAGAACTGCCAGAGTGTGACTGTTTCTCTCTCAAGCCAATACAGACACACCTACTGCTTTTAATACCTGCAGGATTGACTATTGTAATGCTCTGCTTTCTGGTCTCAACTACAGTTGCTTTAAAAACCCAGCAGCACTTGTGTTGACCAGAAAGAGACTTTACACCAATTTTACAATCTCTGCACTGGATACCTGTCTACTTCAAAATTGATTTTATTCTTTTTATTGGTTTATAAAACTCTTAATGGTTGTGGTCCAAACTATTTATCAGATTTGCCTCTATCCTATGAACCCACAAGAACCCCGATGTCTTCTGTGAGTTAATTATACCCAAAGACAGAAACCCACAGTGAGGCATCCTTTCATTACCATGGTCCAGTGTCTCTGGTACAGCCTCCCTGAATACCAGAAGGGAGCAGAGAATTTTGAGATTTTTAAAAGCAAACTCAAGGCTTACCTTCTTAGACTGACTTTTAGATCTATTTTATTTATTTCATTTATTTATACATTTTAGTCTGCTTTACTACTTGGTATATCCTTTTAATCTATTTTTGTTTTCTACATTGTTTTTTCTTTTAATACCCCACCTTTCATTTGCGGTTTTACTAATTTTTTTGCTGTGCAGAATTTAAAAATTTTTATCCTGCCTCTGGTGTTTCCTTGTTGCAAATTTATTAGATTTATGATAACATTTCCTCAGTTTCTGTTTTTATTGAGTCCTTTGTCTCTAACGTAGTCATTTATTGCTTTGTGCATAGATTGGAAGGGTATTTTGTATAGTATAAAGCACATTGTATTACAATATGTTTGTATAAGAAGTGCTATACAAAGTCTGATTGATTCGAAGATCTGTTGTGCGATGCACCTCTTCACCCCCTGAGGTAAACAGACTGAGCTGCCGTCCTGCTCTCATCATTAGCACACATCAAAGCTAATATGTTTTGTTGTACGGCTCAGCAGGTTAGCATTCCTCTGCTCTGTCCAGATGTCACTCTTCATGAAACACAGCCATTACAGCTAACACTGGCCTGTTGATGTAACAGAATTGAAGTGTTTCTTGCCACAGGCTAGGGAGGAGAGAAAAGTAAAAGTGAAACAAACAACTATATCAAACCTAGTTATGAGAAGTCAAATAAAGTCTTTCGACTTGCAATGCCTAGCAATATGACTGTTGGTTTGTCATGACCAAACAGTTAAGCAGCTACCACTACTGTGTAGGCCTATAAAATGTAATTAATACTAATGCAACAGTGTAGAAGTAATAGCAGATACTACATATCTACTGTACATGCAACATTACTTGCTACACTAGTGTATGAGTGAAATAAACAAAGTTGCTTATTGGATTTTACAATGGATTGCAAGCTGACATTCAGTCGCAGTTAACATGATTATCATGAACATATTTGCATTCACTCCATTCTTGACTTTGAAGTACTAAAATGGGAGGGCAGCTATAGAAGGGACAGTGATCCCCTGTAATTTGTCACACTGCACATAGTACACCCTTGTTATGTGCTTTTTATTTAACTATGGCATGTACAAAGCCAAGTGTTGTTGCATCCTCCCTTCGCAGTGTTGCGTACACTGCAAACACATGCTGGCTGTCAGATTTTCCACCAACCCTGGTTATGAGTAAAGGTAATGAGGTATCTGATCATGTTGATACAGATGGACTAGTTTCCATAAAGCGGTCCTCTACATAACAAGTCATGTTGAAGTTTTACAGTCTTGCAATTAGTTGCTCCAACTCTATTTCTGCACCTTGTTGGAAAAAGGCAAAGCTGATAGAGTGCAGACAGCTGTAAGAGGTCAGAGTGGGTTAGGGTCTGACAATGGGAAGCTGGGAAAGGGTTTTACAGGCCTAGATTCATATAATGACCTGAATACTGTGGACAATAGAGAACTAGTTTACCCTTTAATTATTTGAGCTGCTGCCGTGTATCAGTTGTATCATGTTTGCCCAACCCAGTGACACAGTCCCTCTAGCTGTGGTTTGAATGCATGCAGTGTATAAAAGCCAGAAGGAAAGAAAGGAACATATAGAAAGGCACATATAGTCTCTTTCACCATCTTTTTCTTTGACACACACACACACACACACACACACACACACACACACACACACACACACACACACACACACACACACACACTTTTACTCACACTTACACAAACATATACACACAGGGATGCACACACCAACTAAAAACACCACTAATGACTTGCACAAAGTAGCGGGGGTTAAGCTGTATGACTTCTCTGTCTCTGTGTTAAGTCTTAAATGTTTATTAAAGAGGAAGTTTAGCAAAGAGGCTTTTTCTAACCCTAAGCAGCTAATGGACAGCGATATTATTTTCCATGTCTAATCGGCTTTGAAAAGTGCAGACACATTACTGTAAAGTTTCTCTCCCTCTTGAACATTTGCGGTTTTGAAAACATTTAATAGATTGTTGGAAAAACTCTCAAATGGTCCAACTATACCAACCAAGCATAATGCAATCTAGATAAAGTAAACAAATGACCTGTTTGGTGAAAGGTCTTTAAGATGCTTTGCAGGAGCTGCTCTCTGGAATTTGTTTGTTGGACCCATGACAAATCATAATTTTCTTTGTAGGTTTGCCCTGAGAAATTTGCTTTTGTTTAGAAGTCATGAACTTTGCACTTTGAAAAGACTTGTCAACATAGCATCTTTTCTGGGAATTGATCTAGTTGTAAATACACCCCACCCCACCCCCACCCCCCCACCCCTCTGGATACATTGGCAGTCTGTCAAAAAATGTCTTTGGACTTAGTTGCATTTTGTGTTTGACTGAGGCTACAATTTATTATTTGTTGTTTGGGAAGCCGATACAGAAGAGACATACTTTTTGAGAAGCCCAGGGTTTGAATTATAGGGGGGGGGCAGTTAAGATTAAGACTGCTCAGTCATGAGCAGTGAGACAATGGAGGATTAGTGGTTGTAGAGATATCTTTTGACATGAATGTATAGTTTATTATTTCTTTTCAGTCTTTCAGTCTAGTCTTGTGTGGGTAGAGAGGTATAGCTAATCTTTTACCTTTTTTGATATTAGCTTTTATAATATTCACCCCCTTCATTTTCAGGAGTTTTACAGGTTGGATAATTGAACAATATTTAAACCATGTGTGCTGAAGGCTAAGTAATAGTATTATCTGTGGTGGAAAGTTACTAAGTACGTTTGCTTTAAGTACTGTACTTAAGTACAATTTTGATATACTTGTACTTTACTCATGCATGTACATTCAATGCTACTTTACACTTCCTCTCCTCTACATTTCAGAGGGAAATATTGTACTTTCTTCTCCATTTCATTTATTTGACATCTTTAGTGATACTGTAAGGACTGTTACACTTCAATTCATGATTGTCGTGAGCACTCTGATGAAACCTAAGCAAAACCTGTGCTCTCAGCTACTATTAGCAGTGAAACTGCACCCCTGCTTAAATTCTCTCCTTTGGTACAAACTTCTGTTAATGCATCCAGCACAGAGTTTATTCTGGCTTTGGTTGTGGGCCGCTTTGGCTGTGGGCACAGGTGACATGTTGGTACACGTTGCTGTAAAGCTTCTATGCTGTTCTGTGCTCACAGCACGGCTCTTGTGCGCCTTCATAACAGGCCAGTTAATCTTTAATCTTTTTAATTTGACATTTAATGTGAGCTTATTAACAAGAGACCCCCACTGTCCCCTCAGCCCGTTGTTAAATGAGATGGTTTGGAAGGCAAGTTGGAAGCTAAACTATTTTAGGTTTTTAGCATCAGGATAGTCATGTAGAAGACAATGTTTGGACCAGCACTGATTGAGTCATAGTTCCTGTCAGCTGACAGCTGAGAATTTCTCAATCAATGGCAAAATCCTGGTGAAGAAGCTGTGAATCAGTGCTTCTGCAGTAGTCTCCCTTAATTGTTGCTTCAAATACAGCTGTTGTGTTTTTATCCCATTCGACTGATGGCAAGATGACACTAGAGGACAGTGCTGACATTGTTTTCAGTCTTATCTCTTCTCAGGCATCACTACGCTCCAGCTATGTTTTTGTCATGGTTTGGAAAGACAGATAATCAGGAGTTCTGCCTCCATTGATCCCCTAATTTTTTAAGTAAACAGTAAGGTTAAGGCTTTAAAGAAGCCTTTATCATTGATACATTTTAATTCTGAATGTTTTTTTCAGTTGATGAAGAAATAAAACATCACATCATGCCTCCAAAGTTAATACAAATTAATGTTATTGATTTGCGTGTCGCTACATTTTTGAAAGAGAATTTTTAAGTGGTGTTAATTCCAGAGATGTCCAGACTGAACATCAGTACAAAACCTTCAACCAATATACCTCTAAATATCTCTGATTCTTTGAAACAAACCCATTGCTCTTGTTTCCCCATAGGCAGATATGTGCCTTGCATGTGTGTGTGTAAGTACCCTCCATTCTCCTCCTCCCTCATTGTGCGCCATGTGTTAGATCAGGCCCCTGAATGAGTGTTCACCCCGGGTGACCGGGTGTCCTGGATAGTAATTGACAATTCCCCAAGCTAGAGCACAGAGTACTCTGTTGCAGTCTGCACACAGCGCATAACTATGCTTACCCACAGTGAAACCTACAGCATTGGGACACAGAACACAGGTGAGTGAAGACTGACAATGAAGCTCAACCAACTCACTTATAGCAAAGCTGATATATTTTCAACACATTTGAGAACTTTTATTTATTTCATGCCCACTTGGTAAGTTGGCGGACTTTTTGTTGCAGGATTAATTTGGGTTTCAAGATGCCACTGTTAAAGTTTACATGCTCCAATAACTCAAGCTTAGGTAATTTCGAGGTAATGAGGTGTGTGTATGCCTGTGAGTGTGAATGTGTATGTGTGATAAAGTTTGCAGTGCGATTTTTCGTGCAAAATAATTGCCCCAGGCACTGTTCTCATCTCTGCTTGATTTTTTTCTTCAAAAGCAGAAGTTAATGAGAGTAAAATCTAATTATTTGCCTGTTTATCACCTGGACTTTGCTTTGTCAGTCTGGGCTGTTTTTGGCCTTTCACTGCAGCTTCACTGCATGAATTGTGTTCTAGTTTGCTGCTACATGGAGATTATTAAAGTGTTTGAATTATAATTAATAGTGACAATTAAAAGCTGATTGAATATTGAAGAGAATTGCCACAGAACAACTGGAGTTGGTATAGAACATTACATTTTTCCTGTCTACTTTGTTTTATTAATTACTGCACCAGCAATGGTGATGTTTTTTTTCCCCTAATAGAGATTTTATCCTAGTGACACCCCACACATTTCACTAGCTTTGAAAACTTAGATATTTTTAATTTGACATTTAAATGAAGTGTTTTCTTTTTATTCCAACTCTAGAAATAATCACTGTCAATAGTTTGTTTCCAACAAGTGATCTTATTTTATTTTTAATGCAAATTGATGACATTGATTCAAACCATGTATGTTTAACTGACTGCTAATCTGTAGCAACACCTTAGATATGAAACCAACTTCTCTGTTGCATTGTTTTACAAAATACCACATGTTAAAGAGACGTGGCTATTTTGGATGAAATTTTAACACTTCACTGTAGGTCCGTAGTTGTTTATAATAACTGAATTCATCTTTAAAGTAAACTGAGGTCAGCATTACTTTCCCCTTTTGTTTTCTTTTTATGTTAGAGAAGCCTCTGAATAAGCACTGACACCACTGGATACTTTATACTGTCCATGAAAGTCTGGTTGTTACAGTAAATGTGATGTACATTGACTTGATGCTGCACTCAAGCTGTCTTTGTTACCAGGATGTCTGACTGATTTGCTGGCAGGGAAATATGCATTTGTTTGGCTCAATAGCTCAAATTGTTGGTTCGCTTGAAAACAACTTTATTATTTATTTATTGTTAACCTTAAGTGTTTTTTTTCCTCTGTCCAATAGGACATGGGAATCATAAAGAAGACAGTCCATTTCTCAAGAGTGCTGATGCTGCTAGCAAGAAGAATGATTTCTATGACAGGAACCTGGCGCTGTTTGAGGTCTGTTACTTTTACTATGTAATATTTCTGTGAGATGATTGACTGAAACCAAACTCATTAATTTCACTTCTTCCCCCTTTATTCCTTCAGGAAGAGCTGGACATCCGGCCGAAGGTTTCCTCTCTGCTCAGCCGCTTGGTCAACTACACCAACATCACCCAGGGAGCCAAGGAGCATGAGGAGGAGGAGAGTACTGAGGCCTCACGTAGCAAGACCCCCAAGGTCAGGAGTCAGGGCACAGCAGAGGACTACTACTATGCCTTACTGTTTTTACTGTGTGCACTTGAGTTTTTGTAACATTATCCGCCACTCCTAGCTTCCTCCCTCCCTCGCTATCCAAGGTCTAGTTTTGTATTAAGACTTGTTGATTGATTGTTTATGCCTTTGCACGCTCTGCACTCAGGCTGTGGCTGTGTTAGACCTGGATACATAGAAAGAGCGGATAACATGATTGAACGACCTTTAAAAAGAACATCAATCAATACTAATGATCAATAGACTTGTTTCCTGAAATGTCATGCTCAATACTCTCCCCTCTCTCTTTACCCCCCTCCTTCTCTCCCTCTCTCCCTCTCTGTCAGTCTCCCAACATGGGCACTCTGATGGGAGTCTACTTACCCTGTCTCCAGAACATCTTTGGTGTCATTCTTTTTCTCAGACTGACATGGATCGTTGGGATGGCTGGCATCATGCAGTCCCTCCTGATTGTCCTCATGTGCTGCTCATGTGTTAGTATGCGCACACATACTGTACACACACACAGACGCACAGAGACAGTGTTGATTCCACCAGCAATGTGGGACATGAGCCAGCTTTTATTGGCTAAATCAGTCGATAGAATCCACATGGTTGCATGAGCAGCAGCAATCACTGTATTTAAGGCAAAGAATGTCACTTTGACTTGTGTTTTTACTCAGTGTGCTTTCATTACCTAAACCTTACATAACAGATACTGTGGTCGTATTAACATCCACGCTACATATGCTAAACATGTATGATTATGTTCTGTTAGATAGAAGCTTCAGCTGTCATTTTGTTCAGTGGATATTAATGTTACATCCAAAAGTTGCCATGACATCTGTATTTGTGCCCTTTTCCATATTATACTTTCCTTTTTCCTTTACAGACAATGCTCACAGCCATATCGATGAGTGCCATTGCTACTAATGGTGTCGTTCCAGGTAAAACTTGGGCTCATGTCCCCTGATCCGTGTCATACATTTACTCTGCACCATTTTCATCAGTTCTACACATACAGTTGCAACATTTTTCTTTTTTTTTGTAGCCTGACTTTATAAAAAAAAGTCCAGAACTGAATGGGTATTACTTGCTGCTTTTCTAATACGGTAATTACTTGTTGGCCCTTCATGTCTACTGACTGCTCTGAAAAAAATAAGTTATTGTTTCAATTACACATTCTTCCACTTGGGGGCAGCAGAAACCTACTGAATCCACTGCATGCAGTAGAAATTGTGAGATTTCCAGTGGATTTCTGTATCCAACAGTTTGTTTTGTCTTTTGTAGCTGGAGGAGCATACTTCATGATCTCACGCTCCCTTGGCCCAGAATTCGGAGGAGCTGTGGGACTGTGCTTCTACTTGGGCACCACCTTTGCTTCTGCCATGTACATACTTGGTGCCATTGAAATCTTCTTGGTCAGTTTGTTAAAATATTATTCTGCAGTGTCATTCCAGGTCACATGTGTATTCTGAAATGTGATTCCTAAACACTGCTCTGTAGTAAAAGATATAAACTATTTTTTCCCTATTCAGAAATATCTGGTCCCCCAGGCAGCCATCTTTCACAACACAGACCCCCTTGGGAGTGACAGTGCCATGCTGAACAATATGCGAGTCTACGGTTCTATCTGTCTCACTCTAATGGCAGTGGTGGTTTTTGTGGGAGTCAAATATGTCAACAAGCTGGCCTCTCTTTTCCTGACATGTGTCATTATCTCAATTGTCTCTATCTATGCTGGGGCAATCAAATCCATGACTCATCCACCGGAATTCCCGTAAGTCTGCAAGGGGAGGTTTGTTCGAATAAACGTGTCTTAACAGGCCGTGCTATGATTTATGGGGATCTTTATATGGGATTAGTGGTTTAAATGAGGAACAGGTCACTAGTTTGTTCCACCCAGAGAAATAATACTTGCTTCTGTATGATCATTTTATCTTGAAGTCAGGGTCTATTCTATGACTATCAGTGGCAAAGTGTGGAAATAACACTAAATTAACTTTCGGTTATGATAGTAAAGAATAGGTATATTGTGACGACAATGGTGATGATGATTGTGCTGGTGGTGGAAATAATGATGACTAACATAGTTTCAACTTCCATGTTTTCGCTGTAGGATCTGCATGTTGGGCAACAGGACTTTGGTGAGAGATCGTTTTGATGTGTGCGCTAAGACTGTGATAGAGGGCAACATCACCGTGCCCAGTCAGCTGTGGGACAGGTTCTGCCTGCCAGGGAACATGAGCAGCGCTCAGTGTGATGACTACTTCATGCAGAACAATGTGACAGAGATACAGGGCATCCCTGGACTGGGCAGTGGGATTATTAGAGGTAAACTGAGTATTAATGCATTAGGGAATGAAGTATACTACATAGGGTTCTATTGGATGATAACTCACAACTGTTTATTGTAAACATACTGATTATGGGGTAAAATAAAGTAGTATTATAGCCAGGAGTTATTATGTAGCAAAGTTAACATGAATAACACATATGGACTAATTGAATGTCACCCTCCTATAATGTCAGTTTGTTGCCAGTGCTCTAAGTTATCTGTTCTCCTGTTAGAAAACATGTGGAGCAACTACCTGCAGAAAGGAGAGATCTTAGAGAAAGACGGGCTGCAGTCAGTGGATGCCCATGGCACCATGGACAACTTCGGCATGTATGTGTCAGCAGACATTGCTACGTCGTTCACGCTCCTGGTGGGGATCTTCTTCCCATCTGCCACAGGTATAACAATATCGTAAACCAGGCGGCCCTGCTAAATCAACAGCGTTTATGGCACTCACCTCTGTCTGTGTCAAGTTACTCACAACTTTAAGTCTTACAAATATGGCAGTATAATAGTATGTTTGTCATAACATAATAAAAACCAAAGTGGTTGATCTGTAAAACCTGTAATCTATACGATGCAGACCATGTGACTTACTGTATATATGATTTCATAAGATAGACTGATTGAGTTTTTTATGCAGTATGAACCCATAAAATGCAAGTAGTCATTTTTACATAAGGTAATAAAAACAAATTAAAATTGGCATGCAGATGCAGCAAAACAGGGAGGTTTTAAGCCTCACTCTAATCCAGCCGGTCAGGGCATACTTCAACAGGTGTTACATGTCTCTTGTTTTTATCTATTGTCTTTATTTTCTTGTAGGTATCATGGCAGGCTCCAACAGATCTGGTGATCTCCGGGATGCTCAAAAGTCCATCCCTGTGGGAACTATTTTAGCTATTACCACTACTTCACTTGTTTGTATCCTTTATTTCAGTGACTACACAATACATTTTTTTATTTGATATTCATGTTTGTGATATAAACAGCTCCTTGACATCTTGTATTCAGATTTAAGTTCTGTAGTCCTGTTTGGGTCTTGTATTGAAGGAGTGGTCCTAAGGGACAAGTAAGTTCATTATGTCCTACTGCAAGTTACTACTATTATCAAAATTCCTGTTGTAAATAGTGAAATTAAATAATAAACAACAAATACAATATTTGATATTCATGTTTGTGATATAAACAGCTCCTTGACATCTTGTATTCAGATTTAAGTTCTGTAGTCCTGTTTGGGTCTTGTATTGAAGGAGTGGTCCTAAGGGACAAGTAAGTTCATTATGTCCTACTGCAAGTTACTACTATTATCAAAATTCCTGTTGTAAATAGTGAAATTAAATAATAAACAACAAATACAAATATATAAACAAATACTTGCAGGTTTGGGGACGCTGTCAGAAAAAACTTGGTGGTGGGGACGCTCTCTTGGCCGTCTCCATGGGTTATTGTCATTGGCTCCTTCTTCTCTACGGTTGGGGCAGGCCTGCAGTCCCTCACTGGGGCCCCGCGACTTCTACAGGCTATTGCCAAGGACAACATCATTCCGTTCCTCAGGGTGGGGAAGTACAGGATACTCTGTTGATAATACATTAACCATTTCATATTCTGAAATCATCTGAACTTCTGCAAGACAGAAATGGCTCCAACAGGCTGGAGAACAGACAGATAACAGTTATTTCTAAAACATAGAGTAATTTGAATACTCAGAATAACCTCGGAAATACATATAGTTTTTTGTGCTGGAAATATTTGCATTTGGTAATATATTACTTTGAAGTTTATTTGAATATGATATAAGAAATGATTTGCATTGCTGTGTTTTGTTTTAGGTGTTTGGTCATGGGAAGAGCAATGGAGAGCCTACATGGGCATTGGTGCTGACTGGCCTCATAGCAGAGCTGGGTATCCTCATTGCCTCGCTCGATATGGTGGCTCCTATCCTTTCCATGTAAGCTCACATACATGCACACATGCCAAAAAATATGGCATATACCATGTGTACTGTACACACCCAACACATTAATTTCTCTCAGACATGTCATGTATTAAATTCCCTGTTTGGTAAAAGGCCATCTGCAACATTGATGATATGAATACCTACTTCACATTTATACAAAATTGCATGTTTTTATTTAACAGGTTCTTCTTGATGTGCTATCTCTTCGTGAACTTAGCCTGTGCAGTTCAGACTCTTTTACGCACACCAAACTGGAGGCCAAGGTTTAAATATTACCACTGGTGAGTGCAGCTGTATGTCCACCATACTTCTCAGAAGGGGTGGGAGTACATTTTACTTTTCCCAGATTCTCCTGCTGTCACAAATTTAAATCACCAACTTTTCAATTACAAGACCACCTTTGTAAGAGTTATGCTACAGTTGCTGTCATGAAAGACTAATGCATTATGCATACTTGTAAATAATGTTACTGCTCTTGCTATGCAAAAACATAATTTCAGACTTTATGTGTCACACCCACAGGGCTCTGTCCTTCCTTGGTATGAGTATGTGTCTGGCTCTAATGTTCATTTCCTCCTGGTACTATGCTATTGTGGCCATGGGCATCGCTGGGATGATCTACAAATACATTGAGTACCAGGGGTATGTCTGGAGTCTAATAAGCATTTGAAATACTTTTACCTTATAGTGCATTCTCAATGATGGGATGGTGACATTTGCGTTTCTCTAAAAACAGAGCAGAGAAGGAGTGGGGAGACGGTATAAGAGGACTATCGCTTAGTGCTGCACGCTATGCCCTGCTAAGACTTGAGGTCGGACCCCCGCACACCAAGAACTGGAGGTACAGCTGCACCTAGAGGAGATGCTATGAATGTTTCCACACAAACAGTCAAAATGACACTTTGATTGCATTTCCGAGGAGCCACATGGCATGTTGTTGATGTAAAAGTTGTTTTCACATGTATCTTCAATAACAAAAGGAATCAGACCACCATTATTACACCTTGTCAAATAACTGTTTCAGTCCGTGGACTCTACATTTCTCCACATTTCATAGGCCAGTCAGTTTAATTTTGACGATGTTGAAATGCAGCAATGAGAAGCTTTATCGAAGTTTTATCTAAATTTTATCAGTGATATTTGAGACATATTGCGTGGCACCCACATGGAATGATGAATTAGAAGATTCTCTCCCTTTCATAAAAATGACATCCAGAAGGGTAAGTGTAATGAAAAACATTTTCAGGAAGTTGTGGTCTAAGGATATCTTGCAAAGCAGTTCCAGTAAGTTAGCTTGTCAGCTGTTTTTGTTATATATAATATGTTGCATATATGCTGTTATCACTCTAATGTTGCACTTCCTGTTTCCAACTCATTCTTAATACGCTGGCAGTGACACAACAGCTAGTCTTGAGAGGGCAATATATCAATAAAAGGTATACAAGACAGCCATGTAAGCAATGACTTGGTGGTTCAGAGGTCAAAAGATGTCTAGAGGTTGAGGTTAAAACTGGGATCAACTTGGTAGACAAGTGAAAGTTATTTTCACAGTAATTGTATCTATATGTAACACAATGACAGAATGTATAACTTTTGGTCGTGGGTTTCAAACTCTTTCTGTAATAACACATCTAAAAGGAAAAATCTTATCAGATAGGGTCCGTGCTCTAATTTGTGTCAGTTTAGGGGTCCTTGATGTGAAAAATAACAACAGGTATTGTTTAACCTAAACCAGTGGTTCAGGTTAGGATCTGATTCACACTGAAATATGCTTAAATGCTGTGAAAGCAACAGTTATATGTCTGATCAACTTGCGCATTTCTAAGCGAGACTTCTGTTGACCCGCAAATCAGAGACTAATGCTTGATACTGGCACTTGAAAAGTCCAATTTTATCAATTAGCATCATCTAAAAAGTGTATATGATGGATGTGTACACAAATGCAAGCAGACAGAAACCGATCGAATCATCAGTCCTTGCATTGGCAGTGACCATTCAGGTTTTCTTGATTTGATAGATGAACACTAGCATGAGCACGAGTGAATGCTTTCTTGATTCTTACACTATCAAAAGAAAATAATACATTTTTCTCTGTATTGGGGTGACTGTCTTTACAAAGACACATATTTGACCTCGGCTTTTGTCTCATATTATCTGTCTGTGACTCACTACTCACCTACAGACCTCAGTTGTTGGTGCTGCTGAAACTGGATGAGGACCTCCATGTGAAATACCCCCGACTGCTCACCTTTGCCTCCCAGCTGAAGGCAGGAAAGGGTCTGACCATTGTGGGCTCTGTCATCCAGGGCAACTTTCTGGACAGCTATGGGGAAATGCAGGCAGCTGAACAGGTAAATACTGGAAAGAGATGTATGCTAGAAGTGAAAAGAAACGTAAACATGCTTCACTTTAAATTTTTGTTGCATAGTTTTTTCTTTTTCACTTTAATCACAGGGCAGGGGTAGAAACATCCTGTTGTTAGCAGTACAGTACGGCCCCAATGAGCCATTTCAGATAAATTAGGGACGAGTGAAAGGAAATTTTTTTTAAATGTGATTTGTTTGGTAAAGAATTAAACACGTAAAGCAAAGTTTGCTCCTGTTTATGTGACAATTGAAACAAGTGAAAAAAGAATCAATCATCCGCAATTGACTTTGAGCTAAGCCTTTATTCATGCAGTAGAGCTAGTGCTCTCCAGGGAGGTGCTGACGAAAAACCTGTATTGATGCAATTTCAACTGTTGAACTGTTGTTTTTTTGCAATATAAGTATTTATAGTGTCATTATGATCACAATGCATTATAATCACATTTATTAGATGTAAGACAGAGGAACTGTCAGATCTTTTTTTTTTAAATGCTTTATAAGTGTTTAAATATCCACTTACTACTTACTAAAGCTCAGTTTAACCACTTTTTTATTCTGCCAGGCCATTAAGAATATGATGGAGATTGAGCGGGTTAAGGGTTTCTGCCAGGTCGTGGTGGCAACTAAGGTGCGTGAGGGTATTGTCCATCTGATCCAGTCCTGTGGTCTGGGAGGCATGAAGCACAATACCGTGGTGATGGGATGGCCATATGGCTGGAGACAGAGTGAGGACCCTCGTGCCTGGAAGACTTTCATCAGTAAGTCTAACTGAAATACTATTAACATAACGTAGAATGTAGAAGCATTGCAGCATTGCAGTATGGCAACACCTCTAAATGACTGCCTTGATTACATGATATTTATGGGAATGAGTATGTGTTTATGATTATGATCACTATCCTGAGCTTGTAGTTATAACAACCAAGGGGCTGAAAAAGCTCACCTGACTACACTTGATGATGATGACATGTATTCTGTGTTAGTTTTCAACTGGCTTGTACTATAGCTGAATTCATTAACACAGTATCCATCTGTACAGTACAATTACTAATAAAAGGCACCTCTACCCAGACACAGTCCGCTGCACCACAGCTGCCCACCTGGCCCTGATGGTGCCCAAAAATGTGTCCTTCTACCCAAGCAACCACGAACGCTTCACAGACGGCAACATAGATGTGTGGTGGATCGTCCATGATGGGGGGATGCTAATGCTGCTGCCTTTCCTGCTCAAACAGCATAAAGTGAGATGAAAGAGTTTACTGTATATCTTTCAGTTTTTCACCCTCAATAAACTACCTAATAAGTTTTAAATAATGTAGTTATACCATCTTAGGAAATGGTGCAGTGTGTTTGCCATTTAAAAAGTTTAAGCAATTTCTGCATATTCAAATTTTATTTTAAAAAAACACACAAGGGAAATTTATAAATTGTGAATATGTCAATATCAGTTTAATTAAAATAACTCACATACTCACCTTTAACAATCTTTATTATTTTTATTTTTATTGGCTCTTTCTCTCTTGAAGACTGTGGTTTATTTAAGCTTTTCTTTTGAAAAAGTATATTTTTGAAATTAAAAAAAAAAAAGTGTAAGTTTAATGAAATGTAAAGAAAATGCAAATTGGATAAAGAAATCTCATTTATGTTGGGAAGAAGAAAAATTAAAAACAGATGTAAGCTTTTGTCTCCCCTTATCAGTTTATTATTCCATTTCATAATCATTTAAAAACAAGAATGGAGAAAGAAAACAAAATCATCTTTGGAAGAAGTAAAAGATTTTTCCTTTAATATACTATCCACTTTCAGCAAGTAATTATAATCACATCCATTCAATACTGCACATAGTATCACACTTGTGGCAATAACAGCATGGTTTTGTTTGTATTTTAGGTGTGGAGGAAATGCAAGATGCGCATCTTCACTGTAGCCCAGATGGATGACAACAGTATCCAGATGAAGAAAGATCTAGCCACATTCCTTTACCAGCTGAGGATAGAGGCTGAAGTTGAAGTGGTGGAGATGGTGAGAGTTCCTCTTACACAACTCTGAATTTGAGTGGAGACTTATATAAGATTCTTTATGGCCAGAACACACGCAGTATAAATTTGACTCGGTAATAAAATTTGCAGCTGAACCAGACGCCCATTGTAGTTTACTGATGCAAACAGGATTGCTGTTTTTTACGAGATGCCACAAACATGAGGGCTAAAAAAAACTGCTTGCCTCAATCTGCCTGATAGTGGGGGCAGAAAACAAATATTTGAGCATGAATTCATTAACTTGCACTGCCACACTGTCCATGTTAAAAGACAAATATATCTCACTTGTACTAACCATTAAAATGATGTTTCTCAAATGGGATTTCAGCATGACAGTGACATATCCGCATACACCTATGAGCGGACGCTAATGATGGAGCAGAGGTCCCAGATGTTGAGGCAAATGAGGTTGTCCAGTGCAGAAAGACAAAGAGAGGTATGTTTTTATGCCTCTGCCCATGGTGACAGCCAGGGCTGGACGCTCTCTCTTGTGAGCGCAATATCTCAGTAATGCCTTGAGGGAATGTTTTCAAATTTGCCACAAACATTCACTTGGACTCATGGACGAACTGATTAGATTTTGGTGGTCTTGCAGGCCCAGCTGGTAAAAGACAGACACTCTTTGGTGCGTATGGGAAGTCTATACTCGGATGAGGAGGAGGAGGTGGTGGAGGCTCCTCCAGAGAAGGTTCAGATGACATGGACAAGGGAGAAGTGTGAAGCTGAGAGGAGAAACAGGAACAATGCCCCTGAGAACTTCAGAGAACTCATGAGCCTCAAACCGTGAGTCATATGTTAAACTTTTCACCTTTTTCCCACCTTTCCTCACTGCAATTTTCTCAGTTTCACAAAGTGAGAGCTTGCTTTGAAATAGTCCAAAAAAAGGTTTTCTTATCTGTCTCTCTTGCTGAACCCCAGGGATCAGTCCAATGTGCGACGAATGCATACAGCTGTGAAGTTGAATGAGGTAATAGTCAACAGGTCCCACGATGCTCGATTAGTGCTGCTCAACATGCCAGGACCACCACGAGACACAGACGGCGATGAGAACTGTATCCTTTGCCAAAATGATAAAACAAGAAGCGGGTCTTGCACAATTTGGCAAAGATTGTGTGCTATAGTACACATGTCTGCAGGCTAGTGTTTGTTTGGTTTTACTTCCTTAACTCTTTCTTCAGATATGGAGTTTCTGGAAGTGTTGACTGAGGGCTTGGAGAGAGTGCTGCTGGTGAGAGGCGGAGGTCGGGAGGTCATTACTATCTACTCTTGACCAATCAGGAGCTGCTACACAGGGGCCTCAGACTCATCAGAATACATTCCACCTATGGACACAAAGCAGCACCCACTCTGCTGCCCGACAGATGTTGGTAGATGCATCAATTTGACACTTTTTCTGAAGTATGGACTTTTGAGTACAAAAGAGGTTTATTCTATTCTTGTAGAATATTGAGTCACATTTGTGTACATATCTGTCCAACATGTTCACGGCTTTGCCATTCTTTACAAATGAAAGCTGTTTATTTTACTCCCTCAGTCAAATAATTTTTTGGTCAGACTGTCAAACACCAAGTCTAGGTTAGCATTTTCTTATTTATAGGTAACAAATACCTCTTCATATGTGAAAATAAACCTATATTTGACGATTTAGCAGACAGCACAATCCTGTTGTTAACACTTTTAATAATGTGTTGGATTTTTATTCTACAACAGCCTTTTGCTTATTTTGGAAACGTTTCTCTATTTATTTATTTATTTTTTCAACACTTCCCCACTGCGGTAAAAGAAAATATTACTGTAGATAATTCACATAAATCTTAACGTTTGCAACGCTGCATTGTAGGAATAGGTGGCACAAAATCCACTTCATAAATGTGGATGCCAGAGATTATAAAGTGAGTTTTTCAAAACAGATATAATTTATGATTTTTGAGATATTTGTGTTCTTATGAGAAAAAATGTACATGAATGACCTTTGACTTGTTATATTTGTACTTTTTCTACAGACCTGAAAAGCTTATCTGCACATTAAAAAGATGGCTTAATTTAAAGTTATAATCCTTAAGATTTTGATTAAATCAAACCCATTTTATACTATATATGGTCTGCATTCTTTCTATAATAGCCGCTAAAAGTATTTAAATTCTGTATATCTGTGGTTAGGGTTAGCGTTAGTTAGTTTTCATTATTTGTGGCACAAATTTCTACTCCACTATTTTTCTGACGAAGCACCTACTTAAGAAGTGTTGCCTGCAGTATTAAACCACACTTGCTATTACCACCGTAAACATGGGTGTTGTCTAATCAACCAGGCCTGAAATCTAAAGGATTACAACTTTAAGAAATTCTCTTCTCAGCTACATCAGACTACCAGATGACATTTAAATAATTTTTTTTTTCAGGTCTTTTTCTAGGAAGTTGAGTATGATCAGTATTTTAGGCCAGCGTACAGTGTAGAGAACAACTGTTTGTTTTTATGAGGACTAAATGATCTGTACAAGCCTAGATGTTTTAAATGTAAGGCATAACCCATGACAAGGTGTGCAGTTATTAAAAACTACCCAACGCTAAGAATGCTCCTGGTCTTCCCTCAACTTCACATTTTCATAAAAACATTTTTTTCCTTTTTTTTTTTTACAGAATAGCATAGGTTGAAGTGGATTATCCCACATTGTCACCTGCCAGCAATCCAACTTATGTTTTTGTTAATTCAACTTTTGGCAAAAGACACTATTTAAATGGAAACTTAATGTTGGCAGTATTTTAGTGAGGCTGTGAGTATTCATTTTTGAAGCGTCACAGCTGTCTGGTTATCTGAAAATCATGTGAATGGCGTAGATGTTAATAAAACATAAAAATGAGTTTGCCAAAGCAAATTCCTATCTTTGTTGCCTTTACAGTGTTGATCATGATTCTTAAGAAGACAGGCTTTCACACAGTTGCTTTGAGTAACTGCTGTTCTAAGTTAAAGACCTGGTTTCAATTATTTCTGTGTGCAATGAAAAAAGCACGGTTTTCTGCTTGGCCAATTACATTAAAATGCACACTATGCTTTGTAAACTTCCATAATATCTTATTATGCTGTAAGATCAAATAAAAGCAACATCTGTTTATTAATTCCCCTGTGCGACTTTGTTTACACCTTACAATACTATACAATACTATTACAGCAATAAATAATTTATGTCATATTAATAATAGGATAATGCAACATTGTACACTTAACTGCACATTAATTAAACCGTTTACCTTCAGTATCTCCATCCCCAGCTGTTATATTACTGGTCTACAATAGATAAAAAAAAACCTTCACAGGCAAAAATTTAAAATACAAACTGCAAACAACTTAAAATAATAAAGTGCCATCTCTGCCGTTTTATTGTCAGGATCATTATTCTCCTGCATGTCATAGAGACGATGTTGGTACATGTACAAGAAATTCAGAAATAGATTAAATATCAAATAAATACATTCAAACATAAATGTTAAAGTGCCTTTCGGAGGAATGGTCATTCAAATTACTTCCCAAATGGGGCTACATGTTAAATGCTTTTTTTGTATTGCTGTTAAGAAAGTGATCCACCTCCCCTTATCTTTTCTGACCTGTGGAGTGCTGTGATGACCTACAAATGGCTACAGCAAACTCATTAAGCTCCTTATCTATATTAAAAATGAGGCACTTTAAAAAAGAAGGTTCATCTGAGCTGAATTTCTAAATATTCATTCAATCATAAATAGGCTGGAAAGCAGCAGAACTGTGGCCAGGATTAGCAAACATGGTGGTCTGTGTTGGGCTCTGGAGGACGGGGACGGCCCTCTCGGTTGAGGAGGTCTAAGGACCAGCCTGCAGGGGTTCTGGACCTCCTGTTCGGAGATCTGGACCTCACTGGGTGGGTTCGAACTTAGCTGATTACGTACCTGGGGGTAAATAGAGTGAGACAAGAGAGGGAGGCAATACATAAAATGCTTTACGGTAGAAATTAATCAGCTGACAATCTCTTTTAAACTTGCAGTGCAAAGAAATCATTTAATTTACTATATATGTTAATTATTATTTTATCAATCTTGCAGGGTCAACAAGACTACTGTTGAATCTGAAAATGTTATTTTGAGCCAAAAAACAAACAAACAACTGCTATAAATTCTTGGATAAAGGTGGTTAGCGTGCAGACAGAAAGATGCCTTTTGTTTTAGGAAAAATACAATATACCTGCATATATTTCACGATATGATGCATATCCTTTACTTACTTATTGTTCTCTCCAGCTGAAACACTCCTTTGGCCATGACATGGAGTGCAAATGTGCTTTTCAGTTACCTACCTACCTTCATTTATCAAGGAAAGCTGTTCTTTGATATAACATACGTATATCACTCTTGCAGCTCACCCGCTCAACCTCCTCGAACACTCGCAGGAAGTTCCTTCGAAGGACATCAGCCAACTCAGTCTCAGTCCAGTTCCTCTGCAGGAGTTCCTGGATCAGGGCAGGGTACTTTGACACATCATCTAGCCCCTGAGGAAAGCTATTAAAAAAAAAAGAAAAAAAAGAAAAAAGAAAACAAACACATTTTTATTCACAGGTATCTATTCAGCAAGAGACATCACAGCATTCTGGTAGTTTGGTGTTACTTAATGCATTATTTATCATTAGGAATATGTAATTACAATAATATACACTTTAAGCCCTTCAATATAATTTGTTTTGTGACAAATTTTGGAATTGATTGAGTCTGTATGAAGGGAGTAACACAAGCCATTCTACAGCAAATCTACTGCAGCAGCCCTTTCTTTATGCCCGTTGGCCGTACAAAGTTATTGATTTTTACCATTTTCAGTCTGTTGACAGCTGAGACAGCTAAATTGTTGATATTATGACAGGCTAGCAAAAGCACAAAATTGATCTGGTTCAAGAAAAACCTCTGAAATATTTTGTCTGACAACAGCCAGAGAGTGGACCCGACTAGCACTAGAGCTTTGTTTGGTTTATTTGTCTGTATATGTAAGTTATGTCTCTTAAGATTGACATCCATCCTGGTCATAGAATAACAAAAAGCACTAAAGCAACTACAGTACTGTAGATTTACTGTCTGCAAACTGCATGTTCATTTGCCTTTGACTTTGTGCTTCTAGTTGTCTGTATGTTGTGCTGGCAAGTGATTATTCTCACCTCACAGCGCCTTCAAAGTCCCCTCCAATTCCTATTGACTCAGCTCCAATCACCTTCTTTATGTGATCAAAATGGTCTGTAAAACCCATGAGGAATAATGAATCAACTGGGCTATAAGAAATACAAACTTCACAATTACTCCATTACAAAAAAAGGAATCAAAATGGATGCCTCACCAGCCACATGAGAGATGTTAGCCTTGTCCCTGCAGGAAATAAAGTTGCTGTGGAGATTCACCATGATCAACCCTTGGTTCATTTTCTGAAACACAACACACACGTGTCATTGGCACATCTAGAAAAAAAAAAAGACATAGATAGAGAAGCGAACGACTAAAATGAGCTACGTATAAATACATTTTTCAGATACAACCTACATTTCTGTCTCAGCTATATGCATTAGTTGTGGTGGCAGATGTGGTAAACATCAGCTTTTCTCTTATCTCAAACACTATGAGTTGCAGTAAAGTCAACAACCATACATATAGAGGAATCAGTGGAAACATTAGAAACATGCCTGCACATGACGAGGCCAGAGTTGAGCTGAGGTTAAAATAAGGGAAATACAGTGTATCCATATTTTATATCCATATTTTTTCCATATGAATATATCCATATTCCTATGGTTTATTGATATTTGGTCTTCATTCATCACTTGCTGCACCAACAGGTTGATATATTGTCTGATGATGCCTATTTTACACTGACAATGAAATTAAAAACTCTGTGGATTTGAAGATGTTTTTTGGGATTGGTATGTATCAGCCAGTGTGCTGTTGTGGTGCCAGTCAGAGAAAGCATTTGGCTGTGAGGCAGGGAGGATTTCAGAATAACCTTCAATTAACCTTCAAATTAATCTAATTTTACACTAAAATAAACATTTAGAATGATGTGCAGTACACCGATATTAGGTATTTTAATTGCATAGAAAATACTTAAATAAATATGCAACTACTGACAAAAGATGATATTAATATTTACCCTGTAAGACAAAATGTAATTATATCTTTTAACACATATTACTGGCAACAGCGAGAACTTGATAAAATCAAAGAACAGCCTGTAAAAGCAACGTTCTAAACTCAAATGGGAAGTAGTGAGTAGTAATGAGTTAGAGCTAACAACTAAAGCTGAACAAAGAGTGACACAGACTAATGGCGGTTTAAAGACATACCCAGAAAAGAATTTGGGGAAAGAGAAAACATCACAAGTACAGAGTACAACTAAAATTACTGCCTCATGGTTGTCACAGACGGACAACCTTTAAACATAATAAATAATAACAATGATAAAAAGGCCAAAATCTGCAAACTGTTTTGTGGAAGTGATAAATGAAACAATGATATTACTGAACATTAAGCTTATCCTCCCCGAATTGTGTCCAACAAATAAAACACATTGCATGTTCTTTGTCAGAGGTGTAAATAAAAATTATATTTGAAATAAATTAATCAGTGACTTGACTGATAAGATAGTCATTTAATCAAGCAACTAAGTGGGCAATTAATCACTCAGTAAATTGGCTTTCTCACCAGCTCATGCAGCAGCCAATCAGGTACGTTGCGACCATGGTTACAGATGGAGTAGGAAGATGAATGGCTAAAAATAACAGGAGCCCTGGAATGGTTCAGCACAGCCAAGGCAGTGTCCCAAGAAGTGTGGGAAAGGTCCACTATTATTCCCAGTCTGTTCATCTCCTCCACCACAGCCTTGAAAACACCACAAAACCACTTAAGCAGCCATTTACAGTTTCATTGGAAAGAATGAAGTCAATTTAGCCAACAACAGGAGATGCTTACAAACATGCATATAAACACTCATGCAGATAGCAATCAAGGAAGTCCAGCATGCTGCTGTTGTTCAGAGGGCCAACAGCAAAGGAAATGCATTATAAAGATGTTTGTCACAAAATAAGTTGTTTATATTGTATAGCAGCATTGCTGTAATACACAAATACATGTTGAAGTACTTGCAAGTCCAATTTGGGTTAAAGCAGTTTCTCTGTAAACAGCCACTCAAGAGAACATTTTGTATGCACAGCATTACCCAACTTTGATAATAACAAGGTCCAATTTCATCAGCACAGTCCATAATTGGAGTTGTTAATACTTCAAAATGATCACATCCTCATTATCTGACTTTTTTAATTTACCGTTACTACCACCGCTATAGCAACCACAACAACTACCACAATAATGAAAATAAGAATAAATGTAACAAGAATATTAATTTTCTCCTTTGGCCACCAAAATCTAATCTGTTCCTCTCATTAACGAGATGTTGTGTTCATGAGAATGGGACAGACGGATGTGCCAACAGATGGACAACCCAAAAACATAATGCCTCCGGCCCTGGCTATCATTGGCACGGAGGCATAAAAAGTCCAGCCAAAATCTGCAAATCGTTTAGTGGAATGTGATAAATGAAACAAATCTGTAGTTAATATTACTGAAGATTAAGCTTACCTTCCCAAAATGTGTCAGGCTGTTATTCTGTCTTTGATAGACACTGTAAAGTTTTGAGGACGATTCAGCCCTGCATTGAGCAAGAATATCTTTAAAACTATAATTTTTGAAAATCTTGTTCATGACTTTGCAAAAAATATCTAAATATTCTTGTATTTAGGACATCTGAATGGGGTTTCTGTATTTTTCATCCGACTTTGGCATAGTCAGCTATGGGCAATGTCAAGTTTAAGAGAAAGTACAAATATAAGTTAATTTGCATTAAGGAAAAAATGTGTGTTTGACCTTTCCAACACAGTAAATAAACATGTGGCTCAGTATTTCATTTATTCTCTTAAAAGTTAGGGTTAGCGTGGACATCACATGGCCACTGCGAGACATGTTAATTTATATCATGAAATTAATTTAATTCATCTTGAATTTGTAATGATACAGCTCTGCACAAGTCTGACCTAATGAACAATGGAGGAGAAGATTTTGACAAAAAATTAGAAAAAACATGATATTCTGTTCAGTATTACACTGTACAGCTACAGACGTGTCGTAGGATATTTAAATTTCAAATACTCTGCGTCTGTATCTGTGCAGTTATATTTTAGCAGCAAAAAGGGTCATTTTTGGTCCCCCATGATATTCTAGGTAAAATACAACATTCAGGATGATTCTCTTCATTACCAGGGTGTATTGCAGGTATGTGTGAGGGCCATGGAGCGGACTCCAAGTTGGTAATACATCCGCAGGGCTGGCAGGCTGCTGTCAATGGAGTGCCCCCCCTCAATACTTATTAAGCATGCTATCTTGTGCCTCATCTCAGTATTCTTCAGTTCTGAGGTGACAGACACACATGGTTTGAGATTAAAGCCTCAAGTCAAAACAACAGCCAGTAGCTGTTTTAAGAGTGTGCAGTCATTAATTCAGATAAAAGCTAACATTCAGTACACGCCGGTGAGATGTGCAAAAATAAGCTTTGTTCCAAAGCACTGAGTAACTATAAATTTTAATTTTGCCAAACAAGGAATTCAGCATCTCTTGAAAAAGAACCACAGTTTGTTTTTGTGTTGTAATTACTTGTTAGAGAAAGGAACATCCCATTCTTCACAAGTAATTAACTTCTCATTAGATCATTATAATATTCATTCCTTTTTCCCAAATATGGACTGTAAAAAAGACATGATATACATTCATAGTACACAGAACTATTGATGGTTGTATTTTCGTAGAAATCCATATTAGAATGCACAGTACATCATAATTATACAAATGACTATAATTAATTGATTTTTTTGTAATCAATCACTGTTCATGTTTCTATAGTGTTTTTGTACATATCTAGCCTGTTATCCCATTTTGAGGTGAACTATACCTTGGGCAGATGTGACCAGCTCAAAGTCCTGGTACTCGGTGCACATGCGTCTGACCACATCTATTTGTTCCAGGGTCAGCCTCACAGCATCCTTCTCCTGGGCCCCACACAACACATAGACTGCAAACATCTGACAAAGGGAGAGGGAACTGAAGTGAAGGAGAGACATTTGAGTAGCTGACGTGACTGCCATTCTAGGTTCGATCTCTCCAAAACATAATTTTAGTCATAGAACCGCTGTCTGCCTTGAACGAAGCTAGTCTTTGGTGCAGTCCGCACTCTTGAAGAAACACCGTCAGAAAGAAAAGACTGACGAAGTAAGTAAGACAATACCTGTGCCTGTACATGGCCTGCTTGGAGGCGGGTGATGTCAGTGGCCACTTTGCTGACGTTATGAAGGTCAAATTGACTCAAGCGATTGTTGTGAAGTATCCTCAGCTTGAGAGGTAGGTCATTATGACTAACAGATGGAGTGAGAGGGTATAAGCAAAGTAGGAGGGACAGGATAGAGAAGTATTTTAATACAACTTAATTCATTTATTTCCATTAATGTGACTCGTGTAGGCAAGACATTAAACATCCTTTACCCATCAATAAGAGGATATCTGGACATCAAGTCGTGTACTCTTTCTCTCTCAGAGTATCCAGATATAAAATGACACAAAGAGGAGAGTACCAACAGATTCCTGAGGGACAGTATGCAAAAGCCGCTTAAAGCACGTGTTGAAGTTTTCCTAGGAAGCATATTCTGAAGAGAAAAAACACACCCGATTACAAGTATCTGATAGTATCTGATATTACAGTGACAGCTAGAAATAAAACATGGTAGGATCATTATTAATCTAAGGCTTCATATATCAATGCATATTCTAAGTCCTACTTGAAATACATTACACTATGACTCTGGTGAGATTAAAATGATGGTAGAACGGAAACACACAAATTTAAAGGTGTTCGTAATTTGGTTGCCTATTTGTGAAAATGCCCTCTGGACAGTAAAACAATGATGCATGCTCATTTTCAAGAACAGTTTTTATCCACATAATAGTAAGAAACAATTTACTTGAAAACACACAATACACACTTACCAGGCAGGCCGGTTAACGAGTAACGTATTTACCACTTTGTTGGACAACTGAGTATAAACAGCACGAACCTTCCAGCTCTACGCCCTAGACAAACTGTAGAGCAAACCTATTAAAAACTAGCAGCTGTGCTGGGTGCTGCATTCAAACCAGTCGGAAAAATTAGCAATACATATGTCGAGTTTACTTAGTGCAGTAGTACAGTGACTGTAATAGCAATTGCTCCTACAGTGACAATGGCAATTACTGTGTCTTGCAGGTTCCAGCTCTAGAGGGACGTTATCATCTGCCGTGCTTCCTTATTGTCCCCTTTTAATTTTCGAAGCGTGAAGGTTTGTTAGTAGACAAGTGTGTTTCTAACGATGAAGGTCAGAGAAACAAATGTCTCAAATGATAATACATGTCACTAAAAATGTTACACTAGAGAAATTAATCAAAATTTCATAGGATTCATAGTTGCCATGCGTAGGGCTAGTTTTATTTTTGAACCAATTTACCTGTGTTGCCTCTCTCGAATTTAAGTATTTAGGGGGCACATGAAAGCACCGCTGAGACGGGGATTTGATGTTGCCATCTGCTGGCCAAATCGCTACCTTTAACGGCTCATGGGTCCAGATAGTTGATTCCAATGTAATCAGCGTATAATTGACACGTTTGAACTGCTGATATACATTCAGGTCAGTCGGCTACCATGTTTGTGTTTTGTAAAATAATTGATTCAGTAAAAGGTAAGCTGTGTTGACAACGCCTTTACCTTCAAAAAAGCGTCTCTTCTAAAATATTGTCCAGATTTACAGACCGCTCAGGTTGTTTGGCAAAATGCTAAGTAATGCTGTAAGTAAGAAAATGACGGCGCTCTAATTTGGTGATATTTCAATACTCAAATAAATATATGAATATTATGAATATAATAACTTTAAAATAAAATAAAAACAAAAACTTTCTCTTCTTCCACTTTCCCCCACAAGCTAACCAAGCTGTTAGGTCACTTCCGGCTACCATCCTTGTTCGGCTCAAGCGTTGCAAGTTTTGAGATAAGTTTAAACTCTTAAACTTTTCGTCTTGTATAGCACGGGGAGGGGTTTTGTTGGTGAACCAATGAAGATTTGAAGAATCTAGAAGTCGTCTAAACTGGGGTAAGTGTTGTTAAGTTTTCGCTTGATGATTTCATTTTTTCACTGGCAGGTGTCAGTGGGCCTTTTGCAGTAGACATTTTGATTTGTTATAGTATAAAGCACAGTTGTACTAATAACCCCTAATGTGCTACACGCGTCCCAGTAGCCATGGCTGTGGCATAACATGCAATACATTATAATTCAGCTATCGTTAATTTCATTAGTTACACCTGTGCTTTTCTTACTGTAACATGTCACAATATCTTCTCTGAAAAATGCATGCTTCAAATGTGAAAATGATGATGGTCGCTACAAAGAAAGGCTTATAACATAGAACAGATCACAATTTTAATGTTTTGATATAAAAACAACATGATTTAATGAAAATGTATGTTGTTTTTTTCTTTTTACTACAGTAAATACAGTAAAGCAATAAAGAATTGTTTTTCCAGGGAGCTGGTGGACTGTACCTCTGCTCAGAAAATAAGGTGTGGCAGCATGTATCTGCTTCAAAAAAAGTTTGGAGTTGGACATATGGAACATGCAACAAGATGGGGCAGGAACAATATCTCCAGGTAAGAGTGCCTTTACCTTATAAGATATTGATTATTTTTCCCCCTAAACACTATCCACGGTGTGAGCTGCTTATACATTTTCCCATTAGACTGATACACAGCTCTACAAATAGCAACCAAGCTTCGACAGGTTTGGTACAGTTTGCATGAGTTTGGTTCTTTAGTGTTAAGTGGAAGAGGAGGTCTTAATAGTTTCTAAGAGCAGTGGTGGGAAATTGAATCCATTAGCTGCTAATGTTTTTTTTTTTATTTTTTTTTTTATTACTTGAGTAGTGCTTTGTTTTGGAAAGAGGGAAACGTTAGCCTACGGTGCCTAAATTGTGTGTGTTCTATGAGCTTTTAGGACTGCATGAGATGCAAAACAAGGGCAGCAACCATGTGGCCTGTGGTTTATCATTTCCTTGTGCATGGATAAAGGCATGCCAGTCATCACATCTGTTGTTCTAGTATTTGGTTGGAACAAATGTCTGCAAGACTGTTAATGGAGTACATTTTGTGGGCAAGACAACTTTTCATTACTATTTGTGGACTTATACAAAACACCAGTCCAAATACATGAGCTGTATCCACTTGAATATGTGTTAGGTTGTCAGTTATTGCTGCCCCAAACCTTGAGCCTCTGTGTGCCTGTTCAATAGGAGGAGATAATTTCAGGAATCACTCACCTGGAGCAATACCTTGGTCAGATTGCTTTGCTTTGCCTTAACAAGAATCATTCCCGGAAAGATGCATTTTATACTGTGAACTGCAGCTTACAAGCTGGCTTTAATGTAGAGGCAAAGACCACTGAATACATCATCTGCTCTTACAGTCTTTCAAACTTAAAATGTGTTTCTGCTTAATGAATCCAGGGTGGATTGAGCAAATGTAAATGAGTCTTGTGTTGATGGAGAGCATCAGGGTGCCACAAATGAATTTCAATTAATTTCAGTGGGAAGATGCAAAGCCTGATTCGGGGGTCCACCCACTGAGATTTGGCCTTGTAGTCTGTAATGAGGAGAGTGATTCGCCTCTGATTGGAGCACCCTACTGCTTCAATGGAGTAATCACAACTGTGTTGATATTACTCTACCAATGCTCTCACTGTGCGGAGTGGACCCCCAGCTGACACTGTTTGAATTCAAATTAACCAAATCATTTAGTCATATTGCCGACCTTGGCGTGGAGTGTGACTGGCAATACAAGAGATAAAAATCCCTCATGTTAAACTGAGTCTTTACAGTTCGAAGAGGGAGCTTGAGCCAAATTGTTATTAGTGTAGCTGGCTGCTGTACCTGTTTTAAACAATGTGGTGGAAAGCATGTATTCAGGGGTAAGGTCACTATCCACTAAACCGATTCAGAAAATCGACTTTGTAAATTATGTTTTTTCTTTAAAACCCAAATGAAAGACTGTGGTAATAGCTTCCTAGACAAGCACTTTGAAGGAACTTTAGAAAAAAAGCACAACTCAATTAGAAAATGCCACTGGCCTCGGGCACCCTTTTTTGCCACAAGTACCAGTAATATAAATTGTGGAATTTTTAATTCTGCTACTTTTAATAATAGTTTCTAAAAAAGTGCATTTTGGAAGACTGCAGTATTCGCATGAATTTGCAAGAATATTTGCAGAAAATATTACATTTCTAAATATTATTATTAAAAAATTAATTGTTTTAATTTAAATGCTGAGATGAGTTGCTGAAATTAGATTATAAAATGCAAATTATTAGGCAGTCAATATTCTATTGAAAATTATAGTTGTGCTGTAGAGAAGTTTTTATTGCAGTATTCTATCATTTTACAGTTTATATAAAATACTCCACTTGCTTTGTCAGGCTTATATCTGTCTTTACGCTTAAAACAAACCAATCCTACATACTGCACTATTATGGAGTCTGATTGTAAATGTTCCCTGTCTCTGTCTCTTTTGTTAGCTACAGCTTGATAATTATCCCACCAATGTATCTGACAAGTCTTAAAAGCAAACTGTTTTTGGGTGATCAGTCCTGGAAGAAACACTGTCACCCAATGAGTCGTCAAACTTGAACGGCCATATAGGTTGTTTGCTGTCCGTACTTTCTCGATGTGACCCATAACAGTGTCTCCTGAAATTGCGCCAATATAGAGGTAGGCGTACTTGACGTTTGACATCATAGTTACAATAATAAACGTACGGTTACAGAACAGTCATGTTTGTTTGCTCCCATCATATATCTGCTAGAGGTCGCTTAATAGTGAAACAACACTATGGATCATAACAAACTACTTGCACAGATGACCCACAGGCTCGTGTTGTGCAGGACAGTCCCCTGTCACTACTGCAGGATATGGTTGCTAGTTAGTAAAAAACTTAAAATGAATGAATCATTTTTAAATGTTTAACCCCTTCATCCATTTTCTGCTGCTCATAGTTTTAATGTTGTGGCTGACTATGGTGTATTAAATTGCTCTGTGTTATTAAAGAGGTCTTAAAACGGCTTTAACTTTGTGAACCCTGCAGAAACCCTGTATCAAAGAAAACTAATTGAAAAGAATGTAACTCAAAACCTAAAACAAATACTTTCAGCCAAATGGCCTCAGTAATAAAAGCAATAGTCCAGTCTTGGTTGCCGGGCAAGGTTTTGTGCAAAGTCGTATTTGTTATTATGAAGACCTCAGGGAAGAAGAACTATTAATTTGCTGCATTTTTGATAGCTGTTGCATATACAGTTTTACACAGTGTAAAAAACTGCATTCTTCAAAGCCGTAGAAAAGTCTGTGGAAGGCTCTTTAGCTCCTTGCTGTTTCAAGTGTGAGATGCTTAAGAAAATCTCTGTGCCAATGATTTCAATGATTATATTGATCACACTGGAAAGGGGGATCCAATTACACACGTAGAGGCAGAGGTTGTTCATCACTCTCAGTGCTGAGTAGATGTCTAGGAATATTAATAAGCTACCCAGGAGCACTGCACATAACACTTTGCATGTTTTCACTTCTGAACACAGCCAATATTTTAGAGCAGATGAGTCTTCATATTAAACACAGTAGAATTGTACTTTCCCCATTTTCAGAGGGCAACAGCTGACCAAGGGTTTATTTATTTCGGGCTCACTAATTTCACTAGACTTTTAGTTTATCGTCATTTTCCCTCAAGATTGAAGTGTCCTGCCTCACCTTTTTTATTGGGCATTACTGAAACAGAGCAAAGCGAATCTTTGCTGGAGCAGACATGTAAGCGTCCAGTGTTTGTGCTCATTGGTGTGTTTGCCTTATTTCACAAATATCAGTCACTAAACATAGCCTCTCCAGTTTCTCATCATAACTGTTTACTCTGGAAGAGACTCTACAGTTATGAGTGCTTTCCATAATATAGGCGACCTCCTTTATACTTCAAATTCTTTAAGCTAATTGAGTCTGAAGTCCTTTAAGGGTGAGGAAATGATGATAAAAAGGGTAGAATGTAGCCTTTTTACTTTTTGAAATTAAAGTAGGAAAAAAAGCCAACATTTCAATATCCAATATCCAAAAAAAAAATAACACCACCCAAGGCTCTCATTTGCTTTTTGTAAATTCTGTTATATTTTTAAAACATGATAATAAGTTCATCAGACAATGATGGTCTATTCTGTGACCATGTAACTTGGATGCCCAAACCCCCTAGTGCACAGGGCCTTAAATGTGTGTCTAATATACCAGTAATGGCAACCTTGAGCAAGGATATGGATCTTTTTCTGTAGTTGACTTTGAACTTATGTGTCCACCAGAGGGCAGCGACAGTCAGAACAAAACCTTGTTGGTTTTCCTCACCTTTGTAAATCTATCCCTCCATATAAAAGACATTATTAAAAATACCTACATAATGCACAGAACTGACAGATTCATGTTGCTAAAAACATTATATGTGATGCATAGATGATTTAAAGAGCCTGAGAGAGAAATACTTTAAGCAAATGTAATTTTGCCCAAGTTTCCTACTAAATTCTAACAACACAATGATGTTATAAACTATAACATTTTCACATTAGTATCCACTGAGTCATAGGTGATGTTTTTTTTAATTTAATTTAATTTAATTTTCTTTATTTTATAAATGGACTTTAGTGTGAATACATTGTACCTTCGTTTTCTATCAGGGCTTCTTATAGAATGCTAAAGACATTTTGGTCTCTAAACTTCTCATTTCTTTTGCCCTGGATTCTGGCAGCCTTGTAGTCAGTGTTCATTATCTGCTCTTACAGCTTTGACTTCAGCACAGCAATTACATCCTCAGCTGCGCTGATTAATCCAACATGGAGGCATTTCACAAAATGGTTTTGAAAAGACATTTCCAGACACTTACCAGGGAGTAGCTGTGGCACGGCTTGTTTATGCAGATAGACCACAGCCAGTCATACTGCAATAAGATGTTTTCAATGGCTGCTTAAGTGTTCTCTTAACCTCTAGTGTACACTGTGCATAAAACAATAGACTGTTCGGAAAATGATTAATTTAATCTATTTTCCTCTGACATGAAATGGAGGTCTGCTTGATGTCATGTTTGGGTAATGTATGTTTCGCTATTGTTGAACATATTCCCTCCATGGCCATTCGTTAATATGTCTCCACTACTCTCTGCTTAACTGCTTAACCTTCCATTCTCTCCTGGCAATCACATAATCAATCACTGTCCCATTACTTGACAAGGCAGACAAAGAGAGTGTATGAGTAAGAAAAACCTTTTGGCCTGTCTCGACAAGCAAGAGGAATGTCGACTTCAGAGGCTAACACAGGCAGAAAACATAGGCCCAGTAAATATTCAATTTAAAGGATTCCCAGATAAGGCGAGTTGAAAAATTGAGGCAGCACCCATTCTTCTAGATAAGAGAAGACGGAGCCATCTGGAGGCTGGGAGATAGCGAACTCCCACGCCATCCCAGAGACCTCACTCTCATCTGCTGCAGCAGCAGAGAAGGGAAAAATAGAGTGCCAACACTTTCATTATGTTAACTTGAAAATGAATTTATTCACATTCAGTGCATGTAGTTGTCGGCTTTGGTAAACATAAGGTTACTGTTGTGTCCACCACGATAGTAATTTATGATTGGTCAGTCTTAACATAATGTTGTCCTTCTTTCATGATTCAATAGCTCTTTAGTAAGATATCCATAAATATTTAAAAAGTACAAATAGTGATTTCTCTGCGTTACCATTTTGAAGTAATCATTAAAAAAAAAATCCAGCTGGATCTTACAGTGTCATTCATTCTACAGTTAAATCTTTAAGTCTACTGCATTAACAACTACCAAAAAAAAATCCATGCCTGACCTTAATAATCTTTAATATGTCCACCCTCCTTTGACTTATCCTTCAATATTGAAGATATGGGTAATGAAAGCAGCTTAACCTGTTTTTCCTTATTTGGTCTGTTTCATAGATAGAGACGGTGTTTGAAACATTTTAGCACTGAGTTTAAATGCACTGTGTGCATATAGTCCAGTGTTAACCAAACTCAAATAGTACATTTTAGGCCTAGGCCTGTATCTCCTCCAAATCCACCTTGACTGCATCTTTGAAAACAAACGTTATTGGCAAAATAGACTCTGAGCTTTTGAGTAACCTTGTCCACGTTCTTCTAATGCACTTTGTTGACTCCTGCACCATGCTATTTCGTGCCAGCCACATTGGATTTAGCTCCAGGATAATGCTTTTGTCAGTATGTTTTATCTGTTCTCTCACTCAGGTACGCTGTGCTGTTATCCCTAATTACCCCCACTGCATTTTACACTTGGCCCAGAATTCTTAATGCTTGATAACAGATGCAGGTCGATTCGAAATTTACTTATAGCGGCATTATCTTTTTGACCTGCATCGCAGGCTGACTGTCCCATAGGCTCTTGGGTGAAAGCTGTTAACTCTGTGATAACAACGACCTGAAGTGATAACCTTCCAGCAGTCTTGAGGACACACAGTTTGCTACATATGTGCTTTATTGCAGTGGCAGCATTTCTTATTCAACCTTGGTTGTTCTGCTGTGCTCTGATTCATTTAATGGAATTGAGAGGGAGGTTAATCACAATGCCCGCCACTGGTTAAGTGCTGGCTGACCACTATATGAAATATTACGATTTGTATTCCTTTGAAAGACGAATTTGAACAGAAATGCCACAGGAGTGAATTTTCTTTTTTTCCTCTATTTTAGGCTCTAATAGAATTGTCTCCCCAGTTAGGAGTCACTTTGATTAATTTACTTTGGGAGGCCGATATCTGCGTTTGCAGATTTTCATTAAGATCAACAGTAAAAGCTTCAGACAGGGTTCCACTTGTCTAAGTTATTATCCCCAGAAGACATGCTTGATTAAGTGCAAAAAGTTTTTGAATGAAATAATTCTCAGGAAGGTTTATTTTGTTTGTCTTATTTAGGACAACTTTTTCCAAATAATTTGTATAGAAAGCTTTTATCCATAAAACTCGATACATAGCTGTTTTTTTGTCTTTTTTTCTATCACTGTGCATTCTGCTCAGAGTTGTATTTTGATCCGATTGCCATACTTGTCTGCAGCATCCAGTTAAGCTTCAGCAATTACTCAGAGGTACCTTTTTTGCAACTAAAATGGTATCTAAATGGTGTGAAAATGCAGAGAGGCAATGCATAAAAAATGTCAGCTAGAGAGAGTCTGTATTCATTTCATTTATTATGTCAGTCAAGTACAAGTGCATAGTGTTACTGTGAAAACTTGGCTCTTTTTAGACCACATTGTTCAGCATATTATTTTGAGAAATGTCTGTAGCGGAAAAAGAGGTAGACTGTACTATACAATAGATATGGTGGGTGGGTAGGCCTATAGGCTGAAAGGGGAAGGAGTGTAGCACGTTGCCTTGGTTTCATATTTTGCAGGAACAGTATAGTGTGAAGCTTTGTCAAGCCAAGTTTTAATCCTTTTCTCCACTGTGTTGTGTGATGTTATGTTGTTATCTTAATGATAATCTGTGCTTGTATTTCTGCCCTAGGCATTTCTGTCAGGCTGGGTCGGTTTAGGAGCTGTGCCTTATCAACAGCTTTGTCATTAAATCAGGTTTTTCTACAGACAAATTTCACTGCCGTTATTCTTATCAAAAGATCAACACACTGTGATTTTCTGTTCAATCAGAGCTTTGCAAATGCAATGATGTGTGAGTAACACAGATGAAATACAAAACAAAATTTCCATTGGGAAAAAAAAACAATTTATTTAATTTTGTTTTCATGAGAGATAATAATCAGACAAATAAAATTGGTATGTTTTGCATTTGTCATATCATTAATGGCTTTAAGCTGTTTTTATTTAATGTTCTTGGGTCTTCCTTATGTATTTGTAAAGACTACACTTAAGAACATGGAGGAATAGAGATGATTGTAACATAATGCTAATAAATTATTTTGTCCACAAGCTGTAGATAGTTTACTGCAACCAGGAATCTGGACCTGTGCAATTCATGGCTTTTTCTTTTGTTGGTGTGAAATGGGATGTGAATGTGTTAAAGATGTTATAGCACGGTAGCACACATCATCACAGTTTTGTGGATGTGGGAGACCGTGTTGGACGTGCAGAGAAACACATCCCTTAAATTCTATATGTAGAGAGGCAAGCTTTTAGGTCCCAGTCAAACTGACCTCTGGAGGCTGGAATTGGTACTCAGTTCTTCTGAGAAAGCACTGTTCTGTCTGAGTGAATGTTCTGATTGTCTCAGCATTGTGCTTGAGTGGAGGGCAGCGCCAAATGAACTCCTCTGATTCAATCCTCTCCACTGTTTGACACCGGTTCAGCCAGTCATTGAGGAGGGAGGACTGAGACTCCTTCCCCCAAACACATTCTCTTACAGTGAGTGAAACTGCTGTATGGCAAAGGTCCGAGAGGTCTCTTGCATGTTTTCTGGGAGGCAGATTCGACACCCTCTTTCTCCTCCCACAATGCACTAAGAGTCTCTGGAGGTTGATAACCTGGCTCCTGCGGATCCAGGGGGTCTTTGGAAAGAAGGATGCTGATGGAGGGCACAGTCCTGTGCACCGTCATCTCAGATGTCCCCCCTTCAGTGCTCTCCCACACCTCTTTGACCACCTTGTACTGGAGTTTAGTCAGTTGGTGCAGAGAGCCCACTTTTCGTTTCATGATCTCAGCACAGGTGATGGTCTTTGTGACTGCACGGCCCGACCCAGTGAAGACCACCTGCCTCAGTCCACCACCAGTCACACCTCCCCCACTTACACCCTTCTCTCCCTGCATCCGTGCCATGGCAAATCCCATTAAATTGCGGATTTTACTTCCCTCCTTCACGCGCATCTCCAGCACCCCAGAGGCCAATCCTGGAAAGGGACAGGGGCTGTCCTCCTCAGTTCGGCAGACTTTCTTGAACCCCTCCTGTCCTAGTTTGAGTGCAGGGGGAGGGATTGGTAGTGGCGCTGGCTTCAGCGGGCTGGAAACATTGACCACTGCTGGCTGACCAGCATTGCTGTGAGTTTGACCCTGGTAGACAGCGCAGGTCCCGGGGATTACCCCATTCTCCATTTGGATCGGTCTGTTCACCTCCAGTCCTGGGTGGGGCCTGACGGCGTCTCTGGTCAGGTACTGGTTCGGGCCGGTGACCACTCCACACCCTGTGAACATTTCTGCTGTCCTCAATGCTCTACTGCAGTGTTAGTCCAGACACACACTTGGAAACAGCTCAACATCATTTTCTTATGTATGTGGCACTTTTCTCTCCCTCCAGTCAACAGCTGCAAAGTTTCAAGACTTCATACAAGAAATATTACCCGCTCCCCAAGAGCACTATCAATGAAGTCTTTAATGCTCCCTCTCAGAAAGAGCTGGAGAAATAAGATAAACGCCTGGCTGGTGAATTAAGAGCACTGTCGGGACCATTCAAGATGTTCTTTAAAGAGCATCTCAATTTCAAACCACAAATGACTATTTGGAAAGTGCTCTGGAGACGGATAGAAATAACAAAAAAATACTAAGCTAAATTATCCTCTTTCCTTCGTTTATATTTCATATGGTGCTTTTAACCTTAATAGCTGCAAAAGATATGGAGTACTTTGTAGATTTTTCTTTAACGAAACTTTTCTACAGAGAAACTAAAAGCTCAAATTATGACTCCACCTTTTTCTTAGCGGTCCAGTCCAGCGTTGTTGATTTTTATCTGCTGATCATGTCGCTTTCAACTCAAAATCGACCTCTTGGGTTGTCCAGCTGTTAAGGTCCACCTCCTGTTTTGGACTCGTGGATGTTTTACTCCAGCTTGAGTAGGTCTTTGTCTCCTCTCCTTGTGCTCATCTTGGCATCCACTGAAGTTGAGGTCAGGGTTGCATGGAGGGCTGCACCTGTGGTGTCCTCCCTAGAGCTCTGTCTTGTCTCCAGTGATGCTCTGGGAAGTCTGTTCTGTTCCCCACAAAGAGACATAAGGGACAGGAGCTGCCTCACAAATGCTCACAGGAGGAGTGTCTGTGTGGTTGAGGGGGAGCATGAGGGAAAGGGGAGACAGCCCTCTTAAAGGCGCAGGTCTTTTCATCTTTTAGATGAACACCCTCCCCTCCACAATTGAAGCCTGCCATCTGAGGAAAAAGAGGAGGGTAGGGCTACGGTGTCCCTTTAAAACCTAGAACGCAGATCCCCGGCAACTTTGTCAATCTCTTTAGAGGACGTTCCAGTGTTCAATGTACATGACTGATTAAACCTGAGTTCTGAAATAGAGACTCAGTCAACCTTTAAAAATGCATTTTCAGCTACGAAACAATGAATTAAATTAGCTCTGTTATAATTGAAAACATCCTTCAAAGAGCCACTGAAAGTCAGCAGCATTAAATTGCACTGTACTTAGCCTTTATCCTATTAGATGTTTGTGACCATTACAATTTACATAATGCAGCATTAATAGCTTCATTGTTGAAGCAATCAAGTGGCACGGTAAGAATGCCTGTCTCTTAACGCTTGGATTGTTATATTGTTACAAGGCTGGAGAGCCCTTGTGATCAAGGACACAAGGACCACAAAAAGCATAGAGGCATGACTTCCATGTTCAAGGTGCTGTATTAATAGTGACTGTCTTCATTAGTCTGGCGTATCTGTGCAGGTGAGGAGATGGGGCTGACAGGTGGGGTAATAAGCATCTTAATGGGCTTTCCATCACCAGTGGAGGGCGCTGGCTTGCTCCCTTCTGCACCGAGTCAGGCCCAGACAGCTGTAGCATCGCCCTGTTCAGCTCGGTCTCCTGGCCGACAGGTGGATTTGTTTTTGTGTGTGACTGACAGATGGGAGAATAGGTAAAGACAGCCCACTGAGGCTGAACCTATGAGGCCAGAAGAGAGAGGCAGACAAGTCCTAACTACTCTCTGCTCAGTATATCCCATGGTGCACAGTAGTACACATACAGCATAAACTCACTCTGGCTCGGCCCAGTCCTTACTGTGAGGTTAATTCACAGTGGCATGTGTATTATATTGGATCCCTATGGTAATCAAGGAAAAATAAGGAAACCCCCTCCACCAACTCCAACTGGCAAAGTGGAAACTTGAATGTCTTTTTATTAGCAGAGTTTGAATGGAAAGAATCAATAGACTGATTAGATGCATGGAATGATTAACTTTTTTCTTTTTAATGCGTATGTACGGGGTGGGAGAGCTATTTATCTCTGGAACCCTTCCAGACACTGCAGGAGACGTAGTAACAAATATCTTTCTTTTTCTTGGCTTTTTGTAAGCTAAAAAGAAGACGGGAGAGAGGAAAGACAGGGTGGGAGGGAGCGTCTGTAGCGCTCAACACCAAAGTGATCATTCTGTTGTTTGGGAGAAATTACCCTCATCAGTCATACAGAGATGCACAGCTGCCTAAGGGGATCTGGTAATGTTACTGCATAATAAACTGTGTTTGTGTGTGTGCACACGTTTGCGCGTTCAGACTGAGCGTGAGAGGAGGCAAGAAAGAAATGTAAGAGGGCAGGGGGTAAAAGAAGTCTGATTTAACCACAGAGAGGTTAAAATTGATGATAAAAGCAGCTCTGTAATCATCCCTCCTTACTACATGATGTTGGCACGTCATTTATTGCTTCTCAGCTTAACTTTAGGAACCTATTTGCCGGTGGGAATGTGATAGATTAAGCAATTCAGCTTCTGAGCAAAAATACAGGGTTCTGAGAAAAGTGTCTTCAGACACATATTCACAACATTTTGTGTCTGCATCAAAGACAAAACTATTCTCCAGATGGCTAAATAAAACCATCAGGGCTTTGCAGAAGTGCCGTGCATTGACTTTTTTGAGCAGAGCTTTTTTCCTTTAAGTGGCTTCATTTAATGATGGGTAGAGGCGGTGGTGCTCACGCTTGGTCACTCACTCCTTCACACCTCCTCCAGAGTTGGCCTCTGCTCCCGTAGCTCTCTAAGCACTTACTCCTCACTTTATCTGACCTTGGCTGGCATCTGTGACAGTCTAGGCATTCTCTCCTGCACGCTTACTTCCTCCTCTGCGTTCAGCAACCACCCTCGGCTTTCTCCCCAGCCCACCATAATTTAAGTAAAGAAAAACCATTTATTCTCAGGGACTGTGACAAATAGTAGTGGTTGTATCTTGCTCTTCTCTCTCTTTGCTATGTACTTCAGATGTCTGAAGTGGTTGCTGTTATGAATTGTGGGGCTGTGCCTTTGTTGTTTGTTGCAGCACTGCAGTCTAGTTGTAGAGGGGCTTGTTGTGCTGTTGTCAGGGCTGCACATAAGCACGGTGCCTCGCTGTGACAGCCGGTCGCTCACTTTACGTTAACCGCAAGTGTTTTCACGGTCATCAACCAATGGTGGCCTGGAGGCTGTCATTTCGCTCCGTGTGGAGCTCGCCCGCGGCTTGGTTCTGCCCCACAAACTCACAGCCGGGCCTGGTGGGGGGACAGAGCAACACACACACATGCATATGCACACACTTACAGACACACACGCCCACTGGATAGGCACACACGCACACGAAAAACTATACGCTCAGCATAAGGCAGGCTGTTGGAGCAATTACAGAAACATGGCAGAACACGATGAAGCAGGCCCTACTATCAGAAGGGAAATAGAGTGAGCAGTGGAAAAATGATGACGCCATTAATAACAGGGAGGCTCAGAGGCTCGCAGGGAGGTGGGGGTGGATGACCCTCTCTGTGATTTCCCTGTGACAGCACTTTGAGGTGCAAATGGTTGTGTTTGTATTAGGTTTTTGGACGTTTAAATGGGCATGTTTTTGCTTCAAAGGCAAAATAAAAAAAAAGAAAAAAAGAAAAATATATAAAATATATATAAAACCATGGTGGTGTAATATACCAAATGATGCGTGAAGTGATGTTTTTCTGTCACTCATGCATCCATTATTTTGGTAAATGGCAGGTCAGACCTCCTTATTCTCGTTCGCTCTTTCTGGCTCTCTGTCTCGAGCTATTCATACACATCTCTTCTCCTCCAGCCGCTGCTTTCCCCTCGGCACTGCAATGCAGATATGTCTCGCACAGTGGCAGGAAACTTTGAAGACGCTTGTGAAAGAGGAACATGAGAGAAAGGAGGGAAGGGCATGAAAGGGATAGAACCAAAACTGGGAGAGGACAGAACTGGTGAGAATATATGCAATACTACCAGAAGTGATTAAAAAAAAAAAAAAGTTTCTGCACTTGGAAACCCTGAGCATTAGAATGTGAAAAAGAAGCTGAAGATGACAGAAAAAAAACAAACAAAAAAAAAAACACTGACATGGCAACTCTTGATTTATGAGACCTGTCAATGACAGTGATGTTTTTAGCTTCATCAACTACACAGCTTTACAAGGCTATCGCATCGCCTAACAAATGTTTTGATGTTTATGAAGTACCGCCATGATATAAAAGGGTGGATTTTTTTGGTTCATCATGAAATTGAATTGAGCAGAGGTGACCCCTGTTGATCTATGTTTTTAGGTGTATTATTGCTCACAGTTTGATTACCAGCACTGCCTCTAATTTAAACTGGCAGCAGCAGTTGATAAGAGCATTTGTGTTTGGTGCCTCTATTTTGTCTGGCCTCAGGCTAAAAGTTAATGGACTTCATAGAAAATGTTTTGATCAGTTATATCAAGAATTAATTGGCCATGTTGAAACAAATGCAAAAAGTAAATGAATGCCTCAGAGCGAGTATTCACTAATTCTGTAGCTTTCAACTTGGGAATCTAAGTGTAGTGTAGTGTATATTTGTAGACAAACCAACAGACATGGATCTCAGCAAGAGAAATTGCATATCTGATGGGTAGCATCAACATCCAAGAGAACAGAAAGACAAAGCTGAAGCTGATGTTAATGGCGATGCCATGTGTTTGGTGCTCTAAGGCAGTATGTTCTTACTCATCATCGAGGGCATTTTATGAAATCTGGTAGACATAAAGTGTCATAATATTGATTTGCATTTACCAGCCCATTTAATACAGATCACTTTCCCTTCTTGGTTTAGACGTATGATTGTCTGACATTCCAGGCAGTCTGTATTTATTTTTTGTCAGTAATTTCAGGTTTTGAACCATTGTAAACATTAGACTGTGAACTTTCATTTGAATGTTTTAATCCCTAATATTTTCATCATACCAAACCATACTGATACTATTTACATGGGGGATTTTCTAGTAATAGCCATTCACTGTGCATTTAGTAATTATCCCTTTACATTGTAGTTTTCATTCTTTCTGTAAGAGTCAGCTTTTCCTGTGTGGTATTCAAATTACCAGCACATGCTCAAGGGCTCTAATAAACGATGTATGCATCCAATGTTACTGCTCATAATTCTGCCATCTATCTGATAGATAGAAGCCTCCCTATTTACTGATCACTTTGCAGTATAGCAGCAACAAATGCAACTCTGGCAGAAAGGTGCAGGAAAGTGAACATTTTCTAATGGTGCTGCATTAAACACGTTAAGCTGGTGAACTTGTGAAGCTGCTGCAAGAAAAGAAATGTACAGTGACTTCAGAAAGTATTGAGACCCCTTCACCTTTTTGCACACTTGATTCATTTAAAATGGATAAAATTACCCATCTACAGTCAATAACCCATAATGACGAAGTGAAAACATTTAAGAAGTTTTGCAGATTTTTTAAAAGTCAAAACTGGAATAATTTGCAAGTATTAAGAACCTTAATTCAGTACTTTGAAGAAGCTACTTTGGCAGCAATTTCAGCTTTGAGTCTCCGTGGTTAAGCCTGCACAAGCTTGCTCACCTGGATTTTGGGCAGTTTATCTCATTCTTCCTGACACGTCTTCACAAACTCTGTGAGATTGGATGGGAACCTTCTGTTAACTGCCATCTTCAAGGCTCTACACAGATGTTCTATGACGTTGCGGTCTGAGCTTTGGCTACATCACTCAAGGACAGTCAGAGACTTGTCCTGAAGCCACTCGAGTGTTTTCTTGGCTTTGTGCCCCCCCCCCCCAGCATGATGCTATTATCACCATACTTGGTGGTGTTAGCCAGCTGATGAGCTGTGCCTGGTGTTTGTTAGTCATGTTGCTGGGAGTTCTGTTCAAAAGGTTTGACCAACTCTAAGCAAGCTGTCATACGTCTATTTACTCAAAGAAGATTCCGTCTCAGCCTCTCTACCATAAAGGCCTGATTGATGGTTTGCTGCTGAGATGGTCGTCCTTCCAGGAGCTTCTCCCATCTCTGCAGAGGCCTTATGAAGCTGAGTGACCATTTTTGGCCATCTCCCTGAGCAAGGGCTTTCTTGCCCTCTTGTCTCTCAGTTTGGCCAGACGGCCAACTCCCTGGTTATTCCAAACTTCTCCATTTCACAGTTATTGAGGCCACTGTGCTCCTGGGAACACTCAAAGCTTTAGAAATGGTTCATATACCTGCACTGGTCTGAACCTTGTTGCAAAATTTTATTACAGAGGTCTATAGAAAATTTCTTGAACTTCATGGCTTGGTTTTTGTCCTGCCATTCAGTGTGAGTAGTGGGACTTTATACACACAGGTGTGTGCCTTTTGTAAACTGTGTCCAGTTAATTCAGTTTGCTACAGGTGTAATCCAGTCAAGTTCTAGACACATTTCAAGGATTATTGAAGCAAATAGGAGGCATCTGCCACAATTTGGAGTCACAGCAAAGCATAATATGAATGATTTTGTAAATGTTGACATTTCAATTTTTGGTTTTTAACAAATTTGCAAACATTTCGAAAAACATCTTTCCATTTTATACTTTTGACCATTACTCAATTTGGTTATTGAGTAATGGTACTAAATAGTAACTCCGACTGTCACTACAGCAAACATCAGGTGACAGACTTTTGCTGCAGTTTTTGCAAACCGGCACAGATCTAACATGTCATGAAGTTAAGCAGTGCCTTTTACCACTCTGCCCTCTGTCTTTTTTCAGTTGTGGTACTGTCAACCTGCCAAAGTGATATCATCTCCACTAACTCCCGAGGGAAATATCTGACTCTATCCACCAACTAGTAGCTAACTTTGTCTTTCTTGAATACACATTGTCAGGAAGCGTTGACTGTAATTGAAATCAAGGTCTGTGTTTAAAAAAAAAAAAAAAAAAAAAAGGGAAACATGTCAGTGTGGACTGTTGCCCTATACACTCAGTTGCCAGTTTATTAGGTGCACTTAGTTTAAACTAATGTAGTCTAATACAACAGTCCTACAATTGTAGTACTTTCATGAAGGTTGTGATTTTGTTGAAAATGTTGTTTGTGGTGCTGTTGAACTGTGTTATATTAAACTGAGAGGCATTTCTATTATTCAGCCTGCATTCAATGTTAAATGATAAATGGGGTGGACAGGATAATAGAAACAGATGTCAGTAACACAATGCAATTTAACGGCACCACGAACTGCAGCCTTCAAAATGACCATACTGTTGAATCAACATCTTACTGACACAGTTTGAATAAAAAATGAACACTATAACCCTCATAATCACTGCATGATTATTGCATTATAAGTGTAACCTAAAACTGACAACTGAGTGTACCGTGTATTAGAAATATGTAGCAAATACAGGCAGTCACTGTATAATAGATGTGATTTCTGATACAGTGTCTACTCCTCCAGACATTTGGCAGTTTTTGTTCAAATTGGGCAAATGAGGAGCCTGCACGCAGGAGGGTCTGGTTTAAGCCAAGTGCAAATACTGCCCAGCCATGTACATCATTGACCAAGTGGAAGTCTGTCAACAAGTGCACCTGCCCTCAGCCCTCCATCAATGATGATAACATAAAAAATAATATAGACAATCTGATGAAGATAGATAGCTAGACAGACATATTTTTAAAGTAAAAAAATGCAGAGGCTTTCATGCAAAACATTATAGAGGGCAAAAAGTAACATCAGGTAGTTTTCCAAAACAGGTTTTGAACATTGCCATTCTACTCCACTATTTTTAATTCCGCCACAAAAAAGATTTTCTGTAGCCTAATCTATTCACCTACTCATGTCTGCTCGCTTCCTTGTTTTCCATTTCAGTGTTTACACGATACTATTTGCACCTTTGCATATAACTTTTTCTCAAACCAATTTATTGACCAATTTATATCTTCATCCTTTGGGTCCCAAACTAGCCTTTTAACAACACTGCAGTGGATCAGTGGCTTCTGTACAACAAAATAAGGCAATGTAGGCTGTGGCTCTTTGTTCCCCCCAGTCTCTCATAAACACCTTCCTGTCACTGAATTTCCAGATGGCCACGCTCCTCTGTATCCCACAGTTCATAGCTCTAAACTTCCTAGCGCACACATTTGCATCGGGTCACTGCTCACTCCGACACGCTAGAGGAAGAGGAGCACTAATCCTACCCAGCATGCCTCCCTGGAAATGTTCTCTATGCAAATGATTGTTTTTACTTTAGTGGGGTGGTGAGAGATCCACAGTGAGAGTGGTTTGGTTGCAAGCATGTGCACCCAGTGATGTTGCTGTAACAGACGTGTGGCTGTGGCTCAGTAGGTGTAGCTCTTTTGGCAAATGACATCCTTAACAGACTTGGTGCAAGTTTCCGGGCTGGTGGTGGCTGTTAAGAAACACAGCAGTGAACTTTAAAAGATTCGTTCACAGGTCCACACCAGATTTATCCTGTATTTAATTGCATCGGAGAGCAATCACTCTCTGCCCTACAAATCCTTGGTAAAGCTGTGCTTTACAATAGAGCCATAATTGCAGGAGTTTAATTGCCTGCCAATGCTCTTCTCCCACTGCCTGCTTGCATTGAAGAGCCCAATAATTAGAAACAGGGAGAAATTAGGTGGCAATTTTGTCTTGGCAATTATCATAATGCAAAAGAAGTGCCATTAGTATTGTTAGCCCCACAGTACATAATCCTTTGACACTGTCAAGTCCCTCTCTTAGCTGCTGGGTACAACAACTCTTGATTTCCCTGTAGCCTTTGCACTCGCTCAGTCACTACTTTAGTCATCAGCTATCCAGGCCAGCCAGCACACTCTGAGTCAAACTAGCAGACTGAACACATCCATGCCCGGAGTGTTGGGAGGATTAGAAGCTACAGCATTAGCAGTCTGTGTTTCCTTTAAAGGTATATAAATTGGGTGTTAATCCTCTTCCACCATGTCAACCATGAAATTGTGTTTGATATAACAGAAAAATTAATGCAGTCGACAGATATTGTATTTGTACCACACTGGCATTTCATTTTGTTTCACTGGGTTCTCATTGTTGTGACTCCCTAGTTGGATATGTTCCTGTTTTTGAAAGTACACCTTGCAGTTTTAGCATATGGGCAATGACAAGGAAATATTATAGGCAGACCTTATCTCCTGCTAAGTCGGTGTAACTCAGATAAAATTTATTTCAAGCTCTGCATAATAAATAAATGTGGTACTGTGTGCTCTATATAGAGAGAGCTAAATATTTTCCAGAAACATAAAACTAAGTTTTTACTATTCCCCGTCTCTAATCTTTCCATGAAGCTAAAGAAAATGTGTTTTTTTTGCCAAACCTTAAAGATGGCCTTATACAAACAAAACAAGTTGTACTTAATTCAGAACATTTAGATGCTCACAAATAAAGGCATTTCTCTGAGTCTAACCCACTATTTTCTATGATACAGGAAACATTTAATAGTAATTCAATACTAACTTTTTGCTCCTTAAAAGCCCGAAAAATGTTGCCATGTTGTCAGTGTTTTTTGTTTAGTTGTCTACAACCATGATCCTCAAATTGTAAAATACCCACATCCCTTCAGTGAAAAAAAAAATGTCTACAACATGATCACTTTTGCAATGCTGCTGTTCCCTTTCATCTGTCATATTAAGGACATGGGACACATGTTTGAATCCAGTAGACGTCACCCCTGCCTCATTTTTCAAGCGCTTTGATTGGAGTTCAGTAGTATAGCAAGTCTTTAGTTGTTCAGTTTAGTATCAACTGCAGATTGCCTCCAAAACAAGAAAGAAGTGGGGAGAACAGTTGATCATTCAGCATAACTTCCACAATCTTCTGTTATCAGCTGATAATATGATTAGCTTTGCTGTCTGAAGAGAGTTTCTCATATTTCCTCACTACTTCAAACAATGTTTGTTGCTCTGGGACATTTTTCTTTTTAAACTTGTTTTATACAATCATATTACAATTACTTTGACAGATATTGCGATTGCAATGTGAGTCACAGTTTTAGTTGGAATTGTAATTCTGGCATTTCATTTTCACTTCACTTCACTTGTCAATGACTTTTCAAAGATTGGTGATGTGATTTTTGCTGAGGTCTGTACCAAACCAGAATGTTCTCTTATGTCTTGAGAAAGTGATGTGTAGGCTGGGAAGTCTTGGTAGCACCACATTGGTTCATTGCTTCATTTATGAGGATATGTTGTGACACATGTTACCTATTATTTTTCAAAAAATTGCAGCTCCTGCAATTTGGATATTGCACTTGGCCATATTGCGATTTTAATAATATTTTGACTAATTGTTCAGCTCTAATCAATACCCCCATATACAGGGTATTAACCTCAGAAGTGGAATAGCAAACTCGCTACAGCTTCCATGAATGGTTATAACTGCAATACAAGGAAGTAAACCACAAATGTCTTGAAAGAGTAACGTACTGTACAATGGTCTGTGTGTGTTGAGTAACTTCATCTTTCATGCACCCCGGCCTTTTCAGCAGATAACTTGTTTTTTATATAGGTATAAAGTGCAAAACCTTTATCCATTTCAAGCACATTGGTGACATTTTGAAATTGAAGTATCCACTGTGCACTGTTGTCTGAAATCACTAAGTTTATTTGTTGGTGTAAGGGTAAAATACGGCCCAGTATGAATATTTTGACACAGAAACTGAGTAGAGGTTGTTGCTTTAATTCTTAAGGATTCTGACCAGAAGTCTTGTTGCTGAACATTGGCATAAAGCCTGAAGCCATGCATAAGCTTATACATTTCTAACACAGGAATTTTCAGCTAAATCTAAATCACAAGGACTTCAAAGGGTAGTACTTGGGTTGTGTGTAGACAATTTCAACTTCACTATTTGTTTTACTCGAACAAGTATGCTTGGTTAGTTCATGTTACACAGCCCTTTAGAAAGGATCACTCCCCAATGCTTCTCTTCTCTTTAGCCTTCAGCAGTTTGTAAAAACTTCTGCCTGAATTCTTTCAGAATCTGTTTGTGCAGTCCATTTCAAAACAGCCTTTCTCCATTTTAGCAAATTTCTTCATGCGAATGCACAATAGAAGATATACTGACTGTTGTGTTTGCTTCCCCACAGGGGAAGTAACCCTTGTAGCTATGCATACAGTGACATGTGCATAGCATTTATTTCTTGTTTTTCTTCCTTTTTCCTATTTCATCTTAAAAATGTCTCCACAAAGCGGACTTTATGGTGGCAGGCAGCTGCTGTGGCTTTTGTTGATTCCAGGCGACTTGTCTCTACTTCTCTGCATAGCAGGTGGCTAAAAGTGTAGACTAGTATGTAAATTACATCTCATTGATTGCTTGTTTGTGTTGGATTGTAACTTTTTTATTTTGTTTGATATCCAAGCCAGGATTCTTGGCTCTTCAATACTGCCTCACTCACCAATCACCAATACTGTATCGGACTAGCGCTGCCATATCCTCATGTCTTCTTAAAACTTAGTCAAACATATACATAATGAGGTGCAGTTAATTAATTAATGAATGCGATACACATTATTAGATTGTTAGAAAACGGTAATATACAAGAAATACTGAAATATGAATTTAAATCATAAATAAACAACATCTTTGGTTATGATATTAAAAATATGTGATAAGAGCTTGGAAATTAAATTAAATTTGATCTACTCGCAGGACAGGCCCAACCTAGATTTCAACCCATAACTGGGGACACAGTGGCACAGATAAGATGATGTGTATGACCCGTTAGTCTCCTAAGCCAACTGTGTTGTATGAGGCAGTTTAGAAGCAGGGTGTTATCTCTGTGTAGAAAACAAGAGGTACTAATACACGCCTGAATAATGAAGAGAAAATGACTTTGGGAATCAGGAAGTCCTTCACCATTAATGTTGAACAACTCTCAGTGGCACTCAAGCAATCAAGCAATGGGATTTACAAAAGATTTTAATTTGGATGCATTATCCAAACTCCTCACAGACCAAAAGGCAGGCAATTGCTCTGACAAAAGATATGCACTGATAAGTTTGAAGGTCAACAAGCTGCTGCAGTGGAGATATCAGCAGCTGGTCGGTACCACATGTACTCAGTCGCAGTAAAATACAGACACTCTTAATGTATACATACACATTAGAGGGTGACCAGGTGGCATAAACACTATCAAACACTAAAACTGAGTGTACAATTAGCCTTTTTCACTCCTCATCAAAGTTTATGACCAGTAAAATGCTCCTGTTTCATCACACATTTGAAAGTCACATGGAGCACAGCTTACAATTTCCAAATGCCATAAAGGAGAACAGCTAATGAGGCCCTATGTAGAGAATAAAAGGGGGATTAATGAACAACACGGTTTGAAGAGGCTAGGCAGCCCTCTCCCAAACCCTTTACAGTGTATGCATATACTAGGTGGGAATATTCGGAGGCTTTCACACGTTGCCACAGTATTGAATGGTGTGTGCCGCGCTTGGAGGAGCATTCTGCTGATGGAATCAAAACCCCTTTCACAGATTCAAATGAGGTGCACTCAGCTGTGATTGGTATTGGAAAAGCATTTGTCGGAACAGAGGCTCACAGAAGGCTTCTTAAATACAAGGCAATCACAGTGTCTAACGCAGAGACGAGGCGAGAGGTGTGCCCGGACTGCAGAGTGGAAAACAGGACAAAGGATTATGATGGTAATAAGCAGTAAACCAAAACAAAGTCATCCCCTGATCCCTCATTCTCTCTCTCCCTCTCCCTCTGTCTCTCCCTATCTCTCTCACCCCTAAATCCGCTAGTACACCCCCTCCCCCCCTGCATCACACACACCACATATTGACAGGGCCCATTTTTTCACAGTGCCTGAGCTACAATTTAAAACTCATTTCTCATTATTTGCGGTGAATCCTTACACACACAATTTCTAATCTGTCGAGGCCATGATGGCTGCTGGCAGAAGCAGAGGCTCTTTATGCAGATGCCCGGCTGTACACCTATATGCAATGTCAACTCTTGCACACCCGGTTGGCCTTATTTTATTACAGTCGTCAGCAAATCTGCATGCCGTCAACTGTGAACCTTTTGTGCTAATGTCTTTTTTTTCCCCCCTTTAGCTGAGCCTGTGGTGTACAGGCTGAAGGCATTTTTACATCCCAGTGATAATGTGCAAGTGCAGATCAGAAACAGTTCCTTGCTCACAGGCTTCAAGAGATACCCTTTTCTGACAGACCTGAGATACAGAATCTGCAGGCTGGGGCAATAAAGGGAAAAAGGATAAGTTGGAGGTGGATGAGCTCGGATGGCTGGGATGGGAAGGGGTTTACAAACCTCTAATTTTGCCTGTTTAATGAAAGGTTGTCAGGGCTTCACTATATCCCAAAGTGGCTCCCCTCCTACTTTTAAAGTTGTGTGTGTGTGTGTGTGTGTGTGTGTGTGTGTGTGTGAGAGGTAGAGAGGGACTGAAAAGAGCAGGGGACAGAACTTACCATTATTATGCCTGCAAGAACACGGGCTGGCAGCAGAGGAAAAAGAAAAGAGGGGAGAAAATTGTGTCTGGAATTGTCCAAGTGTGGCAGTAGTGGTCCTCAGTCACTTTATCAGTGCCACAGCAGCGCTTTTTCCTCCCATCTATCTGCCCAGTGACTATTCTTCCCCCCTCTCAGAGCAGGAAAAACACTCACGCTTTCACCATGGATGGCTCAACACAATCACCAACCTTTTTTTTCCCTCACCTATCCTGCTCACGCTATCTCTTCACTCAACATCGCTCTTTGTCTAAATGCTGTTCTTTTTTTTTTCTTCCCATTGCTCAATTCCATCGTATTTGTAGAAGTGCAGAGTACTGAAAAATTACCACACTTCACCTCCTTTGCGCATTGTATTTCTATGTGTTGACTTAACATCAGGGTGGGGTATAAATACTACAAGTTACGTAGTTAGTTAGAGGATTTCTTAGAAAGGTTTTTGGGTTTGTACACAAGCAACAAGATTTTGTCAGTGTATCTGGAAAGCAGATCAAGCTTGTGGGGAACAGCACTTGTTGGAAAATGACGCCTTTGTCATGAGACTTTCTTTCTATAAATGATATTAGACCGTCTTTTCATATAGGTTCCAGATTATACTTCCATACTTCCTCCATACTGAGAAACAGAACAGCATTTTCAGATTCATTATTCCCTTTGCCTGAAAATTTGTTGATTTCACTCTTTTTCCACCTGCATGTATTTGCGAACAAACAAAGTAACACCAGCAAACCATCTGCCTACTGCATGCTACGTTTTCTCCAGTAGTACTCAAAATGATTAATGATCTCTGAAGTCAGTATTAGCAAACTCCACTGTCTGTGATTAATACAGGAAGCTTCTCAGCAACATCAACTTTAGTTCATTAGTTAAGAATGAAATGCAAATTGCTGCAGTGTGTCAAACATGTCTGGCCTCTCCACAAACTCTATCTTAATACTTTACTGTTAGATTAAGTTAAACCGTGTCAAAAATGACTGTACTCTGTCTTTGATGAATTCATGCATACACTTCAGTGTCACTTTAAACTTCTACACCAGCAGTGCCGGGCCCTCGCTTGTATCTCTGTATTATCGGGAACATTATAGAAAACACTGTATGGAATATTATAGTGAAGTGAAGTTTTCTCAACAGAAACACAGATACCATAGAAAACATTTCTTATTTAGAAGCTAAAATGTCACTGACACAGAAATATATACACTACAGGCTATACAGTATATTTCCAGAGGGAAGCACCACAGCATGGGAATGAATATATCAGAACAATTTATTTACATCGGCCTCTCCAGTTTACTGCCATCTTGCATGCATTCACCTCTCTCCAGTATGAACACAAGCAGCAAGAAGCATTCAGTATACTCTGTGAGCCCACTCAGAGGTCCAGCAGTCAAGAAGAATTAACAGGTTGAATTAACAGCTGTGTTTGTGGCTGATGATGATGAGGCTGTTCACTTGAGTCTGATGTCTATTTAACTTCACACTCTATTGTCCCTATGTGTTTCAGCAACAAGGAAAGGGGTCTGACTCTGTTATTCTGTCTTTTAACTTCCTGTCTGCACCTTTGTCTGTGTCTTTTTAACTTCTTGCTGCTTGTGATCACCTTGTGTCTATATATCTGTTAGTATAACATAGTATAGTATAACAAACAGCATGAAGGACTGTTGGAGCTGGAAACAAATTAGGCTTCCTTCTGCAGCAGTCTGACAAACATTGACCACTGTTTACATAGCGGTGCTAATTACATCAGTTCTCCTAGAAGGTGTAGATATTTGTGTTTTAATATGTTTTTATAACAATATGATATTATAACAGATGCTCTCTAAAGTTAATATGTACAGTATTTCTTCATCAGCTCTCGGTACTTCTCACCATAGAAATTTGGAGAAATCTAGGGGGTTTGAACCGGTCACGACCAAGACTTTTTAACTATAGCCAGCAATAGTAACAGGAGTGAAGTATCTAAAACAGGGCTGCAACCAATGTGCATTAGTGATTAAGTTTCTCTAGCATTTGGTCTATTAGAAATCAGAAAATTGTGCAAAATGTCCGTCACAATTTCCTGCACTTTCACTCTAAATTTGATCAAGTTATCGATTGATCAAATAAGCGAGTAATTGAAAATGATTATACAATAGTTGTGATATTTGAGCATTACAGTGAGGTGTTTTCCAGACCCATTTTTGTCATGTTGTCTTTTCTCTTTCTCAGCATCTTGTACAAATCATATATACCTGAGGTTTTAGTGAGCATTCCTGCTATTCTGACAAAATTCAAGTTTGTTGAGGACGTCCTCATAATCTAGTAAATGGTGATGTAGAGAAGCTTCCCCTTGCCAAGTCAGAGAGCTATTTTGACAAGATGAGAAACACACATCCCAGTGGACGCAGCAAAAGTTTTATCTGTACATTTATACCCACATGCTGCACAGACGAGCCATAGATGCTTGCTCAAACATAGATATGAGATAAACCAGTAATCCGTGGATCACAGACGAGAAGATGGGTGCTCTTTCTTTGTGTCTGCTGAAGACTGAAATAGCTGAGCTTGAGAAAAGTTCAGAGTCTAAAGAATGACTTTGTGGCTGTCATCATAAGAGCGAACAGGTCAGAACTCCAGTTAAAGATAGGTTAGCATACAGAACAGGCAGGTGTGCTCACTCTTTGGGAAAGGAAGGCCAAAGAGGAAGCTGGGCAGAGGCCATCTTTTAAAGGATCTGTGTGGTTAGCATTGCAGCATTGTAACCACAGACACCGGTCATCATTTAGCAGCAGGAGTATGCCATCAACTATATTGGTCAAGACTGGGTGGCATGTTTCACATATTCATTATTATGCAAAACATAGCCCCTTACATATAACTCCACAACTGAGCTCACATCTAACAGTGTCTCTGATAATATAGATAATATTATAGGCATATTTTGAGATGGTACCTATTTTTGCTTCTGTTAATCATTACTTCTTAACCCAAGTGGTTATAGTTTTAATGGACAGGCTGGAAAGACTGCGCAAAATTATATTAATAGACCAATTTGGTGTGGGTGAAATGGCTTAATGGATCATTATCAGCCAGAAAAATCTATTGAGCAATCTCTTAGAAGCCGGATTTGTACATGAGTCAGTGCCATCAGTTGGAGGTAAAACACAGCAAAAGTGACAAAAAATTTGTTTTGTTTCTTAAAAACAACTATTAAACAACCTAATAGCACAGACTTTAACAAAAGTCTAGTTTCTCTAAATATTTACTCATCTACAGTAGGTAGTTCGTCATTGTTGCACACAGCAGCACATCAAAACAAGCTAAACTGAGAATGTGATGAGCTTGAGTGGATAATTGATCAGGCTGAAATTACCAATGGATTTCTGCAGAGCTTACGCCTGAAAATCTATTGTGCTTCAGGTCATCTATTGGGAATCATAGAGGTATGTAATACAGTGAAATGGGCACAGTACACAGTGTTAATAATCTGTTTACACTTCAACCCCCTCTCCATTGATTTCCATTCTCAGCATGCACCACCTGACAAGCACCACCTCCCCGAAGGATATCAGTCAGTTTCTAAAAGACAACAGACATTTAAAATGAAACGGTGAAACCAAACTTTTTGCATATTAGGCTATATACCACTTACGTACTGTATTTATGTTTTTGTGTTTGTTGGTTGTGAGCTATTATCATCATTCAGTGAAATGTTTATTGATAATCCATCAGCTATTTACTGCTGTATTTGCAGGACATATCAGTGGAACTGTGTATTGAATTGTGTATGCTCGCATACATACATTATGCTTGCGTCTGTGTGATATGTTCATGTGTGTATGTGTGTGAAACATGTGACTATGTATATGTTTTCTGAATATTTTCTAATATATAGCCTTTATAAAGATAGGTCAAAACCTAAATGCTGTGGTTACAGATTTCAGCAGATTGAGTAGGCAGCAATCTCTGATGTACTGTGTGTGTGTGTGTGTGTGTGTGTGTGTGTGTGTGTGTGTGTGTGTGTGTGTGTGCGTGTGTGTGTGTGTGTGTGTGTATGCGCGTGTGTGCGCATGTGTTGTATAAATTAATAGTTTACTTTCTCCCAGGGCTCAATGATGTGAGGAAAATATCTAATTGCAATTTTTCGGACTAACATTGCGCTTATGATTTAAATTGTGATTATTATCTGTTAATTAAACCATAGGCCTGTATTTGCGGTCTGCATAGTGTTGAGCAAGTATGTGTGTGTGTTTTTGCGCTCACTGTACCTTCTTCCATTCACCTGCACCCTCTTTCATCCATGTGCATGCCGGTGTGTGTGTTTGTGTGTGTGTCTCACTGCAGCTCTGTCTCTCTGCCTTTAAAGAGGCTGTGAATGATCTTATTTAGTGTGCGCTGATTGCTGCTTTAACCTGGCAGCCACGCTGGCTGCTGCTGCATTAATAATCGCACGGAGGCAGGAGAGCTGGCGAGGCCCGCACCTTGTTCACCGCTCGCTCGCTTGCTATCTCCACGGCACCAAGGAAAGAGCCAGCACACAGCAGGGGAAGTGTGGCGGAAAATTACAGTCTTCACATGCCAGCCAGGAAGGCTGCTGCTGCTGCTCAGTGGGGGCCAGTGCTGTGTGAAGAAGACAGAGGAATTGGGAGGACGTTTTAGCGTATAATGCCCATGTGGAGGCAGTGGGGTTGTGTGTGTGTGTGTGTGTGTGTGTGTGTGTCTTTGTGCGCGCACTCATTTTTCTACTTGTGTCCATGTTTGAACCACTTTGAGCTGAAGACCCCCCCCCCCCCCCCCCCCCCCCCCCCCCCGATTAGGCTAGCTTAGCATGAACCCTTCGGTGTCAGGCTGGAATCAGGTTCGACTCTGGTATAAGTAAGTTAGAGTCAGGCTTGGGTTTAAGGTGCGAGTACAATCAGGGAATGGAAGAAGAATGAATTTAGCCAGTGTTTGTGTTGTTCAGATTAGTATGAATTTTCCATATTTGTATGTAATTATTTTGTATGCCCTGGTTTCCTTCCAGCGTCCAGAGACATGCAGGTTACTGTGGGTGAACTGGAAACTCTTAGCTTTAGCCTTAGGTGTGAATATGAGCATGGATGTGGTTTTTGTGTCTATGTGTGTTAGCCCTTTGATAGACTGTCAAACTGTCTGGGGTGTACCCTGCCTTTCGCCCCGTGCATGCAGGGATGTGCTCCAGCCCCCCTGACCCTGCTGAAGATAAGCGGGTGTAGCAAATCGATAGATGGATGATTTTGTAAGTTGTTGAGTGGGTGTGTATATGTGTTCATGTGTGGCATGTGGAGGGGATAGAGAGGGAAAGAAGCATGGAGAAGCAGAATGTGGCAACAAAGCAGTCCACCAACAGACCTCCTTTGTGTCAACATTAACTAGACGGGTTGAAATTGCTGTCCTTTTAAACCATGGCCAACAATTCCCTCTTTCAGTCCAGTCCAGACGACATTTTGATTGGTTGTGTGAAGATTAAAGCTTCGCACTCTCTGCCAGGGAGAACAGTATAATTGATATTTCAGCTCTGGGCAAACTTGCTCTCGCAGGCCAGTGGCTGTTTCAGCAGAAAATTAATGTTAGCACAGCTTGGCGGCAGAACGGTCGGCATGTTTCAGGAAATATACTCTGAGTTGGGTCTCTCTGGTCCACTGACTTCTGCTGCAACTCTCTGTGTGTGAAATGAACATCCTGTGTCGAGAAAATGCCTACTTCGCTTTTGTGTGTATGCACACACACACACACACACACACACACACACACACACACACACACTCACACACACACAGAAGTAGTGTACCACAAATTTAAAGATCTTGCTAATGGAGACAAATTTTTATCAGCAAAATGGAGAAAAAATGCTACTTTTACTTTTATCACTTTTTCGCCCCCTGATCTTTTTTTTTTCTTTTTTTTTTTTAAGAATTTAAGGGCTCTTCAGAAAGGAATGCAATGAGAGTTTGAATATGATCTGATAAGTCCCAGTACTCCTCAGTAATATCAAGTTGCTCAACAATGAGAGGCATCTCTTGTCTACTTCATTAACACATGTATCACTCAGCTGGTCTGAAGAACATAAAAATCAACCTAGCGTGAAACAGCGACGGAACCCTCGTTTCGATAGCACCCTCACGGTGCTCTTGTCCTGAATGGGCCATTTAAGTGGACACAGGGGATTAGGCAGATGATGGCAGTCGAGATCCTCATATTGGTTCAGTGTGACTCGGACCATATTAACAGGACATTAGTCTCATTTCCATTCTGATGGCGTGCGCTTCCACACAACACTGGAGAGCGCGACCAAAATCATTGTGACCCTCACGCTCCAGCCTTTCATTTCCTGTCTCCATTCAAACCGTCCTTATCTCTCTCTCTGTCCTCCCGTTTTCTTTCTTGCCCTTTCTCGGCTGTCTTTCTTTTTCTTCCCGCCCTTGCCCCTGCACACCCTATTCTCTCCCCTCCGTCTCCTTTATTTCTTTCTTTCCTTCTTGTTCCACATCAGCAGCTGGGTGAAGCCTCTCCCCGTCACGCTTGGCCGCACTCCCCTTAATTACCATGTATTCTTCTTTAGCTAATAAAAAACGCTGATGAAACCGATTACATGGCGGCGGGGCTTTGAATGGAGCTGGATTTAGGCACGAATGGATAGTGAGAGAAAGAGGAGAGACAGTAGGAGAGAGAAAGCAGGAGACAAAGAGGTTGAGAGAGCTGGGAAGAGAAGGAGGAGAGGAAGGGAGGAGACGGAGAGAGAGACAAGCAGAAAGCAATGGAAACGATGGATGGAAATAGGGGGAAAAAAATACGGAATGGTTTGGGCAGTAACCCGTTTGTTGTCTTTGTTGTTGTTTGGGTCAGAGATGCTTTAGGCCCTGAGGGAACTTCCTCATCTTATCACAGCAAGCAGACGGCTGGCACATCTTTCTCATTACTAGCCTCTCAGTTATAGATTACTCCTGCCTTACTCCTCTCCCCAGCCACAGGCAGTCTCTGTTACAGTCTACAGAGCCACACTCGCACCAAACGCAGTTTGAACTCCTGAATATAGACTTTGCCTTTTTCTTTTGCTTTCATGAGCATTAAGTCACTCTGCCTGTCCATGTAATTGCGGTTTCAACTGAAACCAACTGCGACTTGGAGGAGAAAATGAATTAAGGCTTCCTGCTTGATTGAAAAGCCATCTGAGAGTAGCTGGTAGCTGGTTCATGATACACTCTTTCTCTTTGCAATATGTTTTGTTTTCTCAGCTGGATGGAGTAGTGCTTATTTAGTTTCAAACTCGATGCATGAGCACTTGTGTGTTAGACTTTTCGTTTCAGCATATAAAAAATAAAAAGATCCAAGAAAGCTCTCACTGTTGCACCAATGGGTCTGTTATAGCAGTTAAGATTCCAAGAACTTGGTAAATGTGATTTAACACGAGCATGAAAAGTCTTCCTCATTTTGCACTTTTTGAAGGATTGTGTTCCAATAAAAAAAAAAAAAAAGAAAAAAAATGTTGCTACAACAAAGTGACCCCTGATGTTTGAAAATGCTTACTGCCAAAATATAGATACTATTTGTGGGTAAAAAACATTCTAAGTAGAGATGACTCATTTTTATTATATACATATAGGTTCACACACACTCTCTTTCTCTCTCTCTCTCTTGTTCCTTTCTCTCACATACACACACACACACACACACACATATATATATGTATATATTCCAAATCAACGTGTTAACCTAAGACCTTTGTACCCACAATTTTCTGCATGCATATTTAGACCCATTAGCCACACAACAACTGCTGATGCACACAAATGCTTCGTAACAAGCTGTGCCATTACTGGTTTGTTGTCCTATTTCATGACCCCTTTTCAATGAATACGGAAGCCCTGTGAGGCATCTTCCACATTTACATGTTAATGTTTGCAATTTGTAAACATAAATTGAAAATGTCAGAAGCTCAATAGCTAAATGGAGATAAGTAAACACATTATTGAAATGCTGTGGCCACTTAAAGTCAGACACCTATTCCATACAAAAGCTGAAAATTATTAGGAGGAGGAGAAGGAGGAGGAGGAGGTAAGAGGAGGAGGAAAAAGACAAAGAGGAATAAGAAAGAGAAAAAGAGGGCAGGGGCACTTTAATTCGCACAGCACGTACTTGCCGAGGGGGTGAGACGATTAGGTTTGTGATGAGAGGCAGCAGTGTGACGGAGAGGGCATGGGGGGTGTCAGGATGAGCGAGGATGAGGGAGATGAGAAAGAGAGAAGTATTATCTGGCCGCGCTTTCAGAATCCCACACATGCCCGTGCATGAGCACACAATTATATGTGGAGATACATACACATGCACTCACAACAACCGCATGCATGCACTTAAAATGTACACATATCCACATCATGTTCATACTTTCTGTCTCTTCCCCTCTCACTTTCAAAAACACACACGCACACAAACACATACACTGACACGCACACAGTAGGTGGAGAAGTGGAGTCAATGCAGTTGGCACCTGGTTCCCCTCGCTGCACACACATTCATCACTCAGTCGTGGGCCTGACAGAACCCTCTGCCCCACAGGCCATGGGTCCACACATACACACAAGCATACACACACCTTTACACTTTAAGACGCATGCACAGACAAGAGAGGTAGAATGAAGAGACATCAGCTGTACCATCAAGCAGTAGGCCAGGGACCTGCGCATAGACACACGTATGCTGTTGTACGCTGTCATCAAAATACTTTTCAAGGTGTGGTCGCATTTTTAGATAGGTCACGTCATTGATACTCCCGTAACTATCAAATAGGTATACAGAAAGGTTTGTGACTCAAAGGAACAGCTCAACATTTTGGGAAATATGCTTATTCACTTCTTGGCAAAGATTTGACTAGAAGATTGATGTCACTGTCATTTCTGTTTGTTAAATAAGAAGCTACAGCTTGTAACGTAACAGGCTTAACAAAGACTGGGGGAAACAGCTAGCCTGGCTCTGTCCAAAGGAAACAAAGTCCACCTACCGGCACCTCTGAAAGTCGGTAATTAAAAACATTAGATCTTGTTTGCGTAAATGTTTTGTGGCATGGCTTAGCCTCACATTTACTGTACAGACACGAGAATGACATTGATCTTTAGAGGTGGGGAACATTCTCAAAACAATAATGATTCATGCCCTCTACAGTTCTGAATTCTTTCGCATTTGCTGAACAGAACAGAACATCCTTAATAAAGTCATGTTGACGTAATGAGAAAGGTGAAACTGGATCACTGAACGGTGTACAGCATGCACACACTTGAGTAATCTTGCAGTTCATCTAAAAAAAAAACAAAGAAAATGGGAGATACATGGATGCATTTTGAATTCAATAACGTTAACTTTCTGAGATGAAAGTGAAGTAGCCTACTTTGTGGATACTTTATTCCCCATCACCCAGAGACTAGCTTATGTTGGTGGAGTGGAGCAATGACCTCCAGCACTAACAAATGACACCAGGAATTAGAATCGATTGAATCATGGAATTCCCAAAGATCCTCACCCCCATGAGCTTCTCATCTACATCTTGGCAAAAAAAGAGATTAAGGTTATGTACTACAATGTTGAATTATTCCTTTCACTTGAATGAAAAGCTGCAGATTTAATGGCAGAAAGCTGGAATACTCTTGTAGCTGATGTGTTGTGTATTTGCCTTACAAGTGGTGTAACCACTGCCTGTGTTTTTGAAGAGTACCCTTTTATAAAGATTTAGCTTTTTATTTGAACGTTCAAATACCCCTTTAAATCAACTACAGAATCATTAAAATATGTAACGTTATAGTAAATATTGGTGCCAGCTGCCCTATATTCTCTCAGTAGATGTAACAATATTCTTAGGCTAGAGAATAACAAGCACAGGGATACCAGTTTAATGCATGCAGCTTGAAGTCACATGCCCTGTTTGGTATCCAAGATTAGCTTGTATTTGCTCAGCTCCAGATGCATTTTGATGCATGTCACAAAATATCAAGCAACAACATATGTTTATATGCACATGTTTATATATGTATGAACAGTGCAGCACATTGCCTGGTATCATTTCAGAAATATATAGCAGACCCAAGGTCACGTGTGACCAGGGATTAACCAAAAACTGCAGGTTGAGTTTGTGTACTTTTCTGCACCAAACACCGAGTTTTTGTGTGAGCGTGGTTGCAGACACTCAGCATTCATCATGGGAAGCAAATGTCATCTCACAACAGAGACAAAGACAAGCTGTTATTACTCTGAGGAACGAAAGACTGTCTTACAGAGAAAAACTGTCAAAAAACTTTAGTATCTTTGAGCTCTGCAGCTTACACCATCAAAAGGCATCCACAAAATGGCAAGAATCATTCCTTAAGAAAATCTGGTAAAGCTACATGTTAAGAATAAACAATTGTAATATCAATAAATACAGTGTGTTGTCTGGTACAGGTGCATAATTAAGTAATCAAGATTTAAGCCATTCTTTTATCCATTAGATTTAGATCAGCTGCTTTTACTATTAGTGCATTGCTGGAGATTGAGGTGTAAATGCTAGATTAGATTTAAAACCTTTTGGCATTAAAGAGGTACATTGACTCAGCCTCTCTTTCTCACTCTCTCTCTCTCTCTCTCTCTCTCTCTCACACACACACTCACACAGACACACACACACACACACACACACACACACACACAATTTGCTCAATACACAGCTTGTGTTTACTCCTGTCCGTCATCTTCCAGGCAGTTGAATTTTGTTAATAACACAAGTACACATCAAATGAATAATGGGCCATCTTACATGAGCAATGACAGTGTTAGCTTTATAACTTATTCCTTTTTTTTTCATGCTGTCTGCATGAGAAAAAATGGCAAACAAAAACAACAGGTATTGGGTCTCCAGAACACATGCTGGTAAGTAACTCCATTTACAGTATGAAAGTGGATTTAGAGGAATCATATCTCAAAACCTCCCACGTCCCCTCATAACCAGGTTGTTTTCTTGTTTTGTTCTGTTTTGTTTTGTTTGCAAGCCAAAACCACTAAATTACAAGGCAGGGAAAGAGTTACAGTTGTTTTTTTGCAAATGGAAACTGATGTATTTGCAAATTACCTCTCTGGTTCATGTGTTACAAAGCCAAACCTCATTTTGTCTGGATTTTTGGACATAGCAGCCATTTCTGTGATTATTTTTTTTTTCCTTTTTCTGTTTCAACTGGCCGTGCTTTGGTATGTATGATGGGTGAGGTACAGTTGCCATCTCAACTGATAGAGTTCATCTTTGCTACTTAGACAGCAAGGGATGAAAAAAAAACACAAATAAAAACAATAAAGCCCCTGAGTTCAGCTAAGTGCAACATGCCATGGTGATGTCAGTCACCATAATTAATTGTGTTTTCATTTGCCCCGATGGGTTCATGTAACCCACAAAATCCTTCCATTATATTTATATGTGAGCCCATGTGGTTTACAGCTTGTGGTGGGGGGGGTGTTGTGTGTGAGATGGCACAGTGTCCCCGAAATACTTCAAAAACTGCTGTTATTGCTCTCTGGCATGATGAAGACAATTAACATTAGCTCTGCTTTGAAAAGTAAATGAGGTGATAAGGACACTTCCAGAGGCCTTCGAGTAAATATAAAATACAGTAGCCTAATGCATTTTTTAAAATATTTGAAATTCCCATTTTAATTTAGTGCTACAGACGGTGGGGAGAAAGATTAAATGGTAAAGTCAGAAAGTTTATAGTATTAAATGCTCTTAAAATGTCATATTACTTTGGTGCTACCAGGCATTTCATTGTCAGTGTATTAACCTCTCTTGCAGTAAGTGTCAAAGTGGTACCACACACCATACTCTTGTAAAATTCACTGATTTTTGACATTTCACTCCATGCAATCTCATCAACTGACCTTTAAACTAGAGACCTTTTACTCTTCTCGTAGCGTGTGAATCCAGCCGGTGTTGTGCATAGGCTACATTTTCCTTTGCAGCTGGCTAGATTGAGATTGTAAAATAATGTAATTTAGTTATTATATAATTACAGTTATTATTAACAGTATGGGGAAATAGATCATTTTAAGTAACCTGGATTTTTCAAATTTTGCAGTGGGAAGCAATGTTTGAACGTACAGACAAAGAAAATGCTTCATTAAATGAAATGGTATGTCAGCATTACTCTACCAGTACTAAGTAAAAACATATGTAAGGAAAACACATTAGAAATGTGTCTCACCCATTAATGATGCAGTTTAAGCAAATGTGTTTGTTTATACATTAGACCTTTTCTCAAAGTGCAACTTGAGAAAATTGCAAATGACCACGTATGCAAAGCTTTGCCTAAAGAGGAGCATTTGTGTGTCTCTGAATGTGCTCATTTGAATGTGAGCACTTGTGTGTGCTTTGCAGTATTAATGGACGTTCCAGTACATTTGGTCTGACGCCAATGGGCCCAATTGCTTAGCATGCCTGCAGGACATTAATTGATGGCCGGGTTACGCTTCCTAATAAGTGTCATAAATAACGGTTTAGCAGGACGAAGGGAAAAATCTCAGATACATTAAGCACTGCGTTGACATCTTAATGGAGATTCAACTGAGATGTGATCAAGCGGAATCCGTCAAGTAGGAATCCATTAATGCGAGGCTGAACCCTCCGCAGCGGCAAACCAGTGACAGTGATGACGGGCATGGGACAGACCAGCTTCACTGCTGCTCATGTGTCACTCGCAGCTTTAATGGACAGCCTTGTCAACATCCTCATCCCCACCCGCACATGGCCCTCCACCAACACAGCTGTTGAAGATCTGTCAAACCTCCGTGTCAGAGAGCCACACACATCCTCCCAAAGTCATTGATGGAGCCAGTAAAAACCATGGGCCGTTCACTGGCAGCATCATTGATTTTATCCCCGAATTATTGTTGAGGACGCACCATGCCTTGCATACCAATGGCAGGCCTTTCACAGGCACACAGGCAGGAGGGTCAAATTAGTCCCAGATTGCCGCAGCTTTTGTTGTGGGAGTGGAAGTTGGAGAAGCAAGTGCTGGCAACTTTGTTTGCGATTTGTCTGGAAGCACGCACATGTGTGCAGACAAACACACACAGGCACACGTACACACAATAAACTCATAAAAACACACCCACGCACAGTTTGCCAGATTTACCTCGGTATTAGGTATGCAGCCAGGAAGCTCATCAGTGGAATTGCACGTTTGGCCAACTGAGGATTTTTCTGTGTAACCAAGCCTCAAATGAATGGGATGAAAACCTCTGAGCTCCCACGGTATACTGTAAGTGGTGTGGGACTCAGCAAAGGTACAAGCATTAGTCCCATGCTAAGGCTGTATTACACAGAAGAGTGTGTATGTGTGGGAGTGAGCCAATATGCATATATATATTCTTTTGTGGGTGTGTTTATACAGTCAGAGGGATTCATGGGATTCTGCATTGTATGCATATATATAATGTGTGCATATACATGTTACCATTTTTTTTTTTACTTGTCCCTTTCAGTGTTGCTGTTTTTTTTTATTTTTTATTTATTTATTTTTTTTTTTTGAGGATATATTGTGAATGAATCCCTTATTGAATGAGGTAAAAGATGCCAATGCTGGTATGGGAAGTTTGGTTCTCCTGGTAGTAGTGCCTTTTCTCATACTTTTAGAACTTAGAGACACATAGAGGTTGGAAATTACTTACTTTGTATGTTTAAGTCCATTTAGTGTTATATAATTACTTTTTAATATAAATCAAATAAAATAAAAGTGCTTTTGCTTGAGTAAAGTATCACCCTTGCTGTCAATCTCTGTGACTAAAAACGGCTGTTCAATAGTGTAGCATTAGAAGTGCCATGCTCAGCTCTTCCAGCAGAGTGGTGGATGTAGTCTATCATTAGCCTACATACTGCCTTGACAGGAGCTTTTGTTAAAGGAATTCCCTCAAGTTTATCAACTAGGTTCTCTGAAGTTTCTATTGTAAATGTGCCAGTGTTTAGGAAGTGAGTAGAACTGCCGCAGTGACAGCCACTGTATGTGTGAATGTGTGCCAGTGAGCGTGCATGCTGGTGAGTGTGTGTCTGCATGCATGCTCTTATGTGCATGGAAATGTCTATTAGGGCCTGTGGGGTGACAGTTCTGCTCTCGGCAAGTAGGTAATTAGCATGCATTATTCAAATGAAAGACGGAGGGAATGAGGGTGGGGACCTGTCCACCTGGTTGTCAGCACTGGAGCCTGTCTCGTTCAGCGCCACTTACTCCACACATTTAGAACATCAGAGCGTGTCTCTTGTCAATGTATTACCCTCTTCCCAAGTGTGACGATAATGCACTTTTACAGGGCCCCATTATGAGGCAAGATATGATCGAAGTAAGCCGAAGTCAAAGACATTTAATCTTCGAACTGGAACAGAACTGCCTATGTTCCACATTTATATTTAAGTCAGATCAAGTCAATTTTATTTGTACAGCACTTTCAGCAAAAAGGTCTGACAAAGTACTTTGCACAGCAACAAAGGGCATAAGTAGACAGGCCTTCACATTAAAACATAAAACACTCAACACACCCTGATGTAACCTAGAGGAGAACTTGGAGTATGACATTGAGGGCCCATTTGAAGGTGGCAGCATATGTTTTAAGAGGCCAGATTTGACTGAAATCAAACTACAGCTGAACTGCATACAAATAAGAACATACAGGAAGATCTGCATAATCGTATCCAATGCAGTATTATATCCCTGCAATAAATCCATGGTTTGGGAAGCTAATAAAATATTTTTTTTAATGTAGTTGTACCATAGAGGTTTTGATTCAACTCTATGGTAATTTAAAGTATGAGACTGTAGTTTGTGGTGTTCCTGGATTACCACAATGTATTTTGTAAGGTGCTCTTATAATTGTGTCGTCTTACTCACCAAGGCTTTGTGTTGTTGGTTTACTTAAAACTCCATGGCAGCAGTGATGATGGAAACAGAATTGGAAATGCTTCTCCAAAAGGCAGCAAAAACAAATTGTGATATTTTAGCCCAATTACGGACTTTCATGCTCTGGGATCTGGTGTGTGAACAACTCCCCACTTTCAGCCAGCAAGCCTCTGCAAAGGCTGAAGCATCTGTATCTTTACAAATATGTCCCTTTGTGTGTGTGAATGAACTGAATTATGTTGCTGCAGCAAGTGCACCAGTAGCTAAAGAAGCAGAAATACTATATTATGCATTTGAAATAAAAGAAAATAAACTGTACTGATGAATACAGGAAGATAAAATAAGGAATTTACAGCATTTCACATTTGCACACAACTAAAGCATGGTTTTTAGTGTAAACCTGAGTACACAGACAGTATTCTGAGACTCTCACACAGGAACTATGATGCTGACTTTTTGCATGGTTTCCAGTATATTACGTTGACCACCAGGTGTTCCCACAATACCTCACCACAGCCATTTCTGCTGGATTATCATCTCCAGACTCATATTTTAGTCACAAATGAGTCATTAGCACCTTTCCTTATCTCTCACCCATTCTCTAGCCCCAGCACGACAACTCACCGGGAGTGGCCTCTGTGTACATAATTGATCAATTAGCTGCATGAGAAGGCTCCCTCACCTCCATGTGTTCCATTTTGCCAACATTTACATGTGTCAGTTTAATTGTGTCCCTATCTCCTCTCCCAAATTATTTACCTACTCACTCACCCACACTGCAAAGCTCCCATTGTCCCTAGATGACTGATAGTCTGACTGGAATGGAAATGTGTTTGCCTGGATCATAATTTAACTTTCTTAACTGGGAAATGATGTTGAAGGCAAGTCCAACATCTGATCACTACAGTATTATCCTACATGGCTTACTGGTTTCTCTTTGCTAACTATACAACTGACAACTTTTACCTGTCAGCTGCTGTTTGTTGTACAGTATTGGTCTGTGTTCCCTGAAGTTTCAGCACAGTACTGCGGTCGAATTAGATGTGAGTCCTAAACATGGACAGACATAGAATCAAAGCCAAAAGATATCCCCAGATGGAAACTGCCAAAAACAAAACATTTGTAGGGAAAATGATTTTGTGTCAGTGGCTGACTTTTTACAATGCCCTTTTTTTTCCCTATAACTATTCAGCCATGGGTCTGCTGGCCTGAGGTCCGTTTCGAGTGGGTTGACTGGGCATGAAATCAGACTGGCATAACCCTCCTCTGCCATAGTGGATTTACACGATTTACATACAACAGTCTTTTGATTGTGCTGGACCACCAACTAATCCTTTGTTCCCATGAGGGCTTTGCTGTACTTTGTCCACTCTGTGTCTGATACAGACTTGTACTGCCCTCATGTGGTGTAAGGGCATATTACATCTTTGTAGAGGAAATAGGTGGGCTGCCTGTTTGTTGGTGCTGATTCACAGAAGTGTTAGAAAATAGAAAGTTATCGTCTGTTGACTATGAATTCACCCCTTAAGGAAGGGGATATTAAAGCAATCAGATTATTTAAAAATGCAAAAATAGCAATTTATGAAATTGTGTTCAAGAATCCACAATTATTTCACACTAAATTACATTATATTATACTGTATACAGTACATTGACAAAATACAAATGATATATCGTAGTTTCTAATTGAATAGTTAATAAATTAAGTAGCTTACTGTGCTAATAATAAACTCAGTGATCAGTTAAACTTGCCCTCTATACAGATCATCACTTTTATTCATGCTTTTTTTCTTTTTTTTCTTTTAATAATAGAAAATGTCATTCGGCGTGTACCCTCCAGCAACCACAAGGTGGTGGTAAATCACTGACACTGAGTTGGATTCGTCTTCTTTACAAGTCCGACTTGTGGCTTCTGAAACATGGGGCAAACGTTTCTTCTTTTTTTCACTGAAAATAATAGAGAATACTGTTTTTATTTATTTATTTTTATCAGCCTTGCAGTGTTGCATCTTACTTTGAATGTTGTCATGGTTTGAACTCGTGCGCCATCTTCTCTACTAGTTCAAGAGATTGGAGAGTACAATTTCATAGTTCTCTTAGCTTCAGAAATGAAAAATACACACATTAAATAATGTTTGTTTCTGGACTGGCTCTTCACAAAAGCCTCCTACTAACCAGGCATGGAGTCATTTTAATTTCAAAAAGAAAAATGGTTTTGTTTGCTTATCTCCTCTGTAAGAAATACAGAGAAACTCATCCCCAGTCCTCACAGAACAGTTTGCTTTTGCATGAAATGAACATGATGACACATCATTATATATTTACACTACAAAAATGGCCAATAACAGCTTCAAAGAAAAATGTCTTCAGCCAGAATATGAAACACTGAGATCAGTTTGTTCCTGACTGTAACTCACTGGGAATGCAGGACATCCTTTGTGTGTCCCGTTTCCTCCTCTGTCCAAGTGTCCTTGAGCAAGACATGGGCCCAAACCTGCTCAGGGCTCCTCTGACTGAACGTCACCCTCAGTCTCCAGAACACAAATGAAAGTGAGTTATGATCTTTGTTTGACAATTATGTGAGGTGGAGATATAACATGTAGAATCATATACTTTTAAATGTCAGCATGTACCGTAGTATTAAAAGCATGATAATATTGCATAGCTACACATAGTAGAGTGGTGACAAATTTTTTGATATTATGCTTCACAGTGAATTTAAAAAAAAAGAAAAATGCAAATATCACTCCATATAAACCTGCAAACAGTAGTAGATCTGGTAACATATCAGAATTGGGATAGTTATATTATCATGATATTAATACTTATTTAAGTCCACACTTAAGTACAGTATAGAACTGTATAGTACAGTATAATATAACTTATATATCAGCATAATGTGATATAGTATGGTAGAATATAGGAATCAGTACTGTATTGTACCATACCATATCACATCTTGTATAATTAACTTATACAAAAACTAATAAACAAAAAGTATTATATTCTTTAAAGAAAATTCTTCTTTTATAAATTCAAAGGATTAAAAACAAATTTCAACTAGAATGACCATAAATTGTTTTATATTAGTACTTTAAAAGTAATGTAACAATATGCTGTATAATTATAAAGAATATAGTATATCATGAAATAGCGTAGTGTTTACTCAAGCATACCACAGCATGATAGTATTGTACTGCATGTGTGTAGCCATGCCTTTCCTCTTACAGTTAGCTGAGGATGTTCAGTAATGACTGCAGCTAACACAAGGCCATAGAGTTTTGGTATAGGAATGGTATAAGTGTGTGTGTGTGTGTGTGTGTGTGTGTGTGTGTGTGTGTGTGTGTGTTGTAATACATGCGGACATTAGTACTCTCTGTTGAACACTGGAAAGCTAATGACATGGACCACTGTCAGATTCATGCCCCCATCACAAGCATCCAGCCATCAGGGTTGAAGCTAGGATCTGCCCATTAACACGGAGGCCGCAGGATGCAGGCTATCCACACCAGGAGAGAGAGCGAGCCTGACACAGAGCAGGTCCCTCTCCCACAGCACGCTCAGCAGCCTGCACTTTCCAAGGACATTACGGCTCCATTCCACCAGCTCTCCGGTGGCAGGCTATCATTAGTCCGCTTGTGAGAGCCCAGAGAGGTGATAGCAGGGGAATTGTGGGCTTTCATATCCACAAGCTGGTCCACAGGATGCCAGGCAGAGTGTGGTAATTTAGCTCAGAGGTGATGGAAAATAGTGGGTTAGTTTAATGACAAGTTTGTGTGGCCATGTAAAAGCACTCATCAGAGAGTGGGCGATAGAGAGAATGGGTGAGAAGCACCAAAACGAAGAGAGAGAGAGGGGACTTTGTGTGTGAGTGTGAGTGTGTGTGAGTGTGAGTGTGAGTGTGTGTGTGTGTGTGTGTGTGTGTGTGTGTGTGTGTGTGTGTGTCCTTTTCTTATTAGAGCTCTTTTCTTTTTCTACTAGTGTGCCAACTTACATACCAATTTTCACTGGATTTTATGTTTATTTCGACAACAAATCAGTGAGATGTCACAGATAAAGTATGAACTTTAATCCTACTACATTTTCTTCTTTCAATTAATTTATTTAAATAATTTCCAAAAGTGAAGATTCAAAGAGGGACTGAAATAACGACAAATACAGGGTTTATACTCCTCTAAAACAGTGTAATACAAAAACTAATTTTATACCTTGCGTCACTTTATTTTACAAATAAATTCAAATATACCCTAACCCTCTGAATATATCTAGTACATAGTTTGTTAAAATTAAAGATTCATAATTTCAGGATTAAATGGGCGTGTGGTTAGCAAAGCTCTTTTTCTTATTATATTTTTACATTGCAATAAAACTTATAAATATAAAATGAATGATGTTAATGGGTAGTAAAGTCTATAACTGTATATACGCCCAGACTATCCCACAGGCAGCACTTCATACCATAAAAACTGTGTTTCTGTGTTAATTGTCAGATAATCTTTGGCAATCTATATCAAGATAAAGTATAAAGCTTACAGATACAACTGCAAATGAATAAAGTCACCATTCATAAATGTTAGTGTGTCCTGTCCCAATGCAGTGTTTATTCATGCATCTAATTCACTTTGAATTTCATCCCTAAGAAAAAAAAAAATCAATCCTCCATCTCTGTCTCCCTTGGCAACAGGTTATAATCCATAGTTACGAGGAGCGGTTGCTAGGTGCGTTGCCGAGATACAGACCCTTCTCTCCACTGGCGCTACGTAGGAGGCCAGCGGGTCCTTGATGATGGCAGAGAGATGAGGGACGGGTGAAAGGATGACAAGAGACAGGACAATGAGGATAGGAAATAGACACACACACACCTGACAGAGGCTGTGTGAGCAGAGGCCCAAAGAGAGCACAGAAGAAAGGCTGAAAATGAGAGCAGAGAATGGAAAGTAAACACAAAAAAAGATAATGTAACAGTCTAAGTGGGCAATCTGCACACCTCCATTTGCACGCAGTTACATTTTAGTGTGCCTGTTTCTGCCTGTGTTTGTGTGCATCCGTGTCTGTATGTGTGTATTTGTGCTGCACATGAAAGACAGAGTGACAGTGGAAAAGAGGGGAAGATGGGGAGTCTACTTTGACTCCTTGAAAAGTCTGCTATCGTGATAAAAAAAAAAAAGAGAGATAAAAAATAAGCTGCACTGATGACTTCAATCACCGAATCCTTTGTATACAGGCTGTTTTTCCTGGGGAGTGGGGAAAAACTGAAGAAAAAACACATGGTAAAAAGGAAACTTTGAGTATAGCCAGCTTTTCCAAGTTGTCTTCTGTTTGACGCAAATGACACACTGGCGTCATGATCACCATGTTTATAATATGCAAATATTATACATATATGTAATTTTTTTTTTTTTTATGATGCTGAGATTCTTTAAAAAAAATCAAATTTTTGGATACGTTGGACCTGTTAGATGTCTCCACATGCTCCCACAGATGTCGCACGCAGAGACAGTAACAGCTCTCTGTTTATTAGTGCTCATGGTCATATAACCACCTGAGTTACACAAGCTGTCATTTTTTTATTATTTTTTTTTTTCAAGGCTGATCCGATTAGTATGGTGATGATAGAAACCCACGGGAGTACTTACTCCTCACGAGTTTCCTTGTTGGTAGATAGAAAGAGTGTTCTTTGGTGCTGAAGCTGCAGGAGCAATCTGCCGCTCCCAGCTCCGATTATCCCCAGCCTCTCCCCCAGGGGGCAGTAGCAGCGTACACACAACCATACGACACACTCTGAGATCAAAGGCACCGAGCTTCTGCAAGCCAAAACAGCCACCATCGCCCTCTCTTCTGTCTACCTCAGGACAAGTTTTCAGCAGTTTTTTTTTTTTTATTTTTTTTTTTTTTAAGGGATATTAACATGATGTCATAGAATGAGAAACCAACCTCAAAAGGAAGTCTTTCAGATTCCTTTGAATAGGCAGCGCGGCTGTACCTCTGCCTATCGCCTCTGACAATGTTATTAGGAAGATAATTCTCACAAGCAAATAAACAGTGTGTAACACCCCTGTGAGTTTTCCTTTCAGGTTGGGTTATTGTGTGTGTATTTCACTGATATTGTGTCATCTGGTGAGGAAGTAAACATCTGGGTTAGTTGGAGGTTAGGCTTTTTATTTTGTGTGAAAGTATAACTGAAAGAGTTTATGGATGATCACAGGCAACACTTTACATTCAGTTCAAAAATCAACTTACATCTGTCACTGACTGACAGTGTTTAAAATATAAAACTGTACTATCATATTTGTAGCTCACAAACATCTAATTTTGTCAGAGTTGATTGAATTTCTTATCTGCACCCTCACGTCTCTGTTTTACTTAATTTCATTTAGGACTTAAGTAATTAAAGAATCATAAGAAAAGACTATGAAAAGTACTTAAAATGCCCTACAATTTGTTATTATTAATGAATGAATTTGAAATCTCAATTGTTGGCTGCCTAGTGTGATTGCTTTGATGTCTTAATGTACCCAAACAAAATCCAAACAAAAGGAAAGGAATTAGAAAAAAGAGAGAAATTAATTAAGTTCCTATTAGTTAGTGATTTGTACTTTCTGACTGAAAAAATAATCATATTAAGTAAAAAAAAAAAAGAGAAAATGTTAAAGTACAAGGATGGCAGAAGACTGTTTTATTACTGTTTAGTAAACGGCTTTCACTGTCTATTACTGAGTAAAAATGCATTGTAACTGGTAATACAAATAGCTTTGGATTAAACAATAGATGGACCTCTGGCTCAGTGTCTGTCCTTCAGCTCAGCAGCCTCTTCATACTGTAGGCTTTGCTTTGAGCAGAGACCCCTGTTGGTTGATTGGAATGACTTCCCTAATTGGATTCAATTCCTAATTGAAATGTAATAAAAATGCATCAGTAGACGTGGCGCCAACAATTACCTCATGCAAATCTCTTGATGAATTGACGTGAGGGGCGTAATTGCAGCTGTTAAAAAAATGCATTGATTTCTCCTGGAATAACATCAATTCAAATCAGTTCACGCACACGCTTCAGCCTGCGTACGGAAAGCATTTGTCACCGCTCAGTGTCCCTGTTTGGAGGTATACAGAAAAAATGGAAACATCTGCACCCTTTCACGTGGGTACGTCAGATTGATTGGGCATGTGAGACTCTGTGTCAAATGTGCTACATCTATGCATAAGCAATAAACTATTCTCAACACTTGGAGGAGGGAAATAAAAGAAGAAATGACTTTGTTCTTTGTTTCTGTTTTCATCGAGGTGGTGCACGGGTTATGACTTCCTTTGGTTTGTAGAGCAAACATATTCTGCTGGGGATGTGCGACGGAAACACACACACACACACACACACACACACACACACACACACACAAGGTCGAAAATACAGTTGGAGAAAAAGAGAAATGAATTCGGATACACGCAGAAAGGAAGTATGCAGGCTTTGATTCTTTCCTCCACCAAATGTTCTGAACATTATCCGTCTGTCTGTTGATCGGGGGTGGCAGTCTAGAGAGAAAGGGTTAAAGCATCTTCTGAGTTATTGCCTACCACCGTAGTCATAGCAACAGATTAATAAGTAGCTTCTCTGATCTTCCTCTGTTGCTGCACAGGTTGCTAAGATACAAATAGCATTCTGGACCCAGTGGACTGAACTGCAAACATCTTTTGATAAGAATGAACTTTAAGGATTTAACAGTAATGTGGAAAGCAAAGAGCCCTATATGTACAAAGGAAACTAAAGGAGAGAAAAAAACTCCAGTATTACACCTACAACTATAGCGATTGCATCTGCCACATTTGACCTACCCAGGCCGAAAAGGAACACAGCAAAACAAAATTGAACACTTGCTAAATCCAGCTACCTCATACCTCGGAGGCTAGTGGTTGGCCCATGTCTAAAGGTAAACGGGCCAATCAGCTTTGGAACAGAGTGGCTGTTCCTAGACGCGTGTGCGAAACCAAGGGCAAATTAAAGCATTGCCTCCGAGTTGCATCATTCTCCCCTCACAGCTCTATTAGTAGGCTAGCCACAATGTCTCTTTACGAGAGCTACTCTCAGAGCAGAATTAGGCACACTTTCCCTGCAGTGATATGTCTTTTTATGAACCACATTGGCATCATGTGTGCCAGTTCCTACAGCAACAAACCACAGTTGAATTAGTGGGAGAAATACACCTCTGGATACCTCTATTCCTTGTAAGGTGACATAATAGCAAAGCAGGAGATGAATGTAGAATTTTTTAATGTGATTCTGACTTGATGAATTTCTCAGACATAAAGATAAATGAAGATGTGAATCAGATATTAAGAATCAGTGATCTGAATACCGATTCATAAAGATAAGAATAGGAGGTGTCCTCACCTTTCTGTTACTATCTCAACTTTTTTTTTTTTTGCCCTTTGCTCATCTCTTTTCCCATCAAGTAATAGAAGCTGAAAAGTGCATTGATTCAAAAAGACGGACAATCTACACTGACACAACAGACGAACAAACAAACGAACAGCTTGACTGGAGGAAGCTGTGAGGCCGCAGTGGGGAGCGCTGAAGTCGTTTTTGATGATAATGCTTGATCCCTCTGTTCTCTCTGTCACTCAGCCTCACGCTTTCACTTCAGCTCAGCTCAGCTGTCAGCCGGCAGTGGCTACTCACTCAAGAGCCCGTGCACACGTGTGAGATCATGCACACGCACCCTCACGCGGTATCTAAGGGCGCAGGTTTACGTGCATGCTTGTACATTATTACAAACATGCGATTGAACATATGATATGATAGTCTGATAAAACGTGAGTGTGTGTGTGTGTGTGTATATATCATGTCTCAGAAATTGGTAACTATCCATGTGTGGTAATTTGGCACGCTTATAAGCAGCGATAATTGTGTATTTGTGTGATTAAGACAGTAATCAGAAAATAATGACACTTCAGTGTGATTTATGAGAATGGATGAAATTTCCCAGCTGAAAGGTGGCAGGTTAAACAACACTGACCTGCCAAATACCAAGAGAGATTTAAACGAAGGCCAGAGCTAATATATCACAGAAACAAAGGGGGGAGGTGGAGAGTGGTGTGTGTGTTTGTCACAGAGCTTTGGACAGCATGGGGTATCTGTGGGTCACATAGACCTTTTTAAGACAAGAAGGGATGTTGAGGTTACTTACCACTGAAGGGTGAAAAACAAACACCCGCAAAAGATGCTCTTGGTTTATTAAAATGATGCACAATGATGTTCCACAAAAGTGATTTCCCATTTAAAGTGAGAAAAAAGAATCACCAAAATTTGCAGTTGTGTGGTTTAGTATTATTCCGCATACATCTACAGATGAAAGCAACTCCCTCTCCAATACTGATTAAAGGCTCTTCGCTCCCACCGGGCTCCACGCTGGTTTGGGTTCATTCAATCTTGGCCTTGATTACTCGATTGGACTCATTGATTGAAGGGGAACTTTAATGACCTATTATCTCAAGTGTTAATCAGGTGTTGACAGGCAGCTCTCTGTGGGACCGGGCAGGGCTGATGGCCAAAATGGACACAACTTGCTGGACTCCTGCCATTGGGACAGAGTGCAGATGTGCTGCCCGACAAGTTTCCCTCTGGAGTACAGTCTGTGCGGCGCGGTGACATCATCTTTTCTCTCAGATGTTTTGGTGCCTTTTTTTTTTTTTTTTTAACACACTCATTCTCACCCGCTTTATCTTCCCTTGTTACAGTTTTACCACCCTGTGAATTACCTCGAAATGAGAGACAAAGGAATTGCGATATAAAACTGGAGGCGTGTACGTGATCTCTGTGTTCTCATTTCATTCTGTATTTATGGAATATATGCAGTTGGTAAAGTTATGTAAATTCAGAGGAACTATGTTAACATTGCACAATACTACTCGATGGAAAGGCCAGAGGTTTTAATAGGAATAAGGTCCGCTGCATTAAAGTGGGTTACTGATTGAAGTTTGGAATGAAATTACTTTCCAAATGTGCACAATGCCATTATACATGTATTTTTAGTCATTTTTGGTATTTTGCTGGTATTTATCTCTAAATATAATGGTCGCCATGTGTGGTTTTCTTTGTCAGGTTGATATTGAAGAATAAATTAAGTCCAGTTTATGTAAATAAAAGTTAAGTAAGTTAGAAATTAGTTAGTTAAGTAAGAAATCCTTGAAATTGTAAAGCCTTGACAGTAATAACGAACGTTCACATTGTAACTCCAAAGTGTTTCATTTTTTCTTCTCGATATAATTCTCTGTAGTTCAGGTGGTCGGGGTGGAAGACTTAGCAAATACACTTCCTGCTCTTCCCATGCAGAAAACAGCGTGGACAGACTGTTACATGTCCAGGTTACACCTGTCTGCATCACCTCCTGTATCCCCCACCTGTAATCTCTTATGTCTCCTCCTCCCCCACGTCTCCCACTGCATCCCTCACTTTAATTATCTCCCTTTTCAATCCCAGCATCTTCAAGTCTCATCAATGCTTCTTAATTTCCATCAATACCTCTGCAGCCTAAGCTCTCCACACCTGTCCAGTCACCATGGCAACCTCACCTCTGACAACAAAGAGCTCTGTAAGACATGGCATGCTGTATTCCCCTTGATTAGATATTGATTAAGCTTTTGTAATACATAATAGGATCAAAGGGATTGTGCAGCTTTGCTTACCCAGGTCTTCTTCACACTTTCATTTAGTTATAATCTTTTGTTATTTAGGAATCTGCATGTTAAGAGGGACGGAATCGAAATTTGCCACCCTTTGTCATAGCCATTCAGAGGCTCCTTTAGGGACTTGTAGATGCACAAAGACCTTTTTTTTTTCTTTCTAATAATTTTAAAAAAGAAGTGGAGAAGAAAAAGCACAAAGACGCTTCTATGCAAATCTACGATTTAAAGAGTGTTGACAGCACATTCAGTTTTATGAGTGGCGTAGCTTATACTTGATGTTTGCAACATGTTTCCCATTAAAGGACATGCTAATAGGCCCGTTGGAGTGTGCAGAGGCTACCGAATGCTTGAGTGTCCCTAATGGATGCATTGATAGATTAATGGACGATAAAAGTCAAATGCTAAATGCATGGTAAGTGACAAGTGATAAGTCAATATGGTAAATATTTGTGTAGGGCATAGTTAAGAAGTTGAAAGGCTATTATTCACGATTACCTACAGACAAGTCATTCCTTGGTATAATGAGGCACATGGCAAGAATTTAAAAGCTTAGGAAAGTAATGGTCTGGAGTGCATTTCTGTCAATTACATATTAGTGTTAGCTGCAAAAGAATCGGCAAGACATGAGGAAATTGACTCACTTCATCATAAAGCCATTAAATTGGTATTTTTAATCAAATGTTCCATGTGAGGAAAAAGAGTAAATGTTGTCATCTGTTGATAATGATGCGTGTTCACAATAATCATGTTTCTTATCTTTAGCTGTCAGATTTCATCTAAGGTACAGTTTTAAAAATGTTTAATTATAAAATGTGCCATCACTAAGGACTAGTAGTATTTTCGGTGCCTTAAAAAAAAAAGAAAAAAGAAGCAAACTCCAAAACTCTGCATGCTTCTTGATGTAGCCAAGTCACACACTGCCCTTGACACAGCATGTACATTTGTTGATGTGAATGATGTGATACTGAAATCCTGAAGACACTTGCTGGAGGACACCAGAAGGATTGAGGCTGATCTTTTTAACACCAGTCTTTTTTTTTTTCTTTTTTTTTTCCTCACGTGTATCTGCATTTTCAGCCGCAGTATATGAGCCTCGTAAGACTACACCATCCCAATCAGCGCCACCAATAAAGTAAATACACACAAGACACACTTGAGCCAGACAGGAGAAGGCTGTGTGTTTGTCAAATTTACACTGAAGATTTAGAGGGATACAAGACTGAGAGAAGTGAGAAAACCGATTTTTCCTCTCCCACACTTAGAGAGTATAGGGGAGTCAGAATTGAGGATAAACTCGGGAACTGCAAAGAACCATGTTTGGAACAATCTGACCTTTTTTTAACAACTCAAACAAGGATAAAGACAACAAAATGTAATAACTTTCCCCTATCCAATCCATACTCCATGATTATCCCTCACTCCAAAACATTGGAAAAAATGGAACCGTCAAAAGAGTCTTGTTGTTCCATTTTCTTTCCCTTGGCCCCCCTCTTCGAGACAAACAAACAAACCCCTGTTAGCACATTTCATCAGCTTTAGGGGTTACAGAACAGATTGAGTATCGACAACGGTGGCTGTCGAGGCTTATGGCTCAAAGGCAACAGTAGAGGAAAATCTCAGGGGTAGGAGATGCAATCGAAAGGACCAAAATAATTCAGCAGGACTCACTCGAGGAACAATCCAGTTTGTCATGTGGAATCATGGATTGTCTGCCGCACAATGAGAGAGGGTCCCCGGAGACTCGGCTCGGGAGTCAACATGTGAATAGCCAAGAGTTAGCGCCCCAACCGGCCCCTCTTTTCCTTTTTATCACCTGCAAATTCAGCAACCATAAATCTGTTTCCACACCAATGCTACTGCACAGACGCACCAGAGAGGCCCATAAACAAGAAATGATGTTTGGTGTCTTGGGATGGTTTGGTCATTGATGGTCCCTCGGGTGTCATACTCTATTCTCGGAACAATTACTGTCAGGGAGTTGTGATGTTTTCCCTCTGTTGTGATGGGCAGTTGTGGTTGCTGGCCATTTATGAACCATGTTGATTTGCAAAGGAACAAGTTAGATCATCTCACCCTTTGTTCACCGGCGGTTTGGGTTAGTTGTGTGACACAATATTATATTGGCTCTTCCTTCCACTGTAATAGGCTTTGAGGCATCTGGTGACTTTCGAGGGTTAATGAGGGAGGAGGAGACTCAGGGCCATCAAAAGGACACTGACCACAGGCTTCAATGTGACCTGACCCTCCTTACCGTAACGTCTCTGTCAATAAAACGCAGCATGAGGAAAACCTCTGATTAATCGATTGACGTCCTGCTTCTTATTCACAGACGATAAGCAGCAGCACCCAGTGTTCCTGATTTTGTTTCCACTGTAACACCTCCATGAGACAAGAGCTGAATATCCATTTCCCTTTAATCAATTCACAATTTATTCCCCTCCCTCTTCCAATCTCCCTTCCATTTATTATGCATTATTCGCCCTTTTTAAACGATTTTCTACTAACCGTCTCATCTAATTTGGTATTCGGATATGGTTAGCGCTGTTAGCTCAATTAATACAATGACATGTCCTAAATGCATTCTCTCCACAACTCAAGTGACAAGAGGACACTGAACATTTCACATCTTTGCAAACAGGGTCATACATGCACGCCAAGATAGATCCAAACCTTTAGGATTTATTTAATCAGGCTGTGTGAATGGATAAAAACGACAAAGCAGGCTCAATCTTCTACAGGACTGTGCTTTATTTTAGTCTAAGCAGAATATAATGAACTAGAGAACTACAGAGTTCAGGAGCACTATGGGAGATATCACCCCGAATCAGGGAAACGGACCCGAGCCAACGCTAATTCAAATTACATCTCTGTTTCAAAACAAAAAGAAAACAATAACTCAGTTTGTTCAAGTCAAATAATAAGAGTAATGGTTCTTTCATTCATTGTGAATATAAATACCTAAAAAATATTATGATAAACAAATTTGGCATGAGAACAAATGAAGAGGATGAAATTAGATAGTGAAGCTGGGAATGTAATGATTCATGATACAAAGATCAATGGTGCAAAATTACCTATGACTAAATGTGAATTTTTTAAAGGCTCTCATTGAATGCTTGATTGGAGCAAACCGCTCAGTTAGCTGAGTTTGTTTACATTTTGGTCCTTGTAACCAATGGAAAAGGAGGTGGATGACCACGTCCTCGTTTGTGTCAGAATGGGCTTGAGGCAAAACTGACTCTGGCGAAGTGTTTGTCTTCATAACAGATTTTTGACCTTTGAAGATAGAGCATTTGGCATTCCCAGAATACAGTGTGTCCGACCACTGTTCACAGGTAGTACTGTCAGAGAGAACAGGCTGGGTTTAAGGCAGAATTCCCTCCTCAGATTAACAAATCAACCTGACTGTCTACTGTTGGTACAAAGTCCTCAGTGGATTAAGTCACATTAGATAACAAACTGTGGAAGAAACTTCCCATAAGTAAGAACAAAGAAGATGAAAATCAGAGATATGTCAATGATTACAACCAACCCTTCAAAAAATAAAAAATAAACGAGCAAACAAAAAGAAAGAAAGAAAGAAAAACACAATTATATAAAGAGAGGAACATTACAGGAATCCATCCATGGCTTTAAGACAATGAGATATGACAGCATAGGTCTCAAAACCAGTCTGGCTGCAAAGTTTGATATTTTTTGTCTTTTTTTTTTTGTCTTTTGTCTTTTTCTCAAAACAACAAAAGGCCTCAAATAAGATTCTTTATTAACATGCAATGCTGATTCATTTGAACTCAGTTGTGCAATGGACTCATTTTTTTCTGAATCCACACGACCAGTACCATCAATCAACCTTTTACAGTGCAGTTTGTTAATTCTTGTATTGATTTAAGAGCATTCAGTGGCAATATCTCTTTGAACTTGCCCATCCACGAGGGATTTCATACAGGGTTTGTGCAGCCCAAAAAAAAAAAAAAAAAAAGGAAAGAAAAATGATCAAAGCATATCCGAATAAACCTCATGACAATGGGTCTATCCCAGCTTCAGCAGATAATAACAAAACAAAAGAGAGAAACTAAAGAACCATTTACCAACATGAGTATAAAATCCCATTTTTGAACATCAGTGCTTCACTATACAAGAAATAAAATCATTTTATCTTCTGTTTTTGATAAATTATTTCATAGGTTCCTTCTCTTAGTTTCACTGAAATATATTAACTATTCTTTTAATTTTTTTTTTTTTAAACGTTTGAACATGATCTATTGTACGGCCTATAAAGAAGGTTCAACAGAATTGAAAAATAAGCTATATTGTATGTACAGAAGTAACGCAGCTGTGTGGTCAGGAGAGCAGTGGCAGATTGGGTCAAGCAGGCAGGGGGTTCTGCTGGGTTCTACAATAACTGCTGTCTTGTTTGTCCCCTTCTTCCAATCTCGGCCTAACCATGTATGTGTAATTTCAACCATGTGTATTAAATGTTTGATTCCAAAATGGTTTTATGTACATGTTGAACAAACTTGTTACCTGGAGTTAAATTTTGTAAAACTAGCTTCTTTAAATGTCTTAAAGCCCAAACATTCACCTCCAAAGAATGTGAAAAAGTGTGGTGGTGGTGGCTGATGCTTTTTCTTTTTCTTTTTTTTTTTTTTTTTTTTTTTTTCCCGCACTGTCAAGCGGTAAGCATGCAGATGGATGAACTCCACTGTCACTGTCATATCTGTTCATCAGCCTCAATTGGACTAATCCAATTACCGCACAGGCGATCCTTCTTCTGTCAGAAAAATCATGACATGTCGGTGTACACAGAATCTTAATTAACGGATCACTTCGGGGCTGTGGCTTAGGTTTGACACTAAGTCAAATACTCTCTAAGCCGTGGTCCAACGCTTAGGGTTGTAGGATGCATGTTCACAGCCCAAACGTAAGGGGCTTAAAAGGACTAAAACTCTCCTAGATCCCTGCACTGCTGTGGATACATTTTATAGTGACATCATTGTCCCACAGAGTTGGGCTTCTCAACACAAGCTGCTATACAACCTTCCTCTGTTTTTGTATTTTGTAGGCTATTTACATTAAGGAATAAAAAAAGTCTTTGTCTTCATTACGTTCAGCCATTTTGTTAAGCATAATTGCACACCTCCAGCTCACTGTGCGTTGTTAGGTGGACGATGGCATCTTTTTCTTTTTTTTTTCTTTTTTTTTTTTTTTTTTTTACTGTTGGAATTGGATGATGATACTGTAAATCCAAAGCACGGGTTAGGTGGTTCTTCAGCCCTTCTGCTGGCTCAGCACTCCCCGGGATGGGATGCGATCTTACAGCTCCCACTCACATCGCATTTGTGATTCTGCTCGACCTCCCTCAGGATCAGGGGTAAGGCAAAGGCTCTGAACCTCTCCACTAATCATGACATCATAGCGCCTGATGCCCTGAGTATTGGGAGCGATTTTGTGGAGTTTCAGTTTAGCACACAGCACCCCCCACCACCCAGTGCCTATTTCCACCTCCAACTTTTTCCATACGAAATCCCATTTCCACAGCAAAAACCCTTTCTGCGCTAAAGTGAGATGACGGAAAAGCTCTCTCCCAAAGCAGCTATTAAATGAGAGGCATTAATTTCTTCCCTCCTGTCCAACAGGTTCCTTTAATTATCTCTCCACTTTCAGTCAATTACATTTCACTTCCTTTCCTTGACAATCACTGCTATTTTAGGGTGAGTGTTATGCACCCAGGGGGTTGGAGATTCGTAGACATGCTCGAGCAGTTCTCTGCTCGGCCCTGCCATTGGCTGGGGCTCTTTAAGGAAACATGCTTCTCCCGAGGACTGACCTTGTGAGCTGTGGTGTAGTGGCAAGTATGGAAATGGGTATACTATGTATACACCACCCGGTTTTTCATTTAATGATACAAGGTCAGAGTGGGTACATGCATCAGTGGCAGAGGAGCAAGTGGTCTGACTGCTTATTGAAAAAGAACTCACTATACTTGTGTATACCTTTCCCTGCTTTCAGTCATATTCTCATAACTAATTACATTCATTCTAATTTCCTTGGGGTAAAATGCCAAGTTACATTTTCGCTTTGTAAATTTGAGGGCAAATATCAAATAACAGTTTGGCAACAGCTTGGTGAGTGCCTGCTGGGTCGACATTTGTCATTGCTCTTAGAGGTGAAACATTGCCTGGACTATAAACCAGACCAGACCGGAGCTGGGAGCACGGCAGGCACAGACTTATGTCAATAAAGGAGGGAATGAGAAAATCTAAAACCAACAAACTTTTTTTTCTTGTTTTGGTTGTTCCAGAGCTTTTTCTTTTTTTCTTTTTTTCTTTTTTATGCACGTCACTTCAGTAACATCCTCCCTGGGATGTAAAAGTAATAACAGCACCCTTGTTAAAAGTTTTGAAACGCTGACTTCACGTTGCCTAATTTAGCCCTGGCATCGCAGAGATGCTACACGAACACTGAACTGTTAGCTTAGCAGACAGCAGGATACTAGGCTAGGCTGGAATTTGGCTCACTGGGGACTCGACCCGCCCTTAGCAGCGGGAACTAGTACAGCATCTGGCGTAAGACAGAGAAGATCAGTAGAGGCATTCGAGGTTCATGTTCAGCCTGACGGAGCCTCACTTGCAGAGCGTACTCTAAAGCTGGCCGAGACAAGCCCGGGAAATTTAATTGCTCATGGAACATTAGATTTGCTGCCATTGAGTAGTTCAGCGTCATATGAATAATGAGCACAAACAGCCTGCAGAACATGGCGTACTTCACCTGCTTCAAATCAGTTCATGAAGCTTCTGCATCTAACGTCCGATTGAGGGCTGAGGAAGGAGGGCTGGGTTTTTTTTTTTTTTTTTTACCTTACATGTATTTGAAAGCAGTCTTTAAAAAGCTGTCATTTTGATGGGCATTATTCTGACTCTGAAGAACTACTGTGCTTCACAAATATTATTTCACTGTTGAACAATACTGTGCTTTGCAGGTGTCCCAGCAGGGATACAAGCAAGAAAAAGAAAGAAATGTGGCACAAGTTATTTTGTAAAAAAAAAAAAAAAAGAAAAGAATAAAAAACGCCCTCTGTAGAGACTGTTGAGACACAATTATGTGCTGAAAGAAGAAGCACAATAACATAGGCCTCACAGCAGCTGCTTCTACAAAATTGAGGATTTCCAGTAAAATTGTTGGTTTTGACCCAATTCTGAGCAACTATTGCTGCAACGTTTGAGGTAAAGTAAAAAAACAAAACAAAAAATAGTTTTTATACATTTTACCATCCATCTTCCTCTTTTTAATTTTTGGCAATGTCAATCTACCCTCAATATTAAGAAAGTTTTATCCCACATCCTCCTTCGCTTCTTCGGGTAAATTTGGCAGTATTATTGGTGCCAGGTCAGCTGTCAGCAGCCTTGCCAGCGAGTAGGCACAAACATAATTCTCTCTAATCTTCCTTCTGTCATCCATGTGCATGCAGGGGACCATCTCTCCCGTCATTTGGTCCAAGTGATTATCCCAGAGATTTTTCACTTGGTTGCTGCTAATGTATAGAGGCTGGTGATTATAGTGTGATTAGAAGGAAAGGTGAAATAGCATGTCTAATGCGGTGCAGGAGATAATTGAAGGGTAGTGAGCACAGACATTAGCCAGGTTCGAAAATGGTGTTCCGAGGCGTGAGCCGCTGAACAACCGGGCCGAGGTCTGGAAAGGCATGGCTGCTCTTAGGACGAGGGGGAACGAGAGGGGGCACATGGCATGCTGATATCACGGGCTTAAACCCAAGAACTTCTCCTTATTTAAATGACAAGACAATGGTGGTACAATAAAGAGTCTGGAATCTGCTAGCACATTTTATCACTCCCTCCTTCAGGTCTGCTTTTCTCCCTATAAAGAGAGGGAGAGGGAAGGAACAGCAAGGAGAAGAGTCTCAGTAGTGAACAGGAACTGGTTGGACTGGAGCTTAAGGTACAAAACTCCAGTCCCGTTCACTTCTTTTCAATTCTTTTTAAAGCATATAGCACAAATACATAGTGTTTGTCACCAGGGGCTTGGCAACTGCTTCTCATTTTATCGATTAAATAATTGGGTATCATCCTAGAAGCATCAGTTTAAAGGATCTCGATGTGATGTCTGGTTGTTGACTTCCTCTCTTCACCTCCACTCCGTCTCTCCCTCTTGCCTAGCCCGGCCTCTTACCGCCAACTGTCAGTACTCAAAGGGCTGGTGTAGGGATGTGAGCTGGTGTTTCGACAGAGAAAACTGGGGAGTAAACTGAAACGGCATCGCTCCTCCCTCTAGACTCATTCCAAACATATTGATCTGCTTTTAGAAAAGAGCCTGCATCCAGAGCTCTAAAACAGTCAAAATAAAGGCTACAGGACTCTAAATCAAGACATGACAGTACTGGAGTGCTTTACTCTGTCCTGTCTGGCGTCAGTGTCAGAGAGGCTACAGGCCAGCTGAATGATGGTTAAAAGTGACTGTTAGATCTAATTTAGATATAGTTTGTTTAAGCTGTGTGTGTGTGTGTGTGTGTGTACATGTGTGTGTGTGCATTTTGTTTTTTCCCATAGGCTCTATGTATAATATATGAGGAAAGCAGGTCAGGGAACATGTTACCAGTGGAATTTACATTACATTTGACAGAACTAAATGAGCACTAAAAGCCTGCACTCCTTTGCCATCAATACAGTAAATTGAGTTTGTCTTCAGATAAATGTTTGTTTGTATCTGCCAAGAGACAAGGTGCCATTTTTCTCAATCTGGAGTTTTGTAGCATCTCCAGTGGACACACATATCCTTGGCATGTTGCTTATATAAGTCCTGGTTGTTTACAGCGGTCATACTTTTTTCTTTTTTTTTTTTTTTGAAGGATTTCCAATGCCATAAGGGCCAATTCCTTTATACACTGAGTTCATTCTGCTGGCAGTTTCAGTAGCTGTCGCCTCACTCCTCATCCTCTTTTGCTCCCCTCATGATCATGCTTGTGTCCATCTCTCTTTATAGAACCATCTTCTTTTAACAATTTGTGGCTTCATAATTCACACCCCATGTTGCAATACAAAAGGTCAAGAAAAAAAAAAAAAAACAGGGAAAAAACAGAAGACACACCCCATGTCCATTTTGCTTGGTCTTTACAGTGGATTGTCGCTTGAACACAAAGGCCAGTGAGAAGCCTTAAACGTCTGCACCCTGTCCAGCACAGACATTAGTAAGTTCAGTCTTTTTTTTTTTCTCTCTTGTCATTCTTTTTTTCCCATCCAGAACAGTCTGTTCATAGCTGTCAGAGAGTGCAGTGACTTGTACATTATGATGGGCGAGATATCCAGTGGCTGATACCTTTAACATCCAGGAGAAAGAGACGCGTTGCTCACAGGGGCAGATGAATGTTTCCTTTTTTCCCCCCTCTTTTTACCCCCTTTTCATTACAACTTCAAGTATTTTTTTAAACAACAGCAAAAGTTAGCAAATCTACATTTTTTTTTTCTAGTCTACTTTACTATTCTACAACCTGGTGCTAAATCAGCATCCAGAGCAAAAGATCAGCCCCTATACTACGATTCCATGTCTTTTTTTTATACATTATTTCCATTTTCTTTTATTCGTACTTACAGTAGGCCACTGGATATTGATTTAATGATTTTTTTTTACTACGAGTAAATTGTAATACTTGCAGCTACAAGGTATGAGTTTTTAAATATATATTTATATATTTATATATTTATATTCTTTTAAAAAGCGTTTAGTCCTTTGGTCCCTATTTCCTAAGGAATGATGCATGTAAATTATCCTGGATTCTCCTCTTGTCTCCTCTTCTTCTTCTTCTTCTTCTTCTTCTTCTTTTTCGTTTTCCTCTTCGATCCAGAGCTTGCCCTGTCACAGAGCACAACACCTGTGTAGGCACAAAAACCAAAATGGCAGCAGGCTGGTGTGTGTGTTTGTGTGTATGTGTGTGTGCGTGCACACGCGTGTGTTTGCTTCAGTACTTGAGTTGGCATTTGCACGTATTTATACATGTACAAAGTAGATTTTTTTTTTCATTTTTCATTTGTTTTGTTTTTTTAGGTGTAGCATCTTTAAATGTGTATGATTTGTTTGTTATGTGTGTGTTTATGTGTGTTTATCTATATCCTGTGTCAGTATGCATGCTTTGAGCATAATGAGTCTATAAAGGTTTTTTTCCCATCATGTCTAAAAAACAGCAGCAAAAAGTTGGTCTCTGCAAAAAATCTTCTTCCACAGACGCCAAAGCAAAACAGGGAAAAAAGAGGCATTTGCGAAGAAAGAAAAAAATTAAATAAAAATTAAAAAACGGAAAAGGAAAAAAAAAACAACAACTCTGGGATCCTTCTCTCAGTCACCCAATCTTTCAGCGGGTTTTCCAGCAGGATCAAGGGACCACCCTTCCTTCATGATATGTAGCAGAGCAAGAAGTCTTTGTACTTTTACTGCACTTGTGGAAATAAGGTGTTGTGGCCCTTCATCCTGTGACACAGAGAGAGCGAGAGGGGGAGAAAGAGAGAGGGGAGAATAAGGAGAGTGATTCAGTGAGGCTGCGGCAAACATGCTCAGGGTTGCTGGTTCCTGGTTATCACACAGACTGACAGGCACAGCCAACAGCATGAGAAACAGACGGGGAGGAGAAAAAAAAAAAAGAGGAGTGTGTCAATCAAAACCAGAAATAAGTGGGCAAGAGGTGGGGTGGGAGATTTGTGTTTTAACCATATGGAACAGACATCTACACTGTGACAGCACTAATCCAAGGAAGGCCTAATTTAAACTGACTACATCTCCCTGCATGAAAAAGAAAAAAAAAAAATACAGCTGAATGGTGCCTGAGATGTTGCCGTCATTCATCTTATTGTTAATTCATTATAAACAAAATACCAAAAAAACAAGAAGGAAACATAAAGAAAACAGGACAAGTGTGTGTGCGAGTGTTAAAATTGTGTAATGATTATAATGACAGAAAAACTGATGGTGGTCCAATATGAAAAAAAAGAGATACATATTTCAAGAAATAACCTCTAATTAGGATCCCATGAAAAACCAAGCTAGCATCTCCCCTGCCTTTGTGTTGACTTGATATGCTATACTGTTACTAAATGTGTTTGTGCTGTCGATCTGTGGGTATGAAAGATCTAGTTTACAGCCTATCATCTCTAATATGTTGTGAGCTATGACGTGGGTGAAGAAAGGCTACAAAATCACAGCAAATCACTCTCTGGAAGTGAACATGAAAGGGTCTGACTTTGTCACTAGAACACGCGCCCATGATGCTCTTTGTTCTACCTTTCCATTCCTGTAAATGAGCTTGTTACCATTTCATAATAGATCTGCCTTTTTAGATGTAGGAGCAGAGATTCTAAGTTGTTTCTTATGTGTGCCAAAGGGAGCCCAGCCATTAGCAGCATAAAGCACTAACAGTCCCCGATTACAGATGTTCTCTTTTATAAGCTACGAGCGACTCTCGCTATACATCTAACACAAAGCAGAAGAAACACACAGTGGCTTTAAAATAGATCTTTTTTTTTCCCCCCCAAGTAAACCGCATCTTTGAAAACATCACAACTACTTCACCCTCCAACTTTGTCAAATAATAAAGAATTTATTTATTTATTTTTTCACAAGCTTTTTGTCTCAGCATCATGCCCTCCCCCCACCACACCACCACCTACTTAGATGGCTCCATAAAAGACACCTGGCAGTTAAGAGGCATAGTTGATGCCAGAAAGACCTTATCCCTCCCGGCTTGCCTGGCTAGACACCCCCCTGAGTTCATTGGAGAGACTATTGGAGGGGAGAGTCACCTGCAGGGCTTGTGAGAGAACAGGGCAGAACGAGTTCGATGAAAACGGCTAACTCTTATCAGGGTTTGGCCCGGAGGGATAGAAACAAACTCACTCGCAAAGAGAAGACCTTTATCACTGGGAATCTGTACGCTGCCTTTTCGCTTTTACACACAGAATTTTTATTAGAGAATTTCTGAATAACAATTATCTCAAATACACGCAGCAAAAACAAAAAGAGCTAATTTATCTGGAGGCATAATCCTACTAAAATATACAACAAGAGGCAGCAGCAAATACTCATCCCAGGTGTTTGTATTTTGTTCTATTTCTGCACCCTGCTTACACATCTCTGTGTACAGTATGGCTGTGTGGTGGACGGATTCTAGCCATGTGGGTCTACAGCGCTGCCTGCAGCTCTGCTATCACAGTGTAATTGGTTTGCACCCTCATAAATAAATAAATGGGAAGTGATTCTCATGTTAGGCAAACAAAACAATCTTGCAGAAGTACTCCCTGTGCAGATGGAATCCACGGAGAAGTGGAGTGTCAACATTTGCCTGTGCTCTCTGCGTGAACGGTGGAGATTTAATTGGCTACACAAACATAGGGTCATCTTGGCCATCTCTCAACTAAACAGCTGTCGATCGGGGGGAGGAAAAGGTCCTTTTTGCAAAGAATCAGACTTTCATAAGAGAGGAAAAATAATAAAAAATAAATCATAGTTTGCTTGAAAAAACACTGTTGATGTGAATGTGAAGAAATAGAGAAATAGAAAAATGCAGTACATCCATACACATGAACCCCACAAGAAAAAGTAAAACATCACAAGGGCACACGGTACAATAGCACAAAGGGTTAAAGGCCACTTCCAGTTATAATCAACCAACCAGTCAGCACGTGAGTTACATTATATACAACAAGTACCAGCCAAGAAAGGCATCGGTTTACTGCACTCCACAAACTGCCAATATACAATATACAGTATATATATAGATATATATAAAAGGAGGGCAGAATATAAAGAGATAGAGTTTAGAGATATCAATCAACGCCACGTCATGCAACGCAGTCACAGTCCCACCACATGACGTCATCCAAAAGAAAATGACACCATGGGTTCAACTTACAGCTGTGGGAACTTGGCCCCATGACAGGTGTAGGGGGGGTGTGGCTATAGCGGAGAAAGGCCACCTCAAACTGTGATGGGCCATGTCAGGTTGCCAGGTTGGTGGGGGTGCAAAAGAAGGAAAGAAACAGTGGGATTTTCTTTTCCTTAAGTCAGAATTCAAAGCACCCTTTCCATATTTGTTCCACACTCTCACTTTATTCTGCCTGACAAATCAAATGAGGTTATTATGGTTATTACCATAAAACTGAAAAAAAAATTGACAAGTAAAACAGAAATAACAGAATAAATAATCTTCAACACAGCACAAAAAAAGGCCTTTTCTTGTGCCTCAATGTGGTGGTGGAATATTCTCAGGCTGACAACATTTGCAGGTTAAAAGGTTGAATTGATGTTTTTATATTCACAAAGATAACCCTTAAGGCAGAAATGCATATTTCAGAAACTTGTCCTGTCTACAGTAATTGGATTTGCCTTGCATTGTTTGCTATGAGGGTGGCCGTACAGTGAGTGCTTCAGCTTTTTTGCATTAAGTTTATCTTTAAGACACCGAACGCAATTTCAGAGTAGCAGGGCTCCTGAGACCAGCAGAAGAGAATGCTGTCTGATCGTGTTTTTAATTCAACTTCAAAGTGAAATTGTCAGTATTAAAGAGAAAAAAAGGGGGCCTCTGAAGTTATCTACATATTGAAGTTTTTACCTAAGGAACACACACAAAAATTTGTCATTCAAGTTTCATCAAAGTTTTTCATCGTTAGAATGTAGTTGAATTTAGAAAATTAAACACTTGCTGCTTAACTTTACTTATTCTAGTCTGTTGCTCAAGAGCTCAGTGTACTGTCTGCCACAATACAAGGCAATACATGAAAAAAGAAAAAAAAAATCTTAAAAGTAGATTGGTTAAATCTTTAAAACACACCTTTATATAAGATCCCTCATGGTTTTTAAGAATCTGGGAACCTAGAGCTGTGATACAGAGCTGGCTTCAGAATCCCCGGTAGCAGATTTTTCCGTCAGTGTTTTCATGGGATTGCTCTTTGTTTTGGTCTATTGGTTTTCCTTAACTCAACAACAGAAATGGTGTAATAACAGAGGAAAAACACAGAGATGGATTGAATCAGACCAGAGACGAAGGAGGACATGAAAAAAAACACACACGCGCGCACACACATGCAACGACACGCACACACACGTACATACACGCATGCACACACACACACCTTCTGATAAAGTGGCAGAATGTTATTGTGAGAAATGTCTGTGCTTGGAGACATTCTGAGTACATCTCAATGACTGTGCTGTCATTCAGTGCTGTTGCAGGATATTCTCCATTTGTCCCTTATTGATGTGCTGAATCAAAATCACAACCCCCCGCTTCTCTTCTCAGGGTGTCTGCTTTGAAAGCTTCTCTTCAATTAGCAGGACAGAGCTCTATTCAAATGCTATCAGGCAAGGGATAAAGGGAGCATCTATCATTTATATGGCATACCACCTTCCATTAATGCCATCTTGTGGCTTTTAAAGAGTCAAGTCTAAAACAAACAAATGGTAGGACCATGCTGTTATTTATGGAGGAATATAATCCAGGCTTATGTCATTGTAATGAAAAGTTGTCTAGCCAATTGGGTGAAGAGAGCATGCATCTGTATTATTTTCGCACCGGCAGCTGCACTTTGTGACAGATGGGCGATGATTCTTTGAATCAAGCCTGACACGGTGAAATGAGTCTTTATTGAGGGATGGTGCTACTTTAAGTAAACTATCTTTTTATTATTTTGCATGAAAGCTCTGACTTTTTAAGTGCCTAAAGAAGGAACAGCTGAATACAGAAGAGATCTGGCTGCAGATATACTTTCAGCACATGTAGGTAACCATACATCTGCAAGATCTCTTGTTGTCTCTACTTGGTGAGTGCATACTTCATTAAAACCAGCCTCATTAGAAAGTTAAAAGAAGATATTTATCCACATTTACCCACTCAAGATAAGCTTGATTTCAGTAGGTTTATATTTTGACAAATTTTATCGTAAATTGTTCAGTGTTAAATTAACTCTGTTGCTGTGGATGTGTAAACACTGGCATAGTTTTTAATTAACATTTATATATCCTTCGAATGCTTGCCCCAGAGCCACACAGCAAATTTTCCAATGATAATTTTATATTGGCAATTTTACAGCATAAGGTGTTAAAATATTATTTAATAATATTTAAAAAATTTCCAGTGTACATTATATTAATTAATTTCATTTATTTGCACGAGGAAATTCTTAAAGGTTATAGGTAATTAAAATGAGATATGAGAATGTGTATTAATGGATAACACAAGAACAAATGTCAAATAAATGTCCTCATGTGAAAAAAAGTCCAAATCAGAATAACAAAGTTAAAATAACAAAAATAACAAAACCAACATATTTCTTTGCTGTTTTTTTTGTTTGTTTTTGTTTTTTGTTTTTTTTTTTGTTGGGGGGGGGTGCAAACAAAGAATGACAGGACATGAAAGTGGTCTATGATTGTTTTATTTGAGAACAGACTGGTGAAGCATCACTTGAACTAACCAAATGGTGCTTACTGGAGTTGGTGCTGTTTTCCATCACTGTACAAGCCACTGCAGTTTTGCAGTTTATGGGGTGAGTAAGTGCTTTTCCATTAAGCATCCTTTTTGTTTATTTATTTTTTTGAGCGCAGAATTTTCTTTCAAACATCCTGCATTTACTCGACATGTTCATCAGTATTCTTGTAAAAAAGTTGTTATACTATAAATCTACTCTGTATTATTGTGCATCTCCTCCATGAATTTTCCCATAAGTAAAAGCTCTACTGAAAGGGGCCCTTTGGATTTTGCTAAGCGGCTGACAGAAATGTAATGCTGAGCTATTATAGGGAAGAAACTGTTGCAATCTGGTTTTATAAAATTGTAGCTTAACAACTTGTATCGATTCTCAACGCCGTCCTCAGTAGACGGGTAATTATGCACAGCTGGGTATTGATGATGTCATCAGTTTGCACTGGAGTATCATGCACGTACAAATTAGCTTTCAAACCCCAGAAGAAATAAAAACAATTCAGTTGAGCAGGGACAACCTGACACAAATCTCAAGAGGCTGAGTTTGTCAAGAGGGGCAATGCAATCCGAAAGCAAGTGGCCTGACACTTTCACAGGAGATATATAAAATAGATAAATAATTAAAAAAAAAGTTGACTTAAAAAAACTAAAAAAAAAAACTTGTGGGGACACAGAGTCAGAGTGATTACAGAACTGGAATTTTCACTTTTCCTGTAGTGGACCAGGTCAAGGTAATTTGTGCATTTTGTAATTTTATTAGTCTGTCATATTTATAACTAAATTTCTACAGAGAGTAGAGAATAAATGGTGGATGATGGGTTCTGTTCATTGAAGGTGTTTGGGCACGACTTGGAAGTTGATGCAGTGAATTTCCCTCTTTTTCGTAACCACACTGATCACCTCCCTGGAAATTGAACTCGAAGAAGTTGCTATTTGTCTTCAAAACATTCATGGAAGAAAAATACCCTCACAAATGAATGAAATGCCTGAGAAATTCAAATTGTATTAAGTTATTAAGGATTTAATACACACTTTATTTTGTGAAATTGCCATTACTCTAATAAAAGACTAAAAGGTAATTAAAGCTGAAGACATCTTACCCATGTTTGAAATTGAAAGAATATTCCTCATTTGTGCATAAAGGTTAAATTGAGATTTGAGGCAATTCACATACTGTAGCAATAAAACCAGTAACTAAGTTATGAAGTAGCAAAGTGGACAGTTTGATTTTTAACAGGCATGGAATGACATATGTAAGATATGGTGTTTTATGGCGTGGGTGCCACTATACCTGGGTATGGACAGCAGACGAGTCAGTAAGGTCGGTTGGCATCCTTTGGCCGCTTTAGCTGCACCTTCAGCCTCTTCATGCCTATCTGAAACCCGTTCATGGCCTGGATAGCGGCTTGAGCGCTGGACGGGTTATCAAAACTCACAAAGCCTGAGACAAGAACACAGAATGGGAGAGCGAGATGGGGGCAGAGAAAAATGGGAAAATGGAGAAGAAGAAGAAAAAAAAAAGGAACAACACATAAAGGGAGAAGAATGGGGGAGAGATGAAAAAGAAACAGGAAGAGGAGAAAGGGAGAAGGAAAGAGACGGGGAGAAAAAGACAGGCGAGGTGAAAGAAAAAAGAGGGGAGAAAAAGACCCTTTTTAACTCTCAACAATGACACAACAATAGCTCTTTGTTTTGTCTTTTCAGCAGATTAATTGAAAATCTCTGAATTAAAAAGATTACATAAAATACCACAAAGGCTAATAACACAGATATTAAAAATCAAACGAAGAAGAGCTATTAGAAACCGGGAGTTTAACTTGAACAGAGAACAAAAAAACATGAAGGTGTTCAAAGATTAGAGAGGAAAAAAAGAAAAAAGAAAAAAAAGAAAGGAGTGTCATGTTGTGTGTAGATTTTTAGAGCAAAGCAGTGTCTGTAAATGTTACCTGACTGTTTGAGCCATGAAAGAGTGGCAGGGCTGCGTGCGTGCGTGCATGTGTGTGTGTGTGCGTGTGTGAAAGTGTATTTTCATGTACGTGTGTGACTGAGCGTGTATCTAAGTAAAGAGTAAAGGGCATGGGGGTCGTGACGAGATGCTAGGAGCAAGGTGTGTAGGACGGAGGTGCCTGCTGCTCTGAGTTATCACCTGGGTGTCGAGGCGGAATGAGCCCACAGCTTTCCACACCGGGACTCCTTGCCTTCTCTTATCAGACACCTCTGTGATTGACGGCCCAAATTTTCCGCCTGCCAGCTGATTTGATCACACTGCTATGGGTCCAATTTAATTTGGGGGGAGAGGGCAGGCTTTTGTCAGTGCGGGTGAGATAAGGCTGCTGCTTTTACAAACCCTTTAAACAAACTGAGCAGGGAAGGACCTGTCAGTTGGCAGTGATCCCCCTCCCAATCCTACAAACACACGCAGACACACACACACACACACACACACTCACACTCACACTACCCCTGGCTTTAATGAATCTCCATACCTCACATTTACATCCACATGCCAAGAAGGTGATAGGATGCTGGGGGTCAGAGTACAGAGGAAGAGGAGAGGACAAAGAATGCACTGCAAACTTTAAGCGCTTGAATCCATGTGTATAAAGATAAAAGCGGAATAAGATATTTGAGCACGTTTCCAGCTTCAGCTGTTTTCTCCAGACAAAGTAACTGGCTGATGTTTCATATCTTTGATGCCGCACTGACTGTGTGGAGCTGTGCAACTCAATACTACAAACGCTACTGGTGTTTTGAGGTATGGCCCTCACCGCCACCATCCATATCAGCAGAATGTCTGTACACATTGTAATGTTATGCATTTTTAATAGTAAAAACACACACAAAGTTGCAAAAATTATTGGTTGACAGTGGAGGACCAGGCTGAGTAGCTGAGAAAGCTGCAGCACATAAGTCTCACATTGCCCTACTAAAAAAAAAGAAAAAAAAGAAAAGAGTTACTATATCATGATTGTGCTCTTATGCAGTTGGTACTATGAAAACCCTTTTCTGTACTAATGCAGGGGTGGCTGTAGTGTAGAGGTGAGGCTGGAAAAAGCAATCTCCCTTGCTTTGCTATAACTTTACTATATATTATACTACTACACTACCACTCAACTCCATTTGAACAAGTTAGTCAACCTGCAGCTGACCTGTTAAAGCTTCCTCTTAGAAGTCAGACATAGCTCCTGAGCTCCTGTGCTGCAAACCTTACAGTTTTAATATCTTTTTATTTTATTTATTTTGATCATTATTTTATATTGCCAAATGTTCATGGGAGATTTGCTTGTGCTTCATCGCTGTTAAAGTTTCAAAGTGTAAATCTGAGCATGGTGAATCATTAGAAATGTATTAATGTATAGATGAGTGCTGCCGAACCCGTAGAGGCAACCTTCCCCGACTTAAAGGGTGGAAAGAACAAAAAAAAGCATAACAACTTAAAAAAAAAAAAAAAGTATATCCTGTTTTCAGAAGCCCTTTCGGCGAATTACATTCCCTGGTGTATATTTTTTTCACCGTATGTAAAAAGCAGAGGGTTTCCTATTTTTTGTGTGTGTCTGTCTTTCTATTCTCAGGAGACCTTTTGAAATTCATTTTCAAGCTAAATCCAGCTTATTCCACTTAACAAGGTGAGCTTTGATCACTTTTAAAAGTCAATATTGAGTGACTAAACGCAGAGGATAAAGACTAATGTTGTTCTCACAGACACCCACGTTAAATTAAACACAACCAGTGAATGTCTACAGGGTGTGCATTTTTGCCTAATGAATATTCTATATATTTCAGTGACTTGATAAAGCACAACCCAGGCTAATAACACAATATTTTAATTTAAAAATGAACACATAGTTAAAAAAAAGAGGTTTCTGTGACCTGTATCACTTGTCATCTTCATTTTTTAAATTGCTTTGGGGTGAAATATTTTCTAAATCCCTCAGATCTTTCTTCATCTCACCTGCACTGTTTAATATCAACACCGTGTCACATATTCATGTCCATTCCATCACAGTGCAAATAAATATACTAAACAGACATCTGTCTGAGTTGACATTGATACATCCCTTAAGAGTATGCTCCAAATCCTACTTCAGAAACACGTCCTTTATAGGAATATGCTTTGAGTGCTCCTCCACTGACCTTTTCATCATATTGAAATGTTCAAGCTTCTCTGTAAACACTCCATCTCACAGAGTGATGTCTGATTATCTCCTCTCAAAATCCCAAAATGTAGTTCACCTGTGCTGCAGAGAAATCAGGCCACAGACGCATAGATGTTTCTGTTGAGACTCAGAGCAGTCATCCTGCCATAGTTGGCAGTCTGCTAAAGGTATTTTATTTAAAATGATCCATCTTAACTAAATGTTTAACAATACTTAGATATTATAACATGATGCTTCTTAAAATATAGTGGATAAGTTAACTTTTACACCAACAAATTTGACATTATTAGAGAATGTTAGCTGTATTTAGATGATGGATTTAAGTTCATGTTTTTTAGTTTTTAATTAGAGGGAAAAAAGTGGGTAATCTAAATTAGAATATGGTGGGGGGGGCTTTTCAAAGGATGCTGGGAAAATTAAAATCTTGGTTAACTAAATACCGTCATACCTACTGGGCTGCTTATATGTTACAGATAATTAACTTGTCATAACTATTTTGTCCATGTTGCCCAGTTTGAATACACACTCCAGTGTGAGAGCTAAGCATGTTTCCTTCACACCAGAATGAGCACCGCATTTTGTACATTTTTACAATGGACAGTTCATCAGTCGGTCCATCTATCCATTTTCTACTCCTGTATACTGTATGTAGATATACACACAGTATATCTGTAAAAGTCTGTGTGTCTACAACACCCATTAACCACACCGTCAAGGCTTAACTCACACATTTTTAAGATGAAGTGTTCCAAGTTCTTGGAGGCCTAATAACTTATCCCCCTTAATGCACAGCATCTTCTGCCTAATTTGTTAATGTCTTACAAAAGAGCCCTGGGGCCTCTGCTATAAAAAGGAGGGAGAAATGATTGGAAAAAAAAAAAAATCCACAAAAGAATCATGGGTTAAATTGCTGTTTTTCAGCCAAGATCTTAATTACTAGCCGTGGAAAATAAGCCGGTGAGACTGATGAGGTCACCGCCCCTTTGTCCTTCCCCCTTGTTGACTGACGGATAGTGATAACGAGAGGCATATGTTTAGAGGAGAGCACACACAGGGAGAGGAAGAGAGAGACTGTCCTGAGAGGGACAGAGAGAGAGAGAGAGAGAGAGAGAGAGAGANAATAAAAGGGTACATGTGTTACGTAAGAACAGAAGTCTGACGTTAGTGGGGCCAGGGGAGGGGAGAGAAGTGGCGAGTGAGTGCAGATGGAGGGAATGCAGAGGATGAGAGAGGATACTGGCGCTGAGGGGCAAGCAATACTGCAGAACCGGCTCCAGGCTCCAGTGCTGCTCTCTGGAAGACTAAAACAATGACAACATCCACTTTCGTGCTACCCAGGCACATGCTTGACCAGCGTTTTATGTCTGTGCTATATATGTATGTGTGTGGGGTTGGGGGGTGGGGTACTGGGAAAATGCTTTTCTATTGAGTAAAGGAGGCTGGGAATGGCAGAGAAGCGGAGATGGATACTGATTGTATTAGGAATGGTGTGATAGAGAGGGTGATGAATCAATGTGTGGAGCAAGTGGCAAATGTGTGAAGGATCTTTGGGTCAGTAGCTAGATGAGCGATTCATTCATTCAGAGCGTCCACCCTCTCAACCCCCCCCCCCCCCCCCCNTTGGTTAACTAAATACCGTCATACCTACTGGGCTGCTTATATGTTACAGATAATTAACTTGTCATAACTATTTTGTCCATGTTGCCCAGTTTGAATACACACTCCAGTGTGAGAGCTAAGCATGTTTCCTTCACACCAGAATGAGCACCGCATTTTGTACATTTTTACAATGGACAGTTCATCAGTCGGTCCATCTATCCATTTTCTACTCCTGTATACTGTATGTAGATATACACACAGTATATCTGTAAAAGTCTGTGTGTCTACAACACCCATTAACCACACCGTCAAGGCTTAACTCACACATTTTTAAGATGAAGTGTTCCAAGTTCTTGGAGGCCTAATAACTTATCCCCCTTAATGCACAGCATCTTCTGCCTAATTTGTTAATGTCTTACAAAAGAGCCCTGGGGCCTCTGCTATAAAAAGGAGGGAGAAATGATTGGAAAAAAAAAAAAATCCACAAAAGAATCATGGGTTAAATTGCTGTTTTTCAGCCAAGATCTTAATTACTAGCCGTGGAAAATAAGCCGGTGAGACTGATGAGGTCACCGCCCCTTTGTCCTTCCCCCTTGTTGACTGACGGATAGTGATAACGAGAGGCATATGTTTAGAGGAGAGCACACACAGGGAGAGGAAGAGAGAGACTGTCCTGAGAGGGACAGAGAGAGAGAGAGAGAGAGAGAGAGACAGACGAGGGAAGAGAGGAAGAGAAAGCCTCATAGACATGCCATGTTGAAGAGAAACTGAAAGAAAGCCAATGCTGGGAGTCTCTCTCTCTGTGCCTGTCTCCTGGGTGTTGCTGTCCAACTGAATCAACAGCAAGGCCCACACCAGTCTATTATTATCTCTTTAAGCCCATGGATTCCACCTGCACCGCCTCCACCCTTGATGAACTGGTTTGCTGTGTGGGAGGCGAGAGAAAAGTAGGGGAGGGGTGGCGGGATGCTGCTGGGTTGCCCGGCTGGAGGATTGGGGTGGGCGGGTGGGGGTTGGGGGGTGGGTACTTGGGGAAAATGTTTTTCTATTGAGTAAAGGAGGCTGGGAATGGCAGAGAAGCGAGATGGATACTGATTGTATTAGGAATGGTGTGATAGAGAGGTGATGAATCAATGGTGGAGCAAGTGGCAAATGTGTGAAGGATTTTGGGGTCAGTAGCTAGATGAGGCGATTCATTCATTCAGAGGGTCCACCCTCTCAACCCCCCCCTCGCCCCCCCTTCTGTTAGCAAGCCCCACTATCTTGTTAGATATGCCTGTGTGATGAAGCCAGGGAGCATGTGCGCATTGCTCCCGTGTCCCTCCTCGCCCCCCCGCCCCCTCTGCTCAGTGGCATGTAACGCCACCTTTAAAATGTTAATTGCAGCTTGATTAGGATAGACACTGGGAATAAAAGCAAAAGCAAACACAAATTGCCGGAAAGCAACAAGAGGCATGAGAAGACTGCCAAGCACAGCCACCGCGTGACTTTGTTCATGTTAATATTTATTTATTTTTTTCTTTCTTCACTTCAACATCGATGCTTGACTCACCGAAACATTTGCTCTGATTGGTCGCTCGGTCCACAAAGACTTTGGCGGAGATGACGTTGCCAAAAGGCAGGAACATTTGCATGAGCTCCGCATCTCCGAACTCCTGGGGCAGGTGATAAATAAACAGGTTGCAACCTTCTGGCCCTGGTGATGAGAGAAAGACAACAGGAGGGTTAGACGGGAGCGTAAACAGGAGGTGCCCAGTGCGACAGAGACTGACCACAATAACACGGGTGGAAAAAATGACTCAATAAAGCAATTAAGACAATAATCCAAGGAATATATGAGCCATGTAAACAGCAAATCCTGATTATGTTCCCCGTGGCACAAATATTAGTCGTGTTAAACCTAGTTTTTCTGGTACACACACTGTAATCCCATTTTCAGGAGTTCACACAGGCTGTTTGGTCAGCTCTTTTTGTGGTTGCCATTGGAATCCTCCTGAGAACCTCATTTCATGTAATAACTGGATAGATAGGTGGCACTTTACTAAATCTTATTATACAGTTAAATTTGACTATTGTCTGAGAAAATGTGCTGGCAGTTGCTGTGTGTGCACATGTAAACAGCCACAGAGAGGCAGAGATAGGAGAAGTAAAAGAGAGAAACAGCCAGAGATAAAAACGGAGACAACAGGAGGGAGAAAAAACACAGAGAGGCTGATTGAAAGAGAAAGATTGAGACGGTTATATCGAGAAAGAGAAACAGTGAGACAGAGAAAGAGAGAGAGAGGGAGAGAGAGAGAGAGAGTGAGAGGAGGAGGGGGCAGAGCACGCATTAAGACATAAGCCAAGTTTTTGCCCCAATTACTGTGTGACAGTAGGACTGTCTTCCAATCTCTCTCCATCCCTCCACACTCATCCACCCAGCTGCCACATATTGTACAGGCCAATCTGGATAAAGGCAGGAATGAACTGGAGAGAGACAGAGAGAGAGAGAGAGAGAGAGATGGGACCAGGGACGGAGAGAGAGAGAGAGAGAGAGAGAGAGAGGGGGGGGGAGAGATGTGATGGACTCAGGGACAGTATGCTTGCAGCTGGCTGCCTGGCTAGCATTCTCTCCTGTCTCATTGCTCAGGGTGATAGCATGACGAGATGAGACCAGGGCTGGTGAGAAGGCTGATAAGAGAGCTGCAGTGGTGGCTGGCTGTAGTGCTGCTATGCCTCAGCGAGATAGAGGACACACACGAACATGCACACACAGGTTGACAGAGTGGGTTTTTTTTTTTTTTTTTTCCAAGGCTGAAACTCAGTTCTGTCTGTTTAGGTTTAGGTCTCTGATGGAGGATTCATGCTTTGAAACGAAGTGGTTTGTTTGAGGGAAAGAAATGTCTGTGACTGGTATATGAGAACAGTGCATAGGTTCCAAAAATAAAGAATAATACAAAAATAATGGTAATCCTCTGACCGCTTCATACAAGACTCTCATATATATGCCAGTCTGTGTATTCAACTGTGTGTGAGTTAAGGTAGTTTTGTGACTGGCTAAATGTGTGAGAATAAAATCCTACAGTCTCTAGTCCAACAAAGAATACTGTCACATACACAAATATAAATGTATATCTATCTATGATTTTTAGAGACATTTTTACAGAACAAATTCTATATCTAAAAACCTGTCCATTGTGGAAAAGAAGTGCATGTTGACAAGTTAATCTGGCTTGGTTTTATTTGTTCAGACACAGGGATGTATGACTTGTTCTCACAGTTTAGGATGAGGAATAATTTGGTATGATTCATATATGCAGAATTTATTATTATTTATTTTTTAAAGCAGAAGCGATTTTACACATCAAAGTCTGTTTACAGGCCTTGGGCAGTACGACTTCACATGTGAAAGTGTTATACAAAGCCTTTTCGGGTCTCCAGAGGGAGCTGCGCAAAGTCTGATAAATTGCCTCAAGTGATGTCACTTGACGTAACATCAGCAGGGGCTGAAGACTAGAGAATAAAGTGGAAAAAAAAATCTGAGGGTGTGGAGTAAGAAACACGTGAGCTTACCAGACCCATGTATCCCACCCCCCATTTCTGTTTGAGGCTAACTAGTTTGGGCTACTAGCTGTGACTAGTATAACGCACCTGGATTTCCAAATGAACTGACAGCAGTTTGAGTTGCATTTTGGGTAATGTAGGTGCCAGAGTTTGAAAAAGAAGAAGAATGCATGATATAAAGAGGGGAGTTCAGCTGCATCAATTCTTATAGAGTTTTTTTTTTTTTTTTTTTTTTTTTTTTTTACTTTTGAAAACCATGAATCTGAGTGCAATGCTAAATTGGTGGAGTACTCTTTTAAAACATTCATAATGCAAGTCATATAACATATTGACTGGTGTGACAGTTTCACTCAACAGCAAGACAAAAAGAAAGCTTTGAAATTTGAATGAACAAAGAAGACGACAAGGCATACGAATACAGCTAAACGTTCTTTTCAAAATTTGCCATCATCTCAAACAACCACTAACACACTGATGCTGCTACATTGTCTTTTCACCTAAGAATTATTCTGCTTAGGTTGGTGGTGATGCCTTTAACCCAGTGCTCCTGAAACGGGTCTTAGGCTGTGTCCGAAATCACTACCTCATTCACTCCATCACTATATAATAGACACAGAATAATTTAGTAAATTGAGATTTGAGACACTTACTAATCATCCTATTTTTAAATCATCACTGCTGTTGAGTCACACAACTGCAGGTTTCACATATATAAAATGCATAGTATTGTGGAATTGTTGGCAGAAAGTACTGCACATGCCACGGCCACAAATTTATTTTTGTTCCATTGTGGATTTTTTTAGGGCACTATATAGTGGACACATTTACACACTCAGAATTCAGACACTCATATAAAACAGTGGAGGGTAAATATAGTGCAGTGTATAGTAAATACGGACTGATTTCGGACACAGCCATAGTATTTTCAACATGGACAGATTTGTTAAAGTTGACACTGAACTTAAGCAAGGTAACTGCCTTTAAATTTTCCATGCAGGAAAATTTTTCATACCATAGTTTTTTTTTTTTTTTTTTTTTTCACAACCAATTAATTTACTGAACTGATTGAAAGTTGAGTCATAATTAGTTTATCCACAAGCATCTGACAGCACTGCATTGCTTTGGGTATGACATATACAGTATTGCTAGTTGCTGTGTGGGTGTAGTGTGTTGTATAGTATTGACATGTCACTGTGCTGCCTGAGATGCTTCACTGAAGTGAAAAGGACACATATTTTCAAAGAGTACAGCAAAGATTCGTCTGGTTAAAATTATATTTTTGGATTTGGGAGGATTTCCTTTGTTGATATACTCACAGACACGGACTGATAGAATGCATTGTTGAAATTGTTAGCTTTCAGAGGAGGTTGAAGCTGAGGCTTGACTGTGCCTGTGTATTCAGGTTTAGGTGTCTCTTGTTAAATGGCAGAGCTGCAGACTGTGGCAATGGACTGAGACAGACTGGGAGAGCAGCCAAAACCCAGAGGAGGCCAGAACTCAGACAGGCCACTGGCTCAACCAAGAATAGCTCTATGTGTGTGTGTGTGTGTGTGTGTGTGTGTGTGTGTGTGTGTGTGTGTGTGTATGTGGCTTTGTCTGTGTGTGTTTGCATTACCATGACTTCTATGATTCTTGCCAATGATTAAAATGTTCCGTCGTAGCAGTGAGAGATAGGATAAACTCAACAACTTCATGATTTTTTTTTTTTTTTTTTTTTTGTGAAGTGAATAAGCAGCTGGCATGTGAGGATAAGTTTATGTGTATCTACACTTCATTCATAGGCTTCTGCACTGTGACCCTGGCTTGCACTCTCACTATCAAAAAATGCAAACATAAACTAACTTTTTCTCGACTTAAGAGTTCCTATACTGAATATTCATGCCACTCTATGCTGTCTCATACAATCATATAGATGAATAATTGAGACTGAAAAATGGTGTCAAAAAGAGTGATTTACCATCACAGTATATCCTATGCTTTATTACATCTGATGCTGTGGCATAAGAACGAACACTACACTAGGAATGGTAATAAATGATTATGCATGCAGCTAATTAATCTGATGAATATTTATAACCACTTAAACACATTGTAATGGACTGATTAAGCAGTCCAACGCTGCGAGTTTGAATTAGTGCAGTTTTTGAATAATGACAGAGTAACTTTCCATCTCACTGCTAATGTTCTTCTCTTTAAATGGGAAGCCTTTTTCTCACATTTTCCCCAGCCAGCTTTTTCCCTCCCTCGCTAATTCAAAGCAGCGCAGCTACATTAGAATGGAACATGGCAATTATCACCTTTTATCTTGGGTGGGCGCGCTTGCTCGCTCTTACCTTCCCTCTGTTGCTGGGGAATGATGGTTGGTTGCTGGGGGAACGCTTGGCTGATTGGCGCATAGGCGGCAGGGTAGGCTGCTGTTGCAAAGGGAGAACCAGAGTGGAATTTTTCACATCTCCATTTTCATATTTGACACAACAAAACTCAAATCATTATTCCATTGTTCATTTGCGTCCTCTAGACACTGCATAAATAAATTGCATTATGACTGGGAGCCTGGGCTCATTTGGCTGGTGGATCACTGCACAAAGAGCATGGCAAGAGGGGAGTGGAGTACAGTTCAACTGAGCAGACACACAAAGAAAGAGAGGGAGACTTACACCATGTTAATAGGAGCTGATGTCAGGCAGAATGCAGTGGTCTGAGAGGTCTATGTCATCTCTCATGTAGGAGCCTATGGCAGGTTGAGATCCTCAGCTTGTGTTATACTTTTGGAATTAAGTTTTTTGTGAGTGTGTGTGTGTGTGTGTGTGTGTGGGTGTATAATCAAGTCAAGTGAAAATCCTTTTGCAATCCTAATGTAAAGTAGCCTAATCCGGGAGAAAATTGGCTGGTCGTTCGGCTATCTCTATACCTGTCATAGTGTCTACTAATGTGACAAACACAAAGGGAGAGGGTAGAGGGAAAGGGACAGATGGAGGAAGTGAGAGAGTAGAGGCGGTAAGAGAGACGGATCACCTGCGTAGTGCTGGACACCGGCATAAGCCTGTTGGAGAGGGTCGGTCACCGTTGGACTCTGTGCTGCAGAGAGACGAAAAGAGAGTCCGAGAAAGGGGGGTGACAAAGAGGAAAATGAAAGCAAAAACAGACAAAGACGGGACAGAGAGTGGTCAAGACACATACAGAGACAAAGAGAGATATAGAGACAGTGTTAAAGAGCGAGGCAGAAATTGGCTTATCTGTGGAGAACCATCAGGGGGTGAGATCACACAGGGAGTGGGAGAAATGTGGCTTGTCATATCTCTCAGTGCTTCAAAATGCTTGTTTGCCCCAGATGTTTGCATCAAATATTAACAACATGCCAAACAAACCACTTTGTAGTTCATTACAATCGCAGCTGCCTTTGCATAATGCAGAATGGGAAGTGTGAGTCTGTCAGTTCTTCAGGAATCAGTCCCAGACAACATTAAGAAGCTGAGGACGGGTTGAGACACATCAAATTAGCCATAATGGACTGATGGATGAACTGATGGATCCATCATGATACTGGAGCTGAGCTGCTGAGAAATCTGCCAAAGACGCTGCTGATTGACCCTCAAGCTTTAAACGCTTCAGTTCAAATCAGAAAAAGATGTCAGGAGAGTGTGAAGTAAAAAGGACTCTTGTCAACTTTTAAACAGTACTATGTGACATAATTCAATTTGTCACTACTGACGTGTTGAACTTGCATTGTGGCAGCTAGGTTATGTTCTTATTCAGATCATGTATAACACTAGAATAATCAAACATTCATAGATCACCATCAGTACAAGCAGCTAAACGTCAGAAGTGTCAGGGTCAGAGCAACCGTCTCATGACAGTAGATGTTACAAATATATCTCATGTTCCTTTTATGTAAATGTTGATTGGCTCACCTGGGTAAGGATGAATACCATTGGTGTAGATGGGCTCAGAGGTGGGCTGCCCGTTGCTTTGAGGCGGGAGGGCACTGAATCCGTTGACCCCGATTGGGGTGGCTATGCTGGGCACGGCTGTGGCAGAGATGCCTGGGGGTGTGCTGGTGCCTGCAAATAGATACAGAGTCATTACGGAAACTGCAGGGTGCACGGTTCACATGATGCACTCTCAAAAATAGGGGTACAAGAGAGGTATATTTTTGTACTGAACATTTCCTCCCAAATGTACAGCTGTATAACAGGGACATAATGGGTCCTCTTGAGCACAAATATGTGCCTTTTGACCCACTATAAAGGTGCAATGATGTTGTTTGGTATAAATCGGTACCAATTCAGTCGGAACTAAAGGTACAGTTGCTAAAATCAGTCAAGGTGGCACAATGATTGATGTGTAAGGGTGGTGGGGGGGAAAGGTTGCTCTCAGATTTTTGGATTATTCTTCATTATTATACCCATGTTTAAAGGTAGATTTTTACCTCTTAGGGTACATAACTGCACCTTTAAAGGTACGAAAAGTATGGATACAAAATTGGCGTACAAGTAAAGTTACAGTGTGATGAACGCAGAAGCCTGTGCCTCTCCTTCTAACCACCTTTTCTCCTTGAGGTGATATTCCAAGTCTGTCACCTTGTCAGTGCCCCTTTGTGCTGATGGATTTTTATTATTTTTCTAATCCAGGTGAAGGGCATTTAGGTCTTGTAGGATTATGTTTGATAGGCATTACCTGGTATATGTAGGCCTTGTGGATTACAAATGCCAGGTACAGCGTCAAACCACTTTATTTAATACATTTGCAATGACCCCGCCTTCAGGCGGCCTGCCTACTTAGTGTCGAGCCATCAAAGCTCCTCATGACAAGGGCCAAAAAGATAGTTCAGACTGGGGTCCAGGATTATCTCACACAAATCTTTGCTCTTATATTGTATAAGCCAAGGACTCTGCATCCAAAGTCATCGGATTGGCTGTGTTCCCAGAAAACACACACTGTCACAGAGACACAGAGGAAGAGAGCGACAGACAGGGAGAGAGCGAGAGAGATAATGAGAGAGAGGAAAAGAGAGAGAGACTATAATGTGGCTGCCAATGAGTGTCAAGGAATGCTGTACATCTTCTCCCATCATGCTTCGCTCAATACAAAGCTCCACTTCCTTTAATTCAACACTGGAAATGTCTGCTTCAGCCCAGAATATGGAGCCTACATCTAAAAAAATGGAACAAGGGCAAAAGTAGAAAGGCCTTGAATGAATATATTACTACTGCTTCTATAATTCTTGCTAATGATGAAAATGTTCCAGGGCAGCAGTGAGAAATGGAAGTCCTGTGTGTGTGTGTGTGTGTGTGTGTGTGTGTGTGTGTGTGTGTGTGTGTGTGTGTGTGTGTGTGTGTGTGTGTGTGTTTGCACGTGCCTCTGCTCTTGCAGCCGTGCCAGTTCGTGTGTGCGTGCGTGCGTGTGCGTGTGTGTGTGTGTGTGTGTGCGCCTATTAGTGTATACCTGAGGACGGTGTCATGGGAGTAGCCACCAGGCCGTTGACATTGAAAGCTGCCATTTGCTGCATTTGCGCGGCAGCGATGGCTGCCATGGGGTTCAGGTAGGACCCTTGTGTCGCTGCCATCAGGGCTGCTTGCTGTTGCATCATCTGCTGTAGGATTAAAGAGCAGTGGGGAAGAGAGGCGAATGGCGGGAGGGATGGAGGGAAGGACAGAAAAGGAAAGGAGGGTGAAATAGCCGCAGGACCAGAGCATGTTTACTCTCACATCTCTGTTTGCTTGGCCCATGCCTTGTTCTTGAACAGAGTGGTCTGTGTTGCCCTGCAGCGTTGCTTCCCAGCTCCTCTAACACTGCTCTGGCTTTTGTGCTCATTATACTGACACAAGATAAAGCCTATGTGCTGAGATGAGTTTGGCAAGCTGGAGACTATGCATATCTATATGAAATGTATATGTATATGTGTGAGAGAAAAAATGGTGCTGCGGTGGCAGAGTTAGTGGAGAGATTGTGCGTGAGTGGGCGAGTCTCACCTGTCAGGGTGAGTTGTTAGCTACTGTATGAGTGCAAAATCTCACACACTCCTAACTCAGGCTGTGACTTTCATGTGTGAATAAGAAGTGCGGGTGGGGTGGGCTGGGAGGGAGAGGGGTAGGGGGTGTGGGTTCGTGGGAATGACGTGCACCTCTGTTTGAGTCTAGAGGAATATGTGTAAGTAAATCAAATGTTAAGGAGGCGAGCTTGGGTTGGCAGTTTAAATTCACAGATCAAGTCAGGAAATGTGGGAATGGAAAGTGAATATGAAGTGGATGCTTGTAACTGTATGAAAGTAAAACAGTATAGTGCTGAGCATACATGATAAGCAGCTTCCCTGGACAAGTGAGGGGATAAAAAAGACAATTCAAAAAGCAGTGCAGCATTTCCTGTAAAGCCTATGTAAATTTGGACACTAACAGCCATTTAATAGTGCGAATCACTGAAGTAGATGTTCTCTCGGAGTGTCACATGCCTAGTGGGAGAGATTGTGAGTTCAAACTTTAAATCACAACAGTTTTTGTTTTCTTTTTTAAAGCTCACCGTCTCCTCCCCCGCCGGGCTGAGACTTACAGCATGAGAGTAGGCGCCATAGGCCCCAAACTGGATGGTCATGGGACTGAAGATGCCGAGCTGGCCCGCCATCTGGTGCATCCTACGCAGGGTCCTCTCCTTATCGGTGTCTGCAAACTTGACCACCAGACTGGACGAGGCACCCTGGAGGGACACGTATATTGAAAAGGTTAGTGAATATGCAACTAACTTTGGTTTTTCCAGATAGGTTCAGTTTTTCACTTTTGATGTGTATCTTCATGAAAAAAAACTCTTTAATGGAAACTTTGCAGCGTATAATCATGCTTTTTCAGTGGCTGCGAGGAGATTAACTGAAGCAAATAAACATAAAAAACAAACAAGAAAAAGAAAGAAATCTAAATATAATAAGTATAAAACGTCTTTTGTGCTGTCAGAGTTTCAACAAAGTGGGACAACTAATAATACTAACACTTGCAACCACCATGGTTACTTTCAATCAGTAGTTTTGGAGATTGCACCTGCCACTTCAGCCAACCAGCTAATGAGCTGGTGTTTATTAGCAAAACTGTCTGTGGACGTCCTCAGAGTGAATAAATAGTATTTCACAAAGTGTAAAAAAAAAAAAAAAGCACAGCAAGACAATAGCACAGCTCTTATGAATTTCCTAAAGCTAATGGAAAGCATCATTACTAATGTCACTGACTGACATTGTTATGTATGCTTGACAAGTCTATTGCTCATGTTAACATGACATGCTTTAACTGGGAGTGTGAAAATATATGGACATATTGAACATTATCAATCCAACCATAACCTAAATGCAGGTCATTTAGAAACAAGGTTGCTGGATGCATGCAACACATTTGCATTTTTTTATTGTGTGGTTAAAAATAGCTGTCTCACAACGTGTGTTTCCCTCGGGAAATGACCTGCAACAAAATGTTGGCTACAAAATAAAAAGGATGTGGAGCTGATCTGTATCAGTGCTTCAACAGTCTTTTATTAAAAACATGAGTGTGGATCCTTTGCATCACCGCTTTGCATGTTATTCATTTCTGTCATCTGATGTCCAGTGCAGATAACAATTCAGTCTTCCAGGCCTAGTATTTCTCAGCCATGTAAGAGAGTGGAACTGAATATGCACATGACTGCAGTCTCTTAGCTGTCATTGTTAAATGGAAGAGAATAGTGAGTGATATTTGCTTTTGTGAACTCTCCAACTCCACTGTATACACTGAGAGTGAACTGTGATCCTAACCAGATCCCACAGGAGTCCCAGTCCCCCACTGGTGAAGCTCCACTGAATACAGCACTGGGTAATTAGGTCTGACAAAAGCCTTCGGCATGTGGAGGGCGAAGTATTGACTAATGGCTCTGCCTTATGGCAGATATAGTTCCATATTGATGTCCGTGCTCCTGAGTTTGCATCCAATTAAATCATTTGAGAGACAGAGACCAGAGTCAGTTCCTCATGTGACATCCAGGAAAGGAGAGAGGGAGGGAGAGAGTCAGTGTGTGAGTGAGAGACAGAGAAAAGATACAGAGAGAGAGAGAGAGAGAGAGAGAGGATGAGGAGGCTGCCAGGCAGAGAAAGCAGCCACAGACACCGTCAAGAGGACCAGGCTCCTATTTAATTACAGGCAGTGCATGCTGGGAAAGAGCACGGAGCACCACCAGGACAGAAGGACACAGGCAGCCAGGGGGCAGTCAGGATATGATTAGTAAGATCATAAAAGCAAAGACACGGGGAGAAAAGGACTCCATAATCACAACTTGGATCCATCACTCACAAATCCCTCATCCTGACAGGGTCAGTACAAATTCAGCCTTTGATTGAGATTTCCACATTTTCTTTGGTTGTAGACATCGGTAATGTGAGTGAACTGCAGGGGACTGATCGGTGTGATTGATGCTGCACACACCTGTTTCTTGTGCATGAGCTTCTGTGCCTCAGTGTATGAGCAATTGAAATTGACAAAGCAAGACTAAACTGCCCTACAGGTCCAAGTTTAAGCTTGAGTGCTACTTACAGGCGGCAACTTACTAAAGCAGAACTATCCAAACAGAAAATCACAGAAACAAACAAACTTGTGCCCTTTGAAGTTGAATATTGCAACGACACCATAGGAGTGTGTATTCAGCTACAGAACAAACACAGCCTTTGTCTTACTGTAGTTCAGTCTTACTTTATGCTATTTCATAGTAATTCATACAAAAAAGTGTGTCCTATTTTTTTAAAGCCTTCATGAAATTTTAAACAGGAAAAGCGAAGTGATAGTGCCATTGAGAGGGCAGTTTGCCAGGGTGGTCTCGTTCTTTGGAGATTGGTTAGTCATACATTTACCCTGCCTACACCTGACATTGATTGCTGATTTTTCAATACCCTAAAGTCAGTCACCATTTTCCTAAGCCTTATCCTCCCCTCAGCAACATTTTCTGTCCTGTCTGACTGTCATTTGTCAAAAGACAAACACGCATATACTAAATGCAAAAAAACACACAAGTTCTTGTTCCACGTTTTTTTTTTTTTTTTGCAAGCTATTTGACTAACCCATGTGAAAATGTGTCATTCTATTAACACAACCACGAGAATGTGTTGGCTGTAGATAACCGTGAGAAAGAGGCTGGGGAATAAAGGAAGGCATCAGCATGCACCCCAGGGACAGTGTGTCTCAGATGGGATCCTATCAGAGCCAGCCAGCACCCCACCTCAGGCCAGAGGAGACCCATCTGGTGTTTCTCCCTTGGTGCCATTTCAATTAGTTAAATCAATACGCCGACGTGGTGGCGTTAACGGCACTGTTTCTCCCTTTCTAATTTCATTTCATCCCACCTCCTGACCTTTCTCCGTTCTTTTTCAACTTTGTGGACCATGTTGAAGGAACTGGGCTGTTGGATTTAATGAGGCTGGCACTGAGCAAACATCTTCCTCCAGCGTTGTTGCTCAAGCCTGCACACGGCACAGGGGCCTGGCATTTAGATCACGTTCATTTTCTGCTTTGTGTATCTGTGTATTCTTATGTTCATTTAATACCTCATGAAGAATGCATTGTGAGCATCAGGACTGTGAAAGCCCGAGGCTGCCTGTACTCACTGCACCGTGACTCGAGCCAGACTAGGCCAGACTGTGAGGCGAGTCTGGCCTGGTCTGGCTTCTCCCAGCAGAGTGCTCTGCTGTAGACGACAGCACAGGAGGAGACCCAGTCTGCAGTGTCTACTCTGAAAAGTCTTGGCAGCAGGACTAAAGCACTACAACAGCCTCTGTAGGTGTTGTCAGCACTGCCACTCATGTCTGAGCCGAGCATTTCTGACTTTCATAACATAAAAGCCAATATATCCCCTCTAAAAAAAAAAGAGGAGAAAAAAATGTTATCCTCACCCCTGAATAGGAGAATTTCATATCCTTACATCTAAAGCGGATGTATTCTGACTAGATCCAAGGCCTAATCAGAAAAAGCAGATTTCAGAGTGTGATCCCCCCTCACGGATGAGGAGTTTCTTTCCACATAAAGAAAGAGTAATATGTGGCCAGGTAATGAAGGAACAGGTGGCAGCAGACAACAGACACTGGATGCAAAACAGCCACTCCTCACTGGTAGCAGAAAATCACAAGCTGACAAACAAACAGAATAATAACCTCCACCGGCATGACTCCTATACCTGGAGAGAAAATGAATTCGCTGAATTTGATAAGGGCCAACAGGGAGCCTTCACTTTTGACAGGTACAACTAAGGAATTTGTCACGGGTTCAAAAACTAATCTAATTTCTTGAACAACACACTTGACTTGTGAAAATCTCCCATATTGGATTTTGTATAGGCCACGAAATGTGTAGATGGAAAAATACACAACTGTAATTGAGGGATTAGAACTCAACTACACCAGTGAAACGGCATTATTCTTTTATCTCTGCATTATTGTGATAAAAAGACACTGTTGTTAAGTGTCTACCAACAGGTAAACAGACACTCGTCATCTGTCCTCTACAGGGGCTTACAGCAATATAATTTAAACAACACACTCGTTGAAAGGAAGCTGTCATTTAGAAAAGCATACTAATGATCAACCACTAATGTGCGAACAACCTCCTTCTCCCCCGTCATTCAGCAAAACGTACAGCAGCTACTTTTAAATGACAGGCAAAACTTGCAGCTTTCTACAGACTTAGAGAAAGTGCTAATCGAGAATCTGTAAGAAATTAATTGAATACATCGGAACAAGTTTGTTTGGTAATTGGATGAACCTCCTGTGGGCTTGGTATTCAACTCTCTGAACCTTGCTACGTCTTTGCTAGCCTCACGGGAGGGCTGTCTCTCATTAGCAGTGGATGATGCTGTCTTGGTCTGGCCTTGCTGTCCACCACATACTGCTGCGGCTGCCGAGCACACCGCATCAAACCGAAACACGCAGAAGAAGAATACCTGTCATTCATAATGGTGTTTTTCACTCGGCTCCATTTTGTCCATCAACAGCAGTTTTCACCATCATATGTGCGGACAGAAGAAAACAAAACTCCATGCAGTATGTCAGCCACAAGCCTGCCGAGGTTCTACAGTAGTTTCATGTGGTGTTTGATGACTTGTGTATTACAATGACAATGCTCTCTGGCTTGTTCTTATCTCTCATTAATCCAGAACTATAGTATCACACACATGCACGCTGTTGTTGCTGCCAACACCGGAGAGCTCCACAGGCCCTGTCAGCCACGCTGTGACACCGAATGTGACAATGTCTGCAATTTGCTGGGTGCTGTCTGGCTGCCCTCGGCTTTGACATTTGAAGTTTTGCCACCTGTGCCTCCGCAGCCTTACTGTAATGCAACAGCTGAAACCAGTGAGAGTGACTGTTCTGTGCCCAATCACCTTTTAAGTTAATTTTGGAAGCACCTGCAATCTGCAATAAACATCAATTAAAGCTATGACCCGATCTATCAGCGCATGCCCTTTGGTGGCATCCCTTGCCCTTAAGCTTCATTAAAGCCTTTCATTTTGGGCCAGCGTGTTTTGGTGGAGGTATTATTTATGGCATGTGCGTGTGTGCCAGGTAACACAGATGCTGTAGAGAGAACATTAAGAGGGAGAGAGAGACAGAGAGGAAGTGAGAGACAACTCTTTGTTCAAGGTTCATCCAGACCTCACAGCTGGCAGCAGGCAGTGAGCAGAGCAGCCCACTCTCTGAATCCTGCCTCCTGTTAGTCTGTTGTTGACGACATGTGGCAGTGATATTATCCAAATTAACTGCATCCCCCATCGGTACCAAAGCCTTAGTTGGATACTAATGGCCACCTTGCCTATTAATCTGAGAGGAAGTTGGATTTGTGGAGAGGAGGATAACAGGTGCGGGGATAGAGGGAGAGAGATATGGATAATATAGATTATTAATGAACTTTTGGATGACTCGTGATCCGCCCCAGGTCTGTTTGGAGCTCCATATGTTGCCTTGGACAGTTCATCTGCAGCAGACCTCAGGTGGCTTTGTGACCCAAACTAATGCAGCTCTGCCTGGGCTACAGCAAGACAAACACACACAAGTGCACAAAGCTACTGCGCATGAGCCAAATTTTGATCTGTATAAGTAAGCAAAAAAACAGCCTCACAGGAGTCCAATTATGTAAATCCTCTGGATGTAAACATATTCTATTGATTGAGTCAACAAGATATTTTGAGTAGAAGGTAAATATCTTGATTATAACCAAATTTCAGTAATTGTGCATGATCAGTGGGCAACATGATTATTGTTTGGCTCTAGGCCGGCGCCTTATTAAATTTTGACCCTTGTGGTTTACATGCCAAAAAGTTTGGTCTCTGCAGAGCACAACAACCACACACAAAGTTAAAGTGGCTCTACCACTTATTTCCCTCCCTCACTACTTCAATGTAATGCAAAATGAGGCGGCATCAAAAAGATGTGTAAATTACATCTGGCTTCCAGGACACTATCTGGCTGCCAGGAAGCGTCCGTAAATATTTATTGCGGAACATCAGTGAAGTGTGTGAAGGTGCGGATGTCTGCCAGAAAGAGTGTGTGCTCATGTGTGTGTCCAGCTGTGCAGCGCTCAACACACACGCAGCACTGGCAGCGAGATGCTTCCTAATTCATCATTTCTTTTACTTAAGCCTTTTTGGTGGCCTTGTTCAAGCCTGACAGAAGCATATCCAATTTGTAATTAACTGGCCTCAATCTTCAACTAAACAAATCAACACCAACTAATGCTATTTCATGCATCTCATAACTACTGTATATCAAGCTGGACTGCCACACCATTACCTACTTTCCACAATTCCTTGTACACTCACAGCTAAACTATATTCTACACCACTCAAAAGCACATTTAAATCTTCATCTGTTGTGTAGCGCTGTACACTCCACTGACCACTATGATTCTGGCATTGCCTTTCATTATATGTCAAGAAGCTGTGCGATTCTGTGTAATGGTCAACATGTGTCAGAGCCATGACAACAGACACCTGTATTTGTGTTCTGTGTCTGTAACTGAATGAGGTGATGCAGCAATATGACTAGTATTTACAGCATAACATTATTCCACAACATATCAAGATGAATACCCTGGTCCCAGGCTGTGGAGAATAAATGTAGAAAAGCTAAAAGTTAATGGGAGGCTGATAAACTGCAAGTGTCCCACAATATTATGAAAGACTTCATGCTCAAATATCAGGAAGCGGTTAAGGAAGCAAAAGTGGCTTATTAATCTGACCTCATTTTGAAGATCCATCCTAACTCTAGGGTGCTTTTCAATATTATTGACTTCCTTGTTAACCTCCCTTATACTCACTTTAATGAAGCCTCCCTTGATAAGTGTTTTCAAGTAAATGTTTAATATTCTTTAACAAAACGCAGCCCCCTGACAGGGGCCACACTGTCACTGCTAATCATTTTTCGGCAGTTATGAGCTGCTTTCAAGTCATTTCTCACGTGTTGCTAGAAGAGGCTCTGACATGTATGAAGCCCTTTATGTGTCCCCATCATATTACAAAATGTTCAGCAGTCAGAGCTTGTACTTTATTTATTATCTATTGCACTCTGGCCAGTGGTTTCATTCATTTTGTTAAAGCAGTTGGTTGTTGAGATAAAGCTTGCACTGCTTCCCAAGAAACTGTTTACAACAATAGACACAATCTCCTTATCCTCAGTTGGATTAAGATTCTGGGTTTAGTTTTTCTATCCAGTTTATTTAGTTTTTTATCATTACTTTATTCATTTTTTCCCCACCCACTATTCATACATAATTCTACTTGGATGTATCAAAAGCAAACAAAAAAGGTTTCACTCTTATGCTGATGACACACATTTATATTGTGATGTAAAAATCTGTCTAGCCATTCTCATAAATTGCCTAAACAGTATAAAAAGTGCAAAAATTTAATTACACCATTTCGAGAAATAATCTTTCTTGACACCCTACAACCAGTTAAATTGCCTCACCATGAAGATGACACACTGTCTCCAAATGTAAAGCCACTAATTTCACACTAATTTCAGTTTTCAGGGACAGGTTAAGAGAGCTGTTCAAACTATTAACTTTTGGCAGCGATATAGAAACATTTTTAATCCATAAGTAATCAGAAAATGTTCATCCAAGCTTTAATTTGTTCTTGTTTAGAACATAGATAAAAATTCTGTCTCGTCTCCTATTGCAGTACAGTATCATGTCATTTCCAGAAGAGAATTTGCCTCAACTGCATCACACATCACAAACCGTATAATCAAAAAAAAAGCTGCATCCAGAAGTCTTGTGACCGCTTCATCCTGGCTAATTCACAACTTTTTGTTTGTCATTCTGATATTGTTTTTCAGAAGTTGGTGGACATAACCAGGAATAAAATGCAAGTCAGTATTGTACTTAAAGTCAAGAGGGGACTAGAAAGAGGACTCCAATGTGGTGGTTTATTTCTTCTAGACATTTATGTAGGGTAATTGTTAGATGAGCCAACAGCTCTCCATTAGTTTGTTTTAGCCTTTCTCCTCCCTAAGTAACACGACGATAAGTAAGTGGAAATACAATGTGCAATGCAACCATAACCTCCTGAATTCAATTTGAATGGTAATTGAATAAAGTAGTAAATATTCATTAGTTGTTCTAAATTAAATTTTGCTGTTTCTATTCATAGACTGATATCTGAGCAAAATTGTGCTGTTTAATCAGTGTATAGTAAGGAGTATAGTATGGAAATAAGAATAAACTCATACCTACAATATCATTTTATACAATGCTTGCACTATATATCCTCATTTTTCTATTTCCATCATCTCCACCCGTGTCTTTCCTTCAGTTTTAACTAAAACATGTAAATGACATATTGACATGTGCAGTACAATGTCTTCTGAGAACACATTCAAGGATTCGTGTGTGGTGCGCAGTAATCATATCAAGGCGGTGAATGTAAATACTCTATCAGTCTGCTCAAAAGGTAGTTTGAATAGCAGGAGAGGGAAATGGATACTGAGTGAAAAGACTGAGATACAGAATATGCAGCTGTGCGCTGTAAGGTGGCGGATGCTGACTGTGGGAATCTTTTGTGTGCGATAACACAGGGAGAATGTATGTGACACTGTGGACTGTTGATGTCACAGTGGTGACTATACACATATATGTATAGTATAAAAAAGTACATATGTGTGTGTGTACTCCACTGTATTAGATAGATGGATAGATAGATAGATAGATAGTTAGATACTTTATTTATTCTAAGTGGCGATGAAGAAATTTTGTGTTTATGACAAAAACATGCAGTTTTGAATTTCAAAAGGAGGCATACATCCTCCAGTGGGCTTATGTATGAGGAATAGAAAACTTTAAGGGGGGATTTGTTCAGTGTCTTTCTATCTGTCTATCTTTGTTATAAACTTCATCCCAGTCTGCCTCAAACATCTTATAAAACTGGCAGCACAGGTGAAACAGCTGGCATAAGTAGACAACCAAATGACATCACTTGCAAAACCTTTTCTAAAATGGTCCACATCAAGTGTAAAAACACTTAACGGTGTTAAAATAAATTACACTCTAAAGTTAATTCTGTCATTAGGACAACACTTGTTATGCGTGTGTGTTACTTACAGGCATAGTCTGTCCACCATGCAAGCTGTTGATGGCGGCCTGCGCTTCTGCGTGGCTGGAGAACTTCACAAAGGCACAGCCTGTACACAGAGAGAGAGAGAGAAATAGAAGGGAGGGGCACAACATCAGGGGGTGGCCTTGAAAATGGGGGGGAAACACCATTCATTACCATTGTTTTCATGTTATCTGGTTTGTAAATATATCCTGCCATTTGTGTGTTCAGCGCATAACTCTGAATAAATCAGTCTAATTGTAGTGAAGGCATTAGCTGCGTGGAACATCCTGTCCCTTGCCCATTTCTAATTCCACCCCCTCCACTTTGGAGCATGGAGCCAAGGCATTTACTATCCTGACTTGTTTGTGATTATTAATCTGTTTAATATTTACACATTATGATTTGTGTGCAGTCACTCATAAAAGAGATTATGATGACAAAGGCATAGTATTATAATCTGCCTATCTAACCAAATCTTTGCTCGCATATAATTTCAGATGCAGGGGGAGAGGGGGCTTTGCTCAAGGGGCATTCAAAAAATCTTAAATCTGTTGTGTAGTTAATGCACAAAAGGAAAAGCCAACATAAAAAGTTGGCCCGAAGACAAGGGAACGAGTGTTGGCAGCAGTGTGTCGGAGCCTTGTTGAATTAATATCTCAAATGATATTAAAAATGATTCAGATAGATAATAATAATGCACAGTATGTGTTTTTGAAGCTTACATATCCTAACCACGTTATTAAATAGTTCATCGGTGTGTAGGTTAGGACAGGCGCTAAAGTACTATAACATAAAGAGAAAGCCAGTGAACTGAATTACAGTGGAACTGAAACGCGGTAATTTTCCAAAAGCCATTAAATTAAACAGGAGCTATTTCTCTAAGCTTTATGGTCGTCATCGACTGCAAGAGGTATTCTGTTATGTCCTATTCTTATCCTTGCCTTCAGGTAGCTCATGTGTTAAGTCAAGAGATACCTAATTAACAAACTCGTGGATTAATTCTGCCCCCTTTTCATTAATCGAGTGGCACCCGTGTCTTTCCCTGAGTTCAGTCCCTGCTTTCTTGAGAACTGCTGATACCTATTTAAAATGGTTACATGTGTTCATATACATTTATTCACTCTGTATTCCCACAGGAGTCATGATGATTCATTTAAATTACAAACACTGATAGGTAGGCTCAGGAGATGTTCTGCTTTTGGCAGCGATCCATTCACTTCTACATCTCAGGCGTCAGTTTTGCTTCCTCGACATGCAACTTAGTAATTTCCTGACAAACTAAAAAAAAAAAAAAAAAAAAAAAAAAAAAAAAAGAACTAAAGGACATGCAGTATGTGCACAATTGAGGACAATTTCCTCCGTTACCTGAGGCTTTCCATCCACATTCCTGCCACACAGTAAATGGTAAGTAGTTGAAACTATTGTGAGCAGAAATGTGGTGAGTAGTAAAGGCCATGTGTTTTCTGTACTGTCAAATGTCCTCAAAGCTGCATAGATCTACAGAGGCAAACAGATAAGTCAAAGAAGACTTTGATTCTCTCACAGCACTCTAGCACCTTTTTACTTCACTTGAACACCCCTCCAGGTAGAGACAGTAAAGGTCTTCATTTGTTCAAGGGAAATGCATCAGCCTACATGTGCCATTTTACTGCAACTCTGTCTTTGTAGGAACAAATGCATTTAACTTTTGTAGTTGAAATAATAAGGGGCGGTTTGTTCTCGCAGAAGCCTTTTGGTTTTGGAAGGCAAGATACCTTGCTGTGGGTTCACTAACAAAGCTATCAGACATTGTGCCAGGGTCCCTGTGACCCCGTCAGCTCAGCCCAACCAGAGAGACATTCAAAACTGCAGGGCTTGGAGAACACCATCAATGGCAAAGTCACGTGGAACATACAATGTTCTCAAATTTCTCCATCAACAAACAATGCATTAGCCTTGATTCTGCTGACCTTTATATAAAAAAAAAAAAAAAAAAAAAAGTTAAGGGACACAGAGCACAACATCTCAAAAGAATTGGAAGTGCTACAGCCTCATAAATTATAGTGCACATTTGAGTTTTTGAATTTGATGGCTCAGAATGAGTTGGGGAAAAAGGAAAAAGAGAGATTGTATTGCTTTCAAGCGAGAGGATCTGCGCTGCCTTTTGAATTCCCGGGGTAATAATATGTATGCATGAATTCCATCCCACTGGATGGGTGACATTTATAACACAACTTAATTATAGACCTAAAAGCCATCTCTCTATTATTCCTGACAATTCGGGGCTCTATTCAACTCTGGCAGCAAGTGTTGCACTTTGAAAGTACTTTGAGGAGCAGCGCCAAAGAGAGATGGATGTTAAACTTCTCGGCCTTTTTATTGGGTGAAGAGGGGTGCTGAAAAGCCTCTGAGTAGCATAAATTTACATCAACAGGGGACAAAGCCTCCATCATGGAACAGATAGCACTGTCAATTTCAAGGTCTGTCTCATTCAAATTATGGGGACCTCATCCCGAGCGAGGCGGCTGGCAAAATAATTTGCCGTAACATCCCGTAATGATTGCGTAGGACTGCTGCACAGTGAGTGATAGGACCAGATACCTATATATGAGACCTTTGTCTCGTGGTAGCATTCATAGTTAACATTACTCCACAGTTTTCCATTTCATAGCAGTGAAACTTGAAGAAAAGGGAATGATCAAGCCAGCGATAATAGAGACAAATACCAACACAGGAAAGGTATGGCATGTGGAGGGAGGAAAAAGAAAAAAAGAGTTGAGGTGTGGGGTGCAGGAGGGTGAAAAGGAGTGAAAGCGCGAATGAGGGAGAAAACTAGCTCCTGTCTGACACAGCAGCACTGGCCTTATTTCATTTTATGTGCTGTCAATCAGATTGAGGCATCTGAGTAGACAGGAAGAGAGGGAGCTGGAGAGAGACAGCGAAAGAGGAAACAAGGCAGGGAGAAAGACAGGTAGTGGACCGGTGGGGTGACGCAGAGCAATAGACCCAGGATTAACAGTGAGAGGAACAGATGCAGACACAGATAGGCGTGTGGTTCATGTAACCCGCCTTTCTCTTCGATATACACAGAAGGCTCGCACATTACCAGCCCCTTTCCCTACCCTTCCCACACATTGTTTTCACACATTCACATGCTTCATATAGGTGAATAAATCACAGTCAACAGAGGGAAAGAAAGATAGAGGTTCCAAACGATGTCAGTAGCGTTATCACTCCAAATATGGTTGCGAGACAGAGACCCATCAAAGGGTGATCTGGGAGCCTCTCGTACTCTCAGAACAATTCCACCTGCATCGCACATTTCACAGCCATCTTTAATCTGACCACGCTCTACTAACTAAATAGCACATGAGCCAGAAACATGAACGCATAAGCTATTCCTGAATGCATGCAAATCTGCCACCCAGTGAGTGACAGCAGCAAAACCCAGAGCCTGGCTGCTTTATTTACAGTAGGACATTATCGTCCAATGGTGTCTCAGGGGAGGGATGACGGGAATGTGGGAAACAAACATGATTACACCCCTCCGCTTTTCAGATAACAGGAAGAGGAGGAGGAGGAGGAGGAGGAGGAGAGGGGTGAGCAGAGAGACAAGGTGTTGTTTGATGTATTTGTTGAGTACAAGCCCAGGGTGAGAGGAGCTGCTGTGATGAAGAGACAACATAAGAAGAAGTTTGGGAGGGAAAGAAAGGGAAAAAAAAAGGAGTGCGAGGTAGAGCGCGAACAAAAAAGGGAAGGGCAATACGGAAAGTAGTGAGAAAAAGAAAGTGGGAGGAAGGAGGTGTCGGAGCACGGTGACAATGAGGTATGAAAGAAATGCGAGCGAGACACATAAGAGGTGGTGAAAAAACAGAATGGCTGAAGGGGAAGATGAGTTATTCAGAAGAGCGGAGTGGATCGCAGACGATGTCAATGAGTGCACATCGGGTGAAGCATGGCTCTAAAAATGTAAAGAGCAGAAAAAGAGATGACGCAAGTACAGACAGACGGGGATTAAGAGGGACAGACAGGGCAAAAAAAAAAAAGAGTGGGAGGTGTGTGGGCTCTGACCCTTACTGGCCCCATCAGGCCCTCGCAGGACGGTGCACTCCTCGATCTGGCCGAAGGTCTCGAACAGCCGCCGGACGTCATCCTCGCTCTGCTGCTTGCCGAGCATTCCCACAAACAGCTTCCTGTCTTCTGGATAGGAAGAGGGGGAGGGGGGGAGGGAAGGAGGGAGGGTGGAAGAGAGGAGAGAACAGACAAATGCTACAGCTGATGGCACCGTTCTGCTGAGCTGAGAGGAACTTGTGCAACTCACCCACACACACCCCTCCACCCCCCCATCCCCTCCCATCCCTCCATCCCCCTTTATAGCAGTCGCTGTGTTGAGCCTACACTGCTGCTGCTGCTGCTGTTGTTGATCTTGCTGTTGTGTGGTGTGCCACCCCACCCTGGTATGAGGGTGAGATATATTCCCGTTTCGAGAGAGCTATTCAAGTCTGCCACAGTGATGTTTGATACAGGTGATGTTCTGAGCGTCGTGGGTTTCAGGTAAAGGTAGAAAGAGAGTGGGAATATTTTGCTCAGGTAGACAAACTGTTAGATCGTCTGGATGCTTAAGTCACTAAGTTGAAAGAGAACATGGAACGGGAACACGGTATTACATTTTCTCATCACCAAGGCAATAGGAATTGTAATAAGCAAGAGTAAACTCTGTGTCAAGGGGTCATGAATAATATCCAAAGGTGGTTTAAAGGTCTTCCCTCATTTGCAGCACATTCTACCCAATGATAAACTGTGTACTGGTTTATGATTCAAGTCTATTCTCATCTTCTCCACTTTCATATACATGTGAAAGTCAGGGAACAAATACTTTCAGAAAACGAGTCAAGCGAAATTTAAAACTGAACTGTATTCTGTGCATTGTGCAGTATTGGATTATGCTTTTCAATGTGAAGTTGTTTGTGGGTAATTATCCGCCTAAGGTTTGCAGTTTTTCAACTACCAGTTGCAACAAATTAAAACGAGAATTAGCTAGGTTCACGTAGTGCAACTTGGAGAAAGAAGTTGTCCTTATCCTTTCTACTATTTTCCTACTATCTTGTGCACACGTTGCATAATTCTTTATATGTGGTTTTCAAATTAAAGGGGAATTGAGTTTTTTTTCTTCTGTGCAACATAACCACAGTAACCATGACCAAGACCTATTACTTCCTCGTCAGCACAGTGATGGAGAATGGTGTTAGCAGAAACCATTACAAAACATAATAACTATGAACGCTACATGTGTAGTTCTCATGCCTCAGAACCAAAGACAATGACAAAGCATCATAGTAGACATAGTACTATGTTATATAAACTCCTGACTATTGAATCTGTGGTGGTTTGATTAGCTTTCTTACTTTTCACCATGATGAATAAATGATTTTAGTTTTTGTGTCAAAAACAGGAAAATGTAGCTATCAGATCCACTTCCTATTGGCTATTTAGTGGAAAATAATGACAGTAAAATAAGTGAACTTGAAATCAATGCAAAATATGAATAATGAAAATAGCAGGGCTATGGGACTATGACTCTTTAAGGTCATGTGTAAGTGGTCAAGGACAAGTGTTAAAGTGAGGAAGCCACCCCCACTGTACAGTCTAAATGCTGGGCTGGTACTCAGCACTGACCTTTCCCAATTTCCCGACCAATACTTAACTAGAGTGAAATTTACAGAGTTGCTCCAAATGAACTTTTAGTCGCTTCCTGAGCTCCAGAGGGGGGCACTCTGGCTCAGATGTATGGGCTCTATACCACTAAATTTTGGCCAGTCAGAAAGCTGGATTTTTCTAATTAATCTTCCTGGTGCTCTGGCATTAGACAGAGAATTCATCTTCCTTACATCTTTTACATTATGCATCCCCTATTCTGCTGTGTTGTGGAATGAAATAGCTACTAGCAAGAACCCATCGCCAGAACTGATGGAAAGTGGCAGGAAGAGGAAGAAGAGTTTATTGGAAATGACACTGTTGATCTTCAGTGTGAGTCATTTGACTGGTAGGGAGTGGGTGAGGAGCAGGGAGGAGTGGAGGGCGAGAGCATCACCTGGGCCTCGACAGATGTGACGCCTCCTGTACCTGCCAGGCCCCATTAGACGCAGCTGTTCTAAAAATAAAGCACCAGGGCTTCCTTTTTGCAGCGGGGAAATCGGATCCTGTTCCATTCCTGTAAAGTTCAAATGAGACACGTGCCTGCTACCCGCTTGGCCACACAAATGAGCACCCGCATAATCAATAAGGCCACGCTGCCTGGTCTCTACTGCTGGTGCTGTAGCAGTGGTGTCAGTCCATGTTCCTGTAGTCACACCTCACACAGCAGGATTTCTCAAACCCACCAGCTGAGCCTGCTCATTACTGGTCCTCATCCCTTGGAGCTCCAGGGTTGGAAGTGAGTGAGAACCCCGAGGAGATCACCACAGAGACAGCCACTTATACTGTCGACTGGGATTTAGCAAAGGCCGACAAGAGGACAGACGTCTAGCTGGATATTGGCCACCAGTGGAGGGGTTGCGTAGCTGTAAAGTCAGCCCAGAACAGGTGTTAGAGAGAAATGAGCCTGACCCCTGTCTGTGGCAGCAGAGGTGAAACAGGCAACAGCTCGTCCACAGCACATGTGACTTTGCCATGATCGTCCCCTCCATCTTTCAGATTTTCACAGAGGTGTCACTGTTACCACTTAAATGGGCAGAGTGCGGTTTTACAGGCCTCCTGCAGTGTGTTAATGTTTTGGGACAAAAGTCTCATCTCGGTCCTGGCCCGAGGAGATCTAATGGCGGCTTTACAAGGCTAATTAACAAGCCATGAGAGAGGTAATGAACTTTCCAAATGTGCTGGCAAACGCAAAAATAAATTACACCCCAGTGAAGGCATTAAAGGAAGTGTGAGTGTACTTCGGAGCCTTCCTTTGGGAGAGCCACAGTGAGAAAATGAATTTGGAGCTGCTATCTTTTCATTGCCTGACCTAAGAGTGTCTCAGTCGGCCCACTGCATGCCCTGGCCAGAGTATAGATTGCTATTAATTAGTCCACTTTGCACCTGTCTCCAAAGCAGCTCTTATTGGATTTTGCAAGTTCCCGCTCATCTCCTATGGCCACTTGCAAGCGTTAAATTGGCATTTTATGAATATGAATAAATATCTTGTAATGCACCCTCTGCACAAGGAGATGACTCCATGACTCCAAAGAGTTATCCATTAAAAGTGGGGAATGGAGGGAAAAAAAAAAACTCTTGTCTAATAGTCATGTATTTGCATTAAGAGGGTTGAGGGCCTTCCTATGGAACTAACTGAGGATAGAGAAGTATGACAAAACTCATTGAGCTGACTGTTTGACCTCTTTGTACTTATCTCTCATTGAGAGAGGCTCATCTTATCCCTCCACCAGAGCTGAGCCACACAGCTGGAGAACATTTGAGCTTTACAGCACTTCTCTGCTGTACTCTGAAGAGACCTTTGTAATCTACACTTTCAAACCTTGCCACTACTTTAAAATAATAATGTGTGTGTGCGTTTGTGCGTGTGCGTGTGTGTGTGTATAGAAAGCCCGGCTACATAATCTAGATTTCCTTGTTGCATACTCAAACACCATTAATTAATCCATGTACTTAGGTAACATTTCTGCTGTATACTTTAGAATGTAATTAGCAGATTCAAGGACATATATACTATTTAAAATGAGTTTTGGTGTATGGCAGTATACATGAACACTTTGATATTGCTTGTCAATACGTTCTGTAACATACATATGCACAAGTGGGTGAAGAAATTGCTTCAGCCTGTACACACTTACTTTCTCACACACACACACACACACACACACATCACAGTCATATCACATCTTTTTCTTTTTTTTTTTTTTTTGTTTCCCCCAGTGTCTCATCTCCTGACTGAAGGTGGGAGCAGCTGAGTGGAAAATGGTTCCATGTCAGTCTCCAGCCATGTCCAAACTGAGGTGGCATGTGGACAGCCCCATTTTATGAATGCAAATAAAAAAGGAGATCAAAAAAGTTATCAAAACACTACTGACATCTGACAATTGCTTGTCTCAGGAAGCCTTTTCATTTCAGCGCCCGGTATATTAAAAATTAATGGATTTTGCACAGACGCCATATGCTGTCAAGATTGATGCTTCTCTCCCTGGAATAAAGTGCTACTTGTGTTGTAGGCTGCAGTATATGCATATAGATTGTGCTTTTCCTTCCCCCTCTTCTCTTTTTGTCTATCTATTGCTCTCTCTGTATCTTTCTCTTAATCCTTTATTGTCATCCCTCACACTACTCTTTCTCTCCAGGCATAGATTTAGTTGCTGTGAAGTCTACTTTTCAAAATTTTCTGCTTTTGTTTGCCAATAATGGGAATATTCTCTTTAAAGAATTACTCTCCTGCTCCTGTGTCGTTGTAAATATTCCTTTTTTTTCCTCCTTTTCTTTTTTTATGATTCTATCACTTATTGCCCGCTGGCAGTAGTCAGGGAAGCTTGGTAGTAGTAAGTGTTCAGAAAGCATGGACAGCTGCATCCAACGATAAAAGATGCCTGCTAGGCCGCTGGGTGCATTTCAAATGCAGAGTAATGTTCCAGGCAGCACAACAGAGAAGTTGTGCTTCTTATGGACTCATTAGAAAAGCCTGACGCTGGTGTGCTGCTGCCTGGGAGGCCCGCCACCAGACACGCTCACACATGTAGGCGTACAGACTGGGTGTACAAAATGTTGGGGAATGGCATCTTAATATTGAGTTAGACTTTGTTTTTCACCATCTAATATATGTATATACACAGGAGTCTGTTTGGAATCGAAAGGTGCCGTTTGCTTTCGGAATAAGCATTTTAGATAATGAGCATTAAGCATTGTAAGCATTGTGCAACTTTTGTTATCTAGTATTATTTTAACTTTTTAAATCTGGAGTTAATAGTACTTTGGCCACAACACTTGCATTCTTAACAGAACGGACTTAAATTTCCTTTCCACAAATAACGTCTCAGAATAATTCACCTCCTACAAGCCTCATTTAGTTGCAAAAACTTTCTTATTAAAGAAATTGTGCTGAAAACGGTTATTAACAGTTATATTAATTAGTTGATTAATCATTGCTTAGACAAGCTGTCACTTATAAAAGTAAATAATAGGATAATTATTAATGAAAAAATTGTTAGACAAACGTATCAAATACGTGTTATCAATGCTTTTGCAAAATTTGGGGACTGCGTAGTGAGTGAGGGACAATTACTTTCTATAATGGCAGTGAATGATAAGAATGACTGAAAGATACCCACAACAAATTCATTGGGAATAAATGGCTTTCAAAATAGGCCAGAGAAAAACAACATAAAGACAAATGGAAGCATGTTAACTCAACAGAAAAAAAAAGTTTCTGATGCAGCATGGACAAACTGCACATCTCACATTGTGCATCCATTGGTCAGCATTAAAAATATGCCTAACAACCTTTCCTTAGCATGGGAATTGGCCCAGAGAGAGAATACCCAGATGGTCGATGATTTCAGCCAGTACACTATTTCAAAGTAATGTTGAAGTTTTATGGATTTGTTTTTAACTTGAGTCAGTGGCTAGTGGGATGAAAGTTCAGGACAGCAGCTTGATACTCAGGATCTCTGCACCTCCTATTGTACATCATGTCTCTGTTGGCAGATGCTGCTACGCCTGAGTTTGTCAGCTAGGGTTTGCTAACATTCTTCAGTTACTTCACTTACTTGTGTTACAAATACTACCTATTAGCATTAATATTAAGTTTTTATGCTAACTTCTTTAGAACAAATGCAAAAAAGAATGCAATGAAATAATATTACAAAATTACAATGATGAAAAAAGGATAAAATGCTCAAACGCGACATATAATTCAGTGTTAATATTCACAGTTCAAATGCAGTGTTGAAGTTAATGTAAAGAAAGTGTAATCTGCTGAGTGAACTGTAAAACAACATGCATGATATAGGTATATGTTCAGCTGTATTTCTCAACCCCAACAAGCATTTCCCTTTGTTTGTAAGCTTCAATCTTAAACTGCTTAATAAGCCCCATTCTACTTCTAACTCATGTTTAGTTCCTACCCAGCTAACAGATTTAATTAGACCCCATCTCAGTGAAAATGATGTGCAACCACACACTAAACCTTTTTGCTGCTGGTCCCAATCTGATGTATGCAAGTGGATTATCCAGTATAGTGAGGTGGTAAATGGAATAATCAGAGGAGAACAAACATTCAGATTGTCAGTGTATAGTGTATCAGGCACGATGAGGGGATACAGGCTTCGTGTTTGTAAATGCATTACTCATACCTCTAGAGCTGTCACATCCATTTACCCAAGGGAGTGGGAGGGGAGCTTTAAACCTTCTGGTATGCAAGATCAAAAACCAACACAGAACAACTGAGTAATTGCCTGTTGCAGCTTTTGTCCAAATATTTTTACTCCTTTTTTTTTCTACATTAGAAATATGTTCTGTAATGGCAAGGGCCAATCATGGAGCTCAGCAAAAAAAAACAAATCATTGCCTGAACACCTTAAATTAATACGCTGCAATGGTCAGTGTTGGAAATCTGTGCCATCTTTTGTCTGTCCATGTGTCTACATGTCTCTGTGTGTGTCTCAGTGTGTTTCTCAGCACACAGATATCAACCGCTGCCAGGGTTCTTCTTGACTTTTCAGAGTTTTGCACGATCGTGTCCAGAGGCACAGAGGGATCTTTTGGCTTCATTTGCATGTAAAGTGGAGCGCGCTCCTCTGTGGGCGTGAGGTGCCTCCAGACAGCCCCTCCCCTGTGGCCTGCCAGACTGAGGCAGCCAGCAGCCCTCACTCTTCCCTACCTGCTGGGGTGGGGCATGATAGCACAGTGCGCAACATCTTAAGGTCCTGTCAATCTCTCCGCTGCCCAACTGGGGTCAACCTTCTGAAGAGCAGCAGGTTGGCAAGGACAAACCCGAACCATTCACAAAAGACTCCCCTCAGCCAGACAGACAAATGGACAAGATATTAAAAAGGCTCACACAGGGCTACTGACTTTCAAATACAGGGATTGCAATGCTGCTGGCACTGTATAAGTATCCAATAAAACAAAAGTAGGGAGAGCTAATAAACAAGAAGAGTGGCGTAAGAAGACTGTGTGGACAAATGCACTGTGAGTGGCACATTGTGAAAAAGTCGATGTTGATGGAGGTTGCTGGGCATTTCGGGGGAGTGTTGAAACCATCTTATCAGAGTTAATAAAAGGAGAGGGTGTTGCTGGCTGACCCATCATCTCTCTTCTCATCAGTGTGGTCTCCAGTCTCACAGCAGTGGCTAGAGGAGTGGGACCTGAGTCCAAGATTGTGTTTAGATAATGGCCATCTCCAATCATAGATAATCTGGCCCCATCTTTTCTTCACAGACACAGCGGCAGACAAGGTCAGGGGGAAAAAAGATTCCTGGCGAGGCAAGGAGGAGATAGGGATGGGGCGGCTCTGAGATGATTTACTGCTGAGATTCACTCAGCTGCCTCCATCACCCTCCGTTAACTTTCTCATCCTGTCGTCTCTTCCCCTCTCGCTCTTTTTGTCTTCCATCCCTCACTCTCTTGCATTCCTCCATGGGCCTTGTACTGAATCCCCATCTCTCTCTCTATCACTCGCTTCATCTCTTCCCTTTGCACTGCAGTACCAATAAGACAAAGAGAAGGAAGAGAAAAAGAGGAAAGAAAGAAAGCAATAGAGAAAGGGAGAGAGTACAAGAGGTCTACTTTTCCTCATTTCTGCCCTTTTAAGATTGAAGCAAATTGCTCAGGTTTCAAGAATAGATATAGTAGTGTGTCTGTTCCTGCACTGACCACAGAGCGAGTGAGCAAAGGACCCATGCCACAATTGTGCCTCAATATCTCTGAGTTGAAATCGTGGTTTGATAGATTTGGGCAGAAAAAAGTGGTGTTAAGCACATCAGATAAATGTACTTTGTGGGAAAGAGGTCTTCTGACTCAAGGAACAGAAATAGATTTAAAGGCTGTGAAGCTCTCCTCCCATGCTCCATTCTCTCTTGATAATCCAAGGAAAAAATAAAATAAGACATGAGTCATTGTAATAGACAGCCAGAGAATCAGCTCTGTGATCCACAATGGCAGCCGAGCGGCAGGATTGTGTGGCGCCGGGCCCCCCTAGTCATTTTTCGAGCTCTGGTTTTACTTCTCCTCCTGACACTCCCACCTCCCCAGAGAGAGGATGTCTCTCAGGGACACTGCGAAGAAAAGAAGGGCGACTGGAGTCTCCAAATGGAGTAATGGGCCCTAATGCCTACATAGGCACGTAATTGAGACCCCTGCACAAGTTCCCATGACAGATAATTGCTGATGTCTCGGTAGTGATGAATGTGACTCCGTTCTGTAGGTGCAAATGTCTCAGTTCAACCCTGGGTTTGACAATCCAAAGGCCCCTCTGGGATTGGTGTACCTGACTGGTCCTCAGCCTTCCACAGATGAATCCCTCCCAACTTTCTCTCCTTTACTCGGTCCTAGCTGGGCTGTCTATTTTCCTTTAACCACAGGCCTTCATAGTAAATCTCATTTCATTGTCAGCCGCGACTGTGGTTTACTTCCCTGGCCTGTCTGCTGACTTCCTGTTGCCATTAACGCTCAATATCTCTGTTGGGGCCTGTCTGCTTGGTCTTATTTCATTCTGTGCTGTGTCCTATCCTGTCCTCCCATATAGAAAGTTCATCTGACAGACTAGCAGGGGCTGTGCCAGCCTAAGAGCCCTCTGTATTTCATTCACACTGCCTGTTCATCTCCCTTCTCTTTCTGCTGAAAAAAGGGTAGTAATTGATATTGGGACCCATCCATCCTCCCCTCTTAAGCCCAGCGATCCAATTTATCTTGGTGAGAATGCCGATTGGCTCTCGCCCAGGCCTTGTCGGTCAGACTTTGCCTGTTTTTAGATGGCCGTTAATTAAAGTGCCGCCATGACAAAAATAAGATCTACATCGGGGTGTGTGTGGCAATAGAAATGGGCCATCTGATTCACACTTGACCACATAAATCAGCGAAGTGGCTCAGTCTAATCTGACCTAGGCAGTCTAAATCACCACTCTGAAATGCAAGCACAGGGCAGACACAGACCGGTCCAATTAGATCCAATTCCACCCATGTAAATCTTTAACTGGCTTAATCTGCATTAACCTCAGTGATGTTAGTCACAAATGGCTTCAGAATGATCTAGTCAATCACCATGCCAGTCAGACTAAAGATGGAGGGCGGACGCCTCAGCACAATGTCAAAGCAGAAGTGCTCATTTAAATGTCCATGCTTTAAATGTACAGGTGTACTTTTTAAAGTCAAACTTTCTTTTAATACAAATGGCCTAATATAACTTATAGGATGCATGCATGATGCATACACAGTATGTCAGTGGAGTCCAACTGAAAGTCTATCACCACACATTAAATCACACTGAATCTGACTCTCTGATGGTTCGACTGACTGTATAACCCCAATGCTATTAATGAAGCAGAGAGAGAGATGGGTAGCTATAGGTAAGTTGGAGGCCAGGTACAGTAATTATATTGATTAATAGATAGTGTATGTGTGTTGATTTCAAAGTAGTGAAACAGGGACTGTGTATAACCAAGTAAGTTGTAAGTAAGTACTTGCTCTCTCATTTCTACACAAAAACAGATACCGTCTATAGCACAAAGCAGTCACAAACTCCTGAAGTCACGACATGCTACACTTGTCTCTCTCCAGGTAGTATCTCTGAGCTGTTTCTATAGGTTTTGTGTGTATCTGTATGTGTGCTACCCTGCCTCTTAACTGTAAGCAGACTTTACTATCACTCTGTGGAGATCGACATCCTCCCCTCCACATGCTTTTCCATCCACTCATTTCTTTCTCTCTCTTTCTCACCATGTCTCTGTCTTGTCTTTGAACCGCTCCCAGTGACTGTGAACCTGAGACAGCCCCTCTGCTGGCACAGATGGGAAGTCAATAGAAGCAAGTGACCTATATTACGGGCTACTCTACTAACTCCCAGTGTGTCTCAAGTGAGAGCAGAATATTAAGGATTGCATGTGCGCTATTCCAGTGTATTTGTGTGTTTGTGTGTGTGCGTGTGTGTTTTTTAAGGGGGGGGGGGGGGGGGGGGGGGGGGGTGCAGCAGAGACCAGGAGAAGGTTAATTACCTCCTCGTCCTTCGCTGTCGGCTGGCTTCACCTGGATGGGCCGGTTCATCTGGAGAGAGAGAGAAAGAAGTAGAGGAAAGAAAAAGAAAGAGAGAGAAGGAAGAGAAGGGAAATCCCTGGTTAGCACGCAACGATAGGAGCAACCGCTGCAATATGTGTAGTGGGAAAAGAACAAGTGAAATGTGGCAGTGTTCCTGGTGTTAATGTCCTGAGTTTGTCCTGCTCTGTGGGCTAAACACAAAAATCAAACAGTGACGATGCCGTAAAAGAGATAAATCTGTGCAGTGCTCCATGCCAGCGTGTTTAATTAATCCAGGGTACTGCCTCTAGAGATGCCTGAATTCCCCTCACAGTTCAGCAGAATTAGCACTTTTCAATGACGGAGCCACACTGGGTGTCAGATGGCACTTGGAGATTAATGCCATTACATCAGCCACTCCCAGCCCCACAGGGAAAGGTCCTTTCTGGCTGGCCCTTGCTCTTCCTGTCCCCTCCTGGCTCCAGACTCCCAGTCACCAGCTATATCCTGCTCATCCCTGACCCGTAGCAATCCCTCTTCCTCTGCCTCCATCCTTTCCACATCTCTTAACTCTCTACCCAGAAGCCCTTTGGAAACTCACAACCAATATCCCACTGGCCGGTCAGCCAACCCCACTCTTCCCCATCCTCCTCCTCCTGGAAACTATCGAGAGCCACCGAAAAGCGTAGCTGTGAAACAGCTTGTGAAAGGTTAACAGTGGCAAATCGATAAACAACCTTTGAAGATCCATTTCATAGTGAGGTGAAAGTAAAAGGACGCCAAGCTAACATAAAAAAAAACCCTTTTAAAAACTGCCTGCCGTGAATAAAAACTCCCTTGGTTCTTTTTGCTCCCCTGACTATGGTTTCATTTTTTCTCACTCCCCGGAGTTTGAATATGAAACCAGAAAAACACTCGATCTTGTGCCGTCTCTAAAACAGGAATGATATTCCCTCTTTCCTCTGTGAAAACGGTGGGTGTTAAGAGCCACCCTCGAAGACCCTTGCTTATTGAGGCTACCCACGCGTGTCATATTTGGCATTGTGTTTTATATTTGGCATTGTGTTCTTCTGGCTTCAGCTGGCAGTGGGCCTATCTTTCTAACTAGGCCATGCAGACAGGTCCATCATGTGAGTGCCAGTGAATGGCACACGGTACTGCCCACTCAGATCAGTCAGCTAGGGCAGCACAGTGGGTGTTGGGCCCTTAGGCAACGCAGCACTTGACAGCAGTTGACATGAGCCCGGACCACAGCCAAATATAGACCTAAGACTGGTGGACATGTATAGACAAGCGTATACATGGTGACACCCTGGGGACGTAATGTACTCGCCTAGCAATATGCTGTGACACTGGAACAAAGCTTTGAGAGATGACGGATGCATCACAAAGACAAGTACATGAAGTCACACACACACACATGCACACACACACACACACACACACAAACACATTCACATGTACACACGGACAGACTAAGGGGCAATAACACCCATACAAATGAACCTGCCTACTTATCTCCACACAGATATATATAATAACTGTAGTTTCTAAACTAATGATATGTAAAAACTGAGGCAAATAGTAAATAAAGCATCATCATCAAGGTGGATGGTACTGATAGCTTGCAGACCATACCAAACCAAAAAAATACGGTCAAATCCCATCTTACTCACAAATTTCTCTCACATTATGATGTTTCAGGGTTTTATTGCCTCTTTAAAGTGACTGTCCTGCATATGAGCAGGGATACAAAGGTCATATACTCAGTTTCTGCAGCTGTCAGTGTCTGATGAGATGAAGCGTCACTGAGAAAGACACTGACCTGCTGATGCACTGCCAGTCACTCTGAATAAACATCATCCATCAATAGTAACAGTGCTATTCAGACATATTTCATGTATCCTTTAACAGTAAATGTAATTAAAAGGCAAGTAGAGGTGACTTACTTGACCTGAAAGAAAAAAAAAAAGCTTGAGAGAGTAAGTTTCCTTATGTTCTCAATGGAGACTGTGAGTCCAGATGTTTCAGCTACAGCCATTCCTCTGTTGGGGACTGGCTCACTGAGGCTCTGGGACGAAGGAGTGAAAATGGGGTCCTGCTGGGTTTTGTTTATAGTGTGGATCATAGACTTAGACATAGGGGCCTCTAGCATCATTATTACCATTTCCATACGGCCTTAAACATCCAGACTAGAACCCTTTTCTACTGTTTTATCTCTGGCTGGATTACAGCTATCAATTTTGCATTGAATATGTTTACATGTGAGTCTTAGGTAAAGTTCAGGGAGGCTGAAGCATTGATGCATGTGAGTGTGTGTTAGAGAGAATTAAGGTCAGTTGGAGCATTGTAAGCAGTAAGTTAAGGTGTGCTGTGTGCACATACTATAAGTGTGCGTGTGTGTGTGTGTGTGTGTGTGTGTGTGTGTGTGTGTGTGTGTGTGTGTGAGTGTTTGTGTGTGTGTGTGTGTGTGTGTGTGTGTGCCTTGACGGCAGTTCAAGTTGGGGGGAGAATTTGTCTCACATAAGAGGTTTAGGGTAGTCCCAAGATCCCTGTCCAGTGATCAGTCAGCTTCCAGCTCTTAAATGACAGCGATTGGTCAGGAGGCTTCATTAGTAGCCCCTGAGCCACTGCAGCAACAAGAGTCATTAGACAACCCAAAAGTACACTTGGGGTTGCTAGGCAACCGAGCGGAGGTGGCCGGCAGGCAGGCAGGCAAGGCAAGCTGGCCGTTGGTCTGCGGGCTGTTAGCCAACCAATTGGCACTCCTTTCTTTCTTCTTTTTTTCTTTACTTGGTCCAAAGAGGTCATAGTGAGAGGGGAGGAAAAAAAGGATTTCTCAACTCCCACCTTCCAGCATGTCCCACTTTCATGTCCCTTTTTAGTGACTGTGACAATGAGTTTTCAGAGCGAGTCTGCTGCAACTTTTGCTCCAGCTTCCTGCCAAATTATGGAGTTCATCTTGACGCCAGACTATGGAGTTGTGAGTAGCGCTCACATCCATATAGCAGTAGTTAAGATGTCTGCTCCTCTGAGCTACGTTATAGTGTCCTCTTCATATATTTTCTTGTGCAAACACAGGAAGTGTTTTATGCTTTTAGCACACAAGCCTATTGCACAGAAATCTTGAAGTTGACTTTACTTTTATTCTCTCTCTCTCTCTCTCTCTCTCTCTCTCTCTCTCTCTCTCTATCGCTCTTTCTTTCTCACATACACACAAGCACATACACTCACTGTCTCACACACACACACACAGGCACAAAAAGTCTTGGGGCTCAATAACAGCAGGTGGCTTAGGTGACATTTTAATCCCTTATTACTGAGTGCAGGATTAGCCAACAGATCAAGGCAGAGTTAATTATATGAATTCATCAGAGGCTGGGCGAAGAGGCAGCCTGCTTTCCCCTTGGGCCAGGACCCACCCCCACCCCACCACCCACCCTTTACACACACACACACACACACACACACACACACACACACACACACATACATCCATACACACACACTGAGGAAGAGGACAAGTGACATTCTGTCTGTCTGAGAAGCTAGCTACTTCCTTATTAGCATTGCAGCAGCAGAAAGCTAAGATAACACATAAAGTGGAGCCTCCAGAGATGCTGTAAGACAAATGACATATACTACCTTCCCATTGGGCCCCGCAAAATGAACTGCATAGACATTGGAGAGGAAGACTACAGGCTTTTTCATCCTGCAGATGTGTGGCTGCCGAGGCTGAAAGGAGTTCAACACCCCCCCGTCTTGCTTTATCTTTGTCTCTCTCTGCCCCTTTGGCCTCCAAAACCAATATGCTTCCCACCACAGCCCCTTAATGGGTTGATCAATGCTGACAAATAGGCAGCTCATGCTGTCTTGCCTGGGAACTCACAGCTCTGTGCCTGTGTGCTGCTGCACTTAGAGAGGCCATCTCTCTTTCTCCTCATCTCTCCCCTTTTCTGTCTTTCTCTTTCTTTCACTCACTTTTTTTTCCTCTCCATATTTTCCCCCTCCTTCATGCTCTACTTCCTTTATGTCTATACATTCATTTTTTTTCTTTGTTCTAATCTCCAGGGGCAAATCTATATTTTTCATTCTGTTATGATGAATAAAAGTCAGCTGAAGTCACGGAGGGGTGGAGAACCAACAGTGTGGAAGAGAGAAACTTGCTTACATTTTCCAGTAAAGGAGTGTGTGTGTGTGTGTGTGTGTGTGTGTGTGTGTGTGTGTGTGTGTGTGTGTGTGTGTGTAAAAGTAAGTTTCAGAGTGTGTGTTTGCGTGTACATGCATTCAAGTCCATCTGTCTTTGGCTGGTGTATCTGATTGATAATAGTGCAGTGGAGAGGAAGAGAGACAAGGACACCGGCGGCCTTTGACCGGGTTTGACCATGCTTTGTGAATACCACTGCTCACAAAGCAAGCAAGGAGAAATGCTATCTACCAGACACTCTAAATACAGAAAAATGTTCTCTCAGAACCATGACAAAAGTGGGGGCATTTATGCTCTTCCTGCACTTTTGAGTCACTTTGACTGCAACTCTTCCACTTCTAGCATTATCCAGTGTGAAGCTGCACTTCTTAGTGATCCAAAGTTGAATCAGATAAAAAAATTACACTTGTGAGAAAGTCCTGATGTGTACATTTAAAACATTTATCTTAGCTGTTAGCTCCTGCTGAACCTGTCTGGAAAAGTGTGCATGTGATTAACCATCCAACCTGCGGATTATTATTTTTTATTTCTCATTTTTTTAGGGACATGCTAATCAGCTACGAGAACTTAGCATACAGTGTATGCTGTAATAATTTGTGCACCAGACAGGACTAACACCAGAGACACACAGATAATTCTTCTGAGCAGATATTTGGTAATGTGAGCACAGGGCTAAACCCACAAAAAGGCCTTTAAGTGCTGCTTGTGCAGTAAATGTCAAGTCACTCAGAAAAAGACAGCAAGCTAAGGGAATACAATATAAAATGAAAGACATTTCTAAACAATGGTTTCACAATGCTGTAATGAAAAAAAAAAAGAATTTAACTACACATTTATAATGATCAGCTGAAGAGTTGTATCATGTGCACATGATGAGCAATGAAGGCATATCCGGCCGAACCTGCTATTTTTGATGTTCAGTGAGCATCCACGCTCGATAGTCGTGCTGGGTGAAGTGAGATATTAATAGGAGGGTGTGGTGATGAATCATTACCTTCTCAGCCAGTCACATTACTCATCTCATAACTTTTAAACAGCTGTGCCAATCACAGTGGCACATGAGGAATATGGTTCACCAAATGAAGGGAATAGTCTAGACCAGTTTGTTTGAATAGAGGAAACACTCCTGTCAGGTAGGTGCAGATGATGAACCTCTCTAGGATGAATTTATGTTTGTATAGATACTAAACGACTGGTCGCCAATTTTGCCATAATATTAATAGCAATGCATGCTTTTATTGTGAAAGAGACACTGATCCATCTTCTAACTATATGTGCAGTGTAACTCTGCAGTACAGTTAAATGAGTAGGGTAAAAGTAGAAAATAAAGAAACTGTCACATTGTCTTTGAGTTTGTTCTATTTAGGAAATTAATAAAGTTAGACTCATTTAGTTTTGGCTGCAATGAAACACAACAACAAAGACACTACTGCCAAAACTGTGATTGAGCATTACTCTGTTTGAGCCCTGTATAAACTGACAATTCTCCCACATAATCCTGTTTACATGACTTCCCCTGGAGAATTGTGGGAGTGTTTTTCTTTTTTTGTTTTCCTAAAACAAATCACTTGTTTCCTCAATCACCACTATCAAATTTAACCGAAACAATTACCCCCATGTTTCTGCTTTACCACATCAGGTTGTTCATCACAGCTACAGATCATGCTCTTTTGCAATTTAAGGAATTTTTAAATTCAGTGCTGCCGAATGTAACCCAGTGATTTTTGACGAGAATATTCACAGGAGTCTCCGTGGTCATGAGGGATTTCTGTGTAAATAGTGAACTTTTAAACTGGACATATTCGCAGTGAAATGTCAATAAACAAATAACTAAATAAAAAAAAAAAGAAAAACGAATACTGGTTAATTATTTTCTCTTTGCTGTTATTTCATCTCAGTTCCTTTCATTTCATCCCGCAATCAGATACCATTTAGTTTTCAAGTCATCAGGTACCATTCTCTTGATAAGCCATTCATTGTTTGATGCCTCTCATTATCATTCTGCCGTTTCGTCGTCAGTGAATTCACTGGAGCTGTTGATGCCATTTACAGCCTTTTAAGCACAATTAAAGATGTTTAATGCCAACTGACTTTTCTTAAAGAGCCAACATAGATCCGGTGGCACTGACGGAGACAGGGGGGGAACCTCACTCCAAAAGGAGATATAAGTATATTAAGACCCTGACCTCTGACCATTGCAAAACCATAATAAGTGCCCTGGCATCTGTTGTTATCATCAGTGTCTTTGGAGGTTTAGGGAATTAAGAATTTTCGAATGTTTCATTGAATGGAATTGGCATTTTTGTCAATACTCACTTTACTTTAAGAGTGAGTAGTAAGAGAGTGTCTTTTATTCTAGTATTTATTTAATCTAGTTCTACACAACAGAACAGAACTGTTTAGGGGAGTTTTTGTTTGCTGAATCTGCTAGTGTGTTTTGTCCGAGTTGATGATAGCGTTGTTTGTGGTAGCATAGGCAAGATAAAGGAGAAAATAGTTGTGGTGTGAGGAGCAGTGATGGCTGGGGGAGTGACTCTGGGACACCAGTGATCACTGTCTAGCCTCTTGGAGGTGTCGTGGGACCAACTAGACGAAACACTGGTGAAAGGAGGTTCCCACCTGTTGACCCCAAAGACATGTTAGTTATCACTGCTCATTAGTCTGTATAGCTAAATGAATAGTTATCATAGGACTTAGGATATTAAGCTTAGGGAGCTATTCACTGAGTCTGGTCCATTTTTCTATAACACAAGTTTCTTGTGTTTACCTTAAAAAAATTAGGTTTTTTTTTTCTTCTGCCTATATCATAACAGCCATAATGAAAGGAAACAGTAAAAGAAAAATAGAAAAAAAACAGCATTTAGAAATACAATTATCTCACTGTACTACTATCTCACCGGCAAGCAACCTCCCAGATCCTGCACAGCCTGTACTGTACCAGCCCAAATTACTGCTCCCATCACCCATCGCTCACATGTCAGGACATCCTGCCCCTCATTTCTGTGTGGAAGAGAAACAGGGCCAGCGCAGCGGGAATGAGTCTTTCCCTCAAATTGGTGTGCGAGTTCACAGCAGCTTCCCTGTGAGGCCAGCGAGTCAGGAGAGGTTGTGTGTTGGAGGAGATGGGTTAGAGCTGGGGTGATCACACACTGCCTGTCTCCCTCGAAAACACATGAAGGAGGGCTGTGTCTGCCTCGCTGCGAAGAAGAGGGAGAAGGGGTGCTGACAGCTCAGCAGAGGGTGGCTGGCGGTGAAATGCGGCCTATTTTTAGCTCTGAGCCCGAGCTCCTATTTAAAGACTAGGTACTTGGGGTCGGTTTGGAAAGGGGAGGGGGCAGCAACAGCAAAAAAATAAAAAATAAATGTTGCTGGTATCCACCAAGCACAGTATTCCCTGGTGTGATGCTGCACCGTCGCAGGGGATCATCTCTGTGTTTGTGTTTTGTCTTTGCAATCTCCGTCCCATCTTCCATAATTACCTGGCAATTGATTCCCCCCCGGGGGGTAGAGTTTTGAGTTTTGGCTTTTAATTTATCTCTATGAATCCAGTATTGGCTCTTTGGTCCTCTGAGAGGCCCTGCTGAACACCTGAACCAATCTATACCACCCATCCCTGCTTGGTCCAGTCCAACCCAATCTAGTCTTGGGCACTGTAGCCCAGTCTACATTCATAATCGCCCTGTTCTCCCTTCCTATTTTTATTTCTACTCCACTGGTGCCCAGCAGGCCTCCTCTCGAGGTGGGACAGAGGCAGACAGAGACAGAAAGTGGATGAGAAATCGAGCCATCATGTTATCCTCTGCTCCATAAAGCCTCTGTTCTTCCTCTGACTGCAGATGGATTGCTGTGTAGATCACTGCAACCAATGGCCACCGCACTATATTACATTTATTGCACCCCCCATCCACCCCCACCCCACCCTTTTTCCTCTTTACCTCCTTCCCTCCTCTTCCTGTGGATATGGGGTGGATGGAAAGAAGGACAGGGGGAGTCGGGGTAGAGGTGCATCAGGGGGAAGGAGGGGGGGGTGACGATTCGACACAGTGAGACAAGACTAACAAATTAGTCAAAGTGACAGGGAGTTTTATGAGGTCTGCTCTTGTGAGGCGACTGCTGCTCTCTCCTCTCTCTCCCTCTGTCTCTCTCTCTCTCTCTCTTACACTGGGCCACAGGGACACCATACCAGGGCCTGTGTGTGTGTGTGTGTGTGTGTGTGTGTGTGGTACATATTTGTGCATTTGAAAAGGAGGGAAGAGCAGTGGAGGAAGTGGTGGAATATGGAAGGAGAAAGGAGCAGCAAGCAAAGGTAAAGTTGAGAAAAAGCGAAGGGAGGAATAATGGCTATAGGAGGCCCAGTGATAAAGAAACGAGAGGGCAGAGGTTTAGCTTTGCTTTGAGTTCTCCTTTTCATTTTGCATGTCATAGTGTAACAGCCGTATATCATATACTTAACATTGAAGGGAGATGAGAAGTATTTATAAAGTACTTAGTTAGCTTTTCATGTAGAGGCTATAATCTACAAGTACCTGGATGTCCCATGTGTATCTATTGAATAATTGCACATAATGGCATAAAGCATTTAACATATCTGGAACTTGAAGTAAAATTCAAAACGTCAGTGTGTGCTAGATTCAGTTAAAATCCTGTGATTTCAGGAGAAAGTGAACATGCGCTTGTATGTATATGAGATTTGTGAGAAAACAAAACAATCCAAGTTGATAATAGTACACAAACTGTGCTGCCAATGCATACACTCAAACACAGAAGGTTAAATGCCTGGGCTCGAGCCCTGCACACAAACAAAAAGCCAGAGCAGGAATTGCAACAATAACCTGGTAGATCCCCAGGAGCATCTATCACTCAGCAAGGCCACAGTACAAATGTTTCTGAGCCGGGCCAGGAAAACAGCTAAAGTGGCTCACAGTATAAAGAGGAGTGGGAGAATAATAATAAGTGGAAGGTAATGACACACCATGCATCTGTCAGATTTATGAGCGTATAGCCCGCTCTGCTCCTCTCATATACCTGCCGGCCAGGTCCGCGCTCCAGCCCGTACACACCACAATGCTGATGAGAGGAGTCAGCGGTGAGCAATCATAGAGCGTAGAGCAAAGGGGAGAATGGAGCTGGACTCGCTCTGCTATGGGCAATGACAACATCCAGCAATCGAGTTCTGAAGGCCCAGAGCACACACACACACACACACACACACACACCAAAATGGCCTGGACAAATGCACAAAGTCACAGAGAAGCACATGAAAAACAGGCAGCCAGGAACACGTCTAGAATATTTTGAATACGGGGCTCAGTATGGGGCACAGGCTCAGCAAGAGGAGCTTATAGATACACAAAGATACAGACTGATTTAATTACCACTATGCTTAGAAACAGATGGAGGCGTTGCACAGTGTTTAACTAAACTGTTTATGTTCCTGGAAGATGCAGCAGTGCATCCATTTTAATTGAGGACTGTTTTTATCAGGATGCATGTTGCCCCACACTTCCAGGTTAGCTTCTGTTCTAAATGTGCACTGTTGTGCACCAGGGAGGAGAACAAGAGCGCTGCAATATAAACAAAGCAAATTTCAAAATATTTTGTGAAGTCGTGGAATGCATTTACTTACACATTTGTTTACGATGAAAACCCCACAGGGTTCATTTAGTCCAGCATGTTGCTCATACAAGGTTTGTCTTGGGTCAGATTCACAAGTTTGTGGATCTGTTTTTGGGATATAAATATGGAGATTAGATGATATACATATGGTGAATAGACTTTCCATGATAGGGAAAGTTTGCATAGTTTGAAGTTTTCACATTTGGTGACTAGACCAAGGTCAGGGGGTGGGTGAGTTATTTTAATCTTTAATAATGTTTTAAATCGCTAAGTTTATGTTTTTAATTGGATCCAAGTTTTCTGGTCACAGTGTATTTTCTTTTAATTTTCATTAATAAAAAAGCCACAGTATGAAGAAAAATAAAACAACATTGTAATTTTAAAGAACAACAACCATTGGAAGAATTTACTTAATGAAATGCTTCATTTACCAGCTATCACAAACATCATTTTCCCATTAACATCAACACACAGACACTCATAGGCTGCAGATAGTAATGTAATCACGTGGTGTAAAGGCATACACAAATTGTGCTCACAAAAATAAGACCACAGACACACGCGCGCTCGCACACACATGCTAGTAACAAAAATAATGGCGCAGTATTCACAGTGACATAGAAGTAGGCACATACATGCACACTGTATAGAAGCCACCTGCCAGTACATTAGACAACCTGTGCGTCACATCACATCAGATCAAACCTATATGAGCATAACATAACATAATTCTCAGTACGATCACAGCCAGAACTGACTTACAGTAAGTGTACAAACATCACACGTGTGTCAGACACATCTTGTGTAGGCAGTGTTGGGTTAATGATGTACACATGTTCATGTGTTCACCTGAGACAGGATGTCATCACATCGATAGCTCTCTCTTTTACAGCAGATACATGTGCAAATTGCCTTAAAATAGCAGAACCAGGTGGTATTCAAGTCAAACACGTGCCATAAGTTATTAGAATCTTAAAAACTGTCAAATTAAATTAAAGGAAAAACCGACATAAACTGTTTTAGTAAAGTGCTGCACCATCATGAGTTGCCAGAAGAGCTTCAACAATCCTTAGCATTGATTCTACAAGTCTCTGTAACTCTGCTGAATGGATGAACACCATTCTTCCAAAAAATATTCCCTCATTTGGTGTTTTGAAGATGGTGCTCCCATAGGTGTTCTCTCTGGTGACTCTTTGCAGTCACCAGATCTCAATCCAGTTTTAAAACACATGGGGGAGCACCGTCATTGTTCAGGTTTCTCCTTTTATTTGACACCTGTCTGTATCTCCACCCATTTTTCTACTGGTAACAATGTGCGTTTAAAACTAAAATATCTATATATTTATTCTGTTGTATTATGACAGTTGTCTTCTCTCCTGTTTTTGAAATAATAGAGTTTTGTTTGACACTGATTTTCACTGACTGTAAATATGATAAGGTGTTATTGGAGAAAATGTCTTTGCTGTTTTTGCTACCACTATTTAATTCAGTCTTAGTTTTAGATATCTTCCCAACATGTCAACATTACACATTTGGGTATTGATTCTATTAGGTTTAAGGTGAAGTCTCAGGCTGCTGATAATATGAGGAACATGTTATACACGCATCATCACGGTCACGACTACACAAGCGAAGGAACAATGGATTTATAAACCTGCCCACATGTACACAAACACACACTCACTGGCTGCTGGTATAGTAACAGAAGGCACAGCCATGAAGATGCTCTTCAAACACACACTATCACAGTTAAATGGTCTCATAAATAAACACAGCAGAACAAACACAGAAATAAAATAATAATAATGGAACAGAAGATGTATTATTGTAATGAGCAATGGAGGAGTGTTATTACACACACAAATGCATGCATGTGGATAACCAAGCACATGGAGACATAATACATGCTTGCTCACTCGCAAACAAATGCGCACATTCATACACACACACACACACACAAACACACACTCACACTCACACTCACATTCTGAGATGCCTTTAGACACATAGCAGCAGACACATACACACAAAGCAGACAGCCCTGCAAGTGTGTTCCAAGACGCCGTTAGCACAGAAGGCTGTTTGCGAAAATGATCACATCAATCGAAGTGATAGATAAAAGACTGGGAGCAATTGATAAAGTGCCACAATTATTTGGAAGATGAATGGCTGAATTTGCTTTTGAAATTGGACTGGATCTCAGTGCAATGGAACAGAACTCATCATCATCAATGAGCCTGCCGTTAGATTGCTTTCTGTCACAACCCAATATCAGCCCGGACAATTGGATCCATCTGCCAAATGGGATCAAATAGACCTACTCACACAACATCAGAGGTGATGTATAGTGACCATGTGTAAAACATATTACACTGCGAATGCACAATACATCATTGTGTATGTTGTTGGGTGTAACGTTTGCCATCACAGCATATGAGTATGCTCAATAGAAATGATTTGAGATACATTAAGGGAACACAAGTAGGACATGGTGGGAAATGATGGCACTAGCAATGTAAGGAAGGCGGGGGGGGGGGGGGCACAACCACAAATGAACCCATCAATTCATATAATGTCTATGAGATGATTGTAAAGACAAGGTATAGTGTGAATAGCTCGAGATAGATGTGCAGTTAAAGGCAGGGTTTAACAAGAGGAATCATTTTCTCAGATCTTCCAACAACATCCCGGTTTCTGGATATTTTTTCTTTTATTATTATTATTTAAAAGAATATTTGCAAAGTTGCAACTCATAAAACCACTATCATATCACATAATTTATTTAAGCCCATAATTCTTTTGGCTTTTGCAGTTATACGCCTCATAATGATGCATTGGTTAACACGGCCTGAATGTTTGAACCACATAAAAATGGTAATAGATTAAACCAGGGGAGTGTGTAGAACTGTGTGTGTGTGTGTGTGTGTGAGCAGAGCTATCACTAAAGAAGTATTACTGCAGCTTACACAGGCCTTAGAATACAGAAGCGAGCATCAGAATGCAGTGTATCTTCCCTGCATACACATGCACAAAGCAACAGAAGAGGGACAAACGCAGCAGGGGGTTGGATGGAAACACACTAAGTAATGTATTGTGCTGGGAGGGAGGTGACAGGGGTCTGATGGTACAGAGGAAGGGTGTAAATGGGCCTCTATTAAGGGAGAGGAAGGCTGAATGATTGTTTATGGCCACAGATCTGCCCAGAGAAAACATCTTTGCACCTAAAATTAGTTATTTACCTTTTCTGTCTCCTACTACATCTAATTCACATGCAATATAAATCACACACACACACACACACACACACATCTGCCTCAACCTGTAAATCTGTCAGTGAGAACGACACTGTGGTCCTGTCTTTATTTGCCGGATTGTTTGCAATATGGTTGTTATGCGCTGTGACATAGATCATCGTCAGTGCTCTCTCTTCCTGTACTGTACATCCTTTTGTTTTTGCTCCATAATGACCTAATTACAAAGACAGTCTCTTCTATTCTGGTGTATTATGGTCTGTTCTAGTCTAATGTATGGTGTAGCTGTAAGGTAAAGGCTGACCATCTCCTACTGAAGCAGTGACAGGCAAAAGTTGACTGAAATGCAATTAAACTTTTCCAGGCGCAGACACACACTCCTACACTCGCCTACACTGCACCCCATTCTACAGACATTTGCAATAAAATGAGCATCTTGCTCAGCATCTGTGCGGGAGTAAGTTTACACTGCATCCTGATATACCCTTCACCGTCGCATCCTGTCTTTTTTTTTTTTTCTTTTTTCTTTCATTGTCTCTGTCAACCTATGCATGCATGTGCACATGCACTCAGAGCCCCCCACACACACACATACACACAATGTTCCTGTGTGGTCAGTGTCTGGGGGAGCTCTGCGGGGACCTGTGCTGTCAGAGAGCAGACCACAGAGTGTCCCTGGTCCCTGCTCCACCTGCTGTGACAGCTAATTAGGCCTGACCACAAAGGCTGGCCTGTCTGGGTGCCGGAGTGGGTGTCGTGGCATGGCATGACAGGGCATGGCATGGGATGGCATGGGGAATAGCGTGGCCAGCTGAAAAGGTGCCCTGCCATGTTGTCCGGGGACACACTTAACCCGGGAACACCCACGACCACAGTGGTGTGTTCTTGTCTTCGTTAGGCTCCCTTTCAGTCATTAATTATGCTCACGCACTTCTATTAGTCCTCCATTTAGGCTAATCAACAAGCGGGGCCCTCCGCTGACATCATTAGCTCTCATAACAAGCGGCGGTATTTGGGGAGGGGCCCTTCGGAGCCGTTTGTGAACATTAACCCTTCCTCGGCAGTAATGAGCCATCCTTATCTTGTGCTGCACCTCGGGGCCTTTTGTCCTGCTCCTGTTGTCCGACACCCCCCAGCCTGTTCTTCTTGTGCCGCTGTCATTAGGAGACAGCAGCAGCTAGCGCCAAAGCTGTGGTCGCTCCAGGCAGACAAGGAAGCTTAAATAGCATGGCAGGAAGTTAACACTGCGAGGGGGGGCAATGTATTTTTGGGAGGGTTGGGGATCAAAGGCGCTGAGGAAATGGGATGAGACAGGGCAGCCTAAGCCCTTTGGGTGTGTGTGTTTCTGTGAGTGTGTGTGTGTGACTCATATTAGATATGAGGAAGGGAAGGAAACACAGGTTGGAGATGGTGACAGGGAGCTCAGCCGTTTGCCTGGACCAGCAGGGAGCATGGGAAGGGAGAGCGGCCCCCTGAGCAACTGCACAACCTCCTGGGGATTGAGCTGCTGTTTGGACGTAAAATTAAAAACACAAACACACACGTAAATACACAGACTGAGCTAAAATTTGCCAGTTGTCCTCAAGGAATAAACATGCCTAACTTAAAAGTGTGCGCTATCACTTTTTCATTATCACACTCACACCCATACATATGCACACGCATCAAAAAACACACACCTAGACTTAACTTCCATGTGTGACTTTTGCCTTAGTGTTATCAAGCAGAAGTCACACATGCTGGTACTAGTCACCCTCCAAATAAAGCCATCTACCACATAGATTCGCACATATATACACAGCCAACTCGTGCTGTCTAACATGTGCGTGTGTATTCGAGTGTAATTAATGCCACCTCCCTCACATTTGCAGATGTTTAGCAATATTTGACTTCTGCTTCATAATTCAGACAAGAGCCACAAATGTGGAACGTGGAACGTGGAAGAAATCACAACTCCATGGCAAGCTGTGTAGTATAGGCACAGTTCATCTTCCATACTGAAACATTGGTCACATTAAATTACCTTCAAGCTAATGTCATGTGTCCCTTTTGTTTGCTGCAGCCGCATCGTCTTGTCTAACAGTGTGTGCAGACATATGGACACATGGTAGTTGGTGGTATCTGGCCTCTCATTAATGTGTAGTTCTGACGTTGTGTTGTGTTGAGCACGTCATTTACATACACTGCTCCAGCTGGGCAGCCGCTGTCTGATGTTTCTGCTGCTGCCACACACGCCAACAATGTTTACGTCCCGGTAGCTCATTAAAGACACGTTGTAGAGAACAGGGAAGTCTGCGACGATCGCCTTTTCCTCTATTCTGTTTAGAGTTCGATGACATGGTGGAGTGGAGTAGTAAATAACTGTGCTTCTGTTTCCACTGGAATCAAGATGATTGCGTTTGGCTTTCGACTAGCTCATATTGCATCAGAGGATATTTGCATAAAATTGAGCCTTTCTCAACTTGCTCCTGTAGTATACCTGGGCACGTTTTGTGGCTGTTGAGGTCAGTCGGAGGTTCAGGGCTGCAAAGCCAGATCTCACTCACAATGAATAGCAACCGTTTGCGTCCTAGGTTTTTGGATCCTTACGTGAATTCCATGTTTGCTTTAACTAGCCTTTATGAAAGCCAGCAACATTACTGTTCTGTGTGGCGATTGGGATGTTGTGGTCAAACTTTCCAGATCATCACACACTTTTAAAACCACAGGCAGCCATATCAAGATATTTCCGTGTCATGTGGTCCGAGTAGTTGGCCAGGCAGAGCCAAATAAAAACACTAATGCGCATGCATTATGGGCACGGAAACAGGAAGCCAGGCAAACTTTTTCAGTGTGCTCTATGTGCTTGACAAGTAGCTTTCATTAGAATGAATGAGGCACCATGTTTGAATACCTCATCCATTGTTTAATACATCCATGGTAACTAATCACCCATGGAGTATAGCTGGGAGCAAAGAACTTAGCAATCGTAGCCAGCTTTACGGACCAAAGAACACGTTCAATAATTTACCAGATGAGGGCTGTGGATCACGCTGAAAATAAGCAGAATGGGCGAGAAAAGTACAACAAAGTCAGAGAAACCTTCATTAGACTCATGTGCGTGGCATCAAGTTGACTCTGAAGGCACAATCCTAGCCAATTACTGCATCCCAAAACCTATGCTCAGGGCAATGGGTAGCCCTCTCTGGTCTTTACTTATTAATCCCTGCCAGGCCTGCTGTATGGTGTCCTGATTGACTGTTCATGGTGAAAAATTCATGTCATCTCATTTTCTTCCTCTGTCTCGCTCACCTCCCTTGTAACCATTGCTGACCAGTAACTGAATTTTCCTGTCTTCTAAGGTGTAATTTAGAATGGTATGCATGCGCTGCTGCTCTCTGGGGGCTGTTGAGGTTGAACCGTGTGAAACAAGGCTTTAATGTTGTTGCTGTGCTTGTTGCATGTTGGTGAATACTATGTGACCCATTGCAGTTGCAATGCAGCTTTGAAATGCAAGGTATTTTAAAGACGTTGGTAATGGTAAAAGCAGAACTTTCCTTCTGTGGAAGATTCTTAGAGAAAACTCGCAAATGGCAGAGAAATTTTATGGAAAAAAAAAAGAAGAAACTGTAGTGCAGAAATGAAATATGTTAGAGCACCTATGTTTGTTTGTTTGTTTGTTTTCTGAATCATTTGTTGGTTAAATTTTCTCATTTGCAAACCCACAACAAACAAGCATATGCGCACATTCAATCATGACTGCACATGTGTAATTTGTGTCAAGAGAGGTTTGGTATGAAAAGGGTTAACACACTATTTTCTAGCTCTTATCGGTGCTTGTAAAAGGATAAGGAGAGGAAAAGTGAGAGATAGAGGGAGGGGGGAGCGAGAAAATGCCATTTGGGGGGGAGAGCCAAGTGGGTCTGCTAAACGAGTGGATTCTTATGCAAATACATGCTAATTTATGCGCACAAGGCAGTGGCAGCGCCCGAGGCTGCTTTGATTGGCAGTTGCAGGTCTGTGTGTGCTGAGGAGGGACGCTTGGCTCCGGGTGCTTCTGTAAAGTTGGGCACGGCTGCCTCTCCATGTTCTACATGCTCTGGATCCACCGACTGCACACGTCTGTAGCCTAGCCTCTCCACCGGACTAGTCCCAGCAACCAGCAGGGCTCCCATCCAAAAAACTCTCCACACACCAAGAGCTAAGCTCAGCCAGCTCCAATTCCTCTATGGCTTGAAGCAGCCAGGGCATCATTATAAAATCAATGCCCCAGCTTCATCTTGCCTGGCTGTGTGTGTGTGTGTGTGTGTGTGTGTGTGTGTGTGTGTG